>NW_026871972.1:0-300000 GCF_033458585.1 Syngnathus typhle
GCTTAAATCGCATTTTCTCGGCGAGCTGAGCGCTTTTTCTGAATTGTGCCGCTCCCGTCACTCTGGTTAGGTTGGCATCGAAAAAAACGCTCTCGGGTGCTTTAGAGTGCCGAGTTTATTACTGCGCATTAAGAAATGACCACCTCCAACGTTTGGTTTATGTTTTATAAGCATTTTTAATTTTATTGCCTAAATCGCATTTTCTCGGCGAGCTGAGCACTTTTTCTGAATTGTGCCGCTCCCGTCACTCTGGTTAGGTTGGCATCGAAAAAAACGCTCTCGGGTGCTTTAGAGTGCCGAGTTTATTACTGCGCATTAAGAAATGACCACCTCCAACGTTTGGTTTATGTTTTATAAGCATTTTTAATTTTATTGCTTGAATCGCATTTTCTCGGCGAGCTGAGCACTTTTTCTGAATTGTGCCGCTCCCGTCACTCTGGTTAGGTTGGCATCGAAAAAAACGCTCTCGGGTGCTTTAGAGTGCCGAGTTATTCACTGCGCACGTAGAAATGACCACCTCCAACGTTTGGTTTATGTTTTATAAGCATTTTTAATTTTATTGCTTAAATCGCATTTTCTCGGCGAGCTGAGCGCTTTTTCTGAATTGTGCCGCTCCCGTCACTCTGGTTAGGTTGGCATCGAAAAAAACGCTCTCGGGTGCTTTAGAGTGCCGAGTTTATTACTGCGCATTAAGAAATGACCACCTCCAACGTTTGGTTTATGTTTTATAAGCATTTTTAATTTTATTGCTTAAATCGAATTTTCTCGGCGAGCTGAGCACTTTTTCTGAATTGTGCCGCTCCCGTCACTCTGGTTAGGTTGGCATCGAAAAAAACGCTCTCGGGTGCTTTAGAGTGCCGAGTTTATTACTGCGCATTAAGAAATGACCACCTCCAACGTTTGGTTTATGTTTTATAAGCATTTTTAATTTTATTGCTTAAATCGCATTTTCTCGGCGAGCTGAGCACTTTTTCTGAATTGTGCCGCTCCCGTCACTCTGGTTAGGTTGGCATCGAAAAAAACGCTCTCGGGTGCTTTATAGTGCCGAGTTTATTACTGCGCATTAAGAAATGACCACCTCCAACGTTTGGTTTATGTTTTATAAGCATTTTTAATTTTATTGCTTAAATCGCATTTTCTCGGCGAGCTGAGCGCTTTTTCTGAATTGTGCCGCTCCCGTCACTCTGGTTAGGTTGGCATCGAAAAAAACGCTCTCGGGTGCTTTAGAGTGCCGAGTTATTCACTGCGCATGAAGAAATGACCACATCCAACGTTTGGTTTATGTTTAATAAGCATTTTTAATTTTATTGCTTAAATCGCATTTTCTCGGCGAGCTGAGCACTTTTTCTGAATTGTGCCGCTCCCGTCACTCTGGTTAGGTTGGCATCGAAAAAAACGCTCTCGGGTGCTTTAGAGTGCCGAGTTTATTACTGCGCATTAAGAAATGACCACCTCCAACGTTTGGTTTATGTTTAATAAGCATTTTTAATTTTATTGCTTAAATCGCATTTTCTCGGCGAGCTGAGCGCTTTTTCTGAATTGTGCCGCTCCCGTCACTCTGGTTAGGTTGGCATCGAAAAAAACGCTCTCGGGTGCTTTAGAGTGCCGAGTTATTCACTGCGCATGAAGAAATGACCACCTCCAACGTTTGGTTTATGTTTAATAAGCATTTTTAATTTTTTTGCTTAAATCGCATTTTCTCGGCGAGCTGAGCACTTTTTCTGAATTGTGCCGCTCCCGTCACTCTGGTTAGGTTGGCATCGAAAAAAACGCTCTCGGGTGCTTTAGAGTGCCGAGTTTATTACTGCGCATTAGGAAATGACCACCTCCAACGTTTGGTTTATGTTTTATAAGCATTTTTAATTTTATTGCTTAAATCGCATTTTCTCGGCGAGCTGAGCGCTTTTTCTGAATTGTGCCGCTCCCGTCACTCTGGTTAGGTTGGCATCGAAAAAAACGCTCTCGGGTGCTTTAGAGTGCCGAGTTTATTACTGCGCATTAAGAAATGACCACCTCCAACGTTTGGTTTATGTTTTATAAGCATTTTTAATTTTATTGCTTAAATCGCATTTTCTCGGCGAGCTGAGCACTTTTTCTGAATTGTGCCGCTCCCGTCACTCTGGTTAGGTTGGCATCGAAAAAAACGCTCTCGGGTGCTTTAGAGTGCCGAGTTTATCACTGCGCATGAAGAAATGACCACCTCCAACGTTTGGTTTATGTTTTATAAGCATTTTTAATTTTATTGCTTAAATCGCATTTTCTCGGCGAGCTGAGCGCTTTTTCTGAATTGTGCCGCTCCCGTCACTCTGGTTAGGTTGGCATCGAAAAAAACGCTCTCGGGTGCTTTAGAGTGCCGAGTTATTCACTGCGCATGAAGAAATGACCACCTCCAATGTTTGGTTTATGTTTAATAAGCATTTTTAATTTTATTGCTTAAATCGCATTTTCTCGGCGAGCTGAGCGCTTTTTCTGAATTGTGCCGCTCCCGTCACTCTGGTTAGGTTGGCATCGAAAAAAACGCTCTCGGGTGCTTTAGAGTGCCGAGTTATTCACTGCGCATGAAGAAATGAACACCTCCAACGTTTGGTTTATGTTTAATAAGCATTTTTAATTTTATTGCTTAAATCGCATTTTCTCGGCGAGCTGAGCACTTATTCTGAATTGTGCCGCTCCCGTCACTCTGGTTAGGTTGGCATCGAAAAAAACGCTCTCGGGTGCTTTAGAGTAACGAGTTTATTACTGCGCATTAAGAAATGACCACCTCCAACGTTTGGTTTATGTTTTATAAGCATTTTTAATTTTATTGCTTAAATTGCATTTTCTCGGCGAGCTGAGCACTTTTTCTGAATTGTGCCGCTCCCGTCACTCTGGTTAGGTTGGCATCGAAAAAAACGCTCTCGGGTGCTTTAGAGTGCCGAGTTTATTACTGCGCATTAAGAAATGACCACCTCCAACGTTTGGTTTATGTTTTATAAGCATTTTTAATTTTATTGCTTAAATCGCATTTTTCGGCGAGCTGAGCACTTTTTCTGAATTGTGCCGCTCCCGTCACTCTGGTTAGGTTGGCATCGAAAAAAACGCTCTCGGGTGCTTTAGAGTGCCGAGTTTATTACTGCGCATTAAGAAATGACCACCTCCAACGTTTGGTTTATGTTTTATAAGCATTTTTAATTTTATTGCTTAAATCGCATTTTCTCGGCGAGCTGAGCACTTTTTCTGAATTGTGCCGCTCCCGTCACTCTGGTTAGGTTGGCATCGAAAAAAACGCTCTCGGGTGCTTTAGAGTGCCGAGTTATTCACTGCGCATGAAGAAATGACCACCTCCAACGTTTGGTTTATGTTTAATAAGCATTTTTAATTTTATTGCTTGAATCGCATTTTCTCGGCGAGCTGAGCACTTTTTCTGAATTGTGCCGCTCCCGTCACTCTGGTTAGGTTGGCATCGAAAAAAACGCTCTCGGGTGCTTTAGAGTGCCGAGTTTATCACTGCGCATGAAGAAATGACCACCTCCAACGTTTGGTTTATGTTTTATAAGCATTTTTAATTTTATTGCTTAAATCGCATTTTCTCGGCGAGCTGAGCACTTTTTCTGAATTGTGCCGCTCCCGTCACTCTGGTCAGGTTGGCATCGAAAAAAACGCTCTCGGGTGCTTTAGAGTGCCGAGTTTATCACTGCGCATGAAGAAATGACCACCTCCAACGTTTGGTTTATGTTTTATAAGCATTTTTAATTTTATTGCTTAAATCGCATTTTCTCGGCGAGCTGAGCGCTTTTTCTGAATTGTGCCGCTCCCGTCACTCTGGTTAGGTTGGCATCGAAAAAAACGCTCTCGGGTGCTTTAGAGTGCCGAGTTTATTACTGCGCATTAAGAAATGACCACCTCCAACGTTTGGTTTATGTTTTATAAGGATTTTTAATTTTATTGCTTAAATCGCATTTTCTCGGCGAGCTGAGCACTTTTTCTGAATTGTGCCGCTCCCGTCACTCTGGTTAGGTTGGCATCGAAAAAAACGCTCTCGGGTGCTTTAGAGTGCCGAGTTTATTACTGCGCATTGAGAAATGACCACCTCCAACGTTTGGTTTATGTTTTATAAGCATTTTTAATTTTATTGCTTAAATCGCATTTTCTCGGCGAGCTGAGCACTTTTTCTGAATTGTGCCGCTCCCGTCACTCTGGTTAGGTTGGCATCGAAAAAAACGCTCTCGGGTGCTTTAGAGTGCCGAGTTTATTACTGCGCATTAAGAAATGACCACCTCCAACGTTTGGTTTATGTTTTATAAGCATTTTTAATTTTATTGCTTAAATCGCATTTTCTCGGCGAGCTGAGCGCTTTTTCTGAATTGTGCCGCTCCCGTCACTCTGGTTAGGTTGGCATCGAAAAAAACGCTCTCGGGTGCTTTAGAGTGCCGAGTTTATCACTGCGCATGAAGAAATGACCACCTCCAACGTTTGGTTTATGTTTTATAAGCATTTTTAATTTTATTGCTTAAATCGCATTTTCTCGGCGAGCTGAGCGCTTTTTCTGAATTGTGCCGCTCCCGTAACTCTGGTTAGGTTGGCATCGAAAAAAACGCTCTCGGGTGCTTTAGAGTGCCGAGTTTATCACTGCGCATGACGAAATGACCACTTCCAACGTTTGGTTTATGTTTTATAAGCATTTTTAATTTTATTGCTTAAATCGCATTTTCTCGGCGAGCTGAGCACTTTTTCTGAATTGTGCCGCTCCCGTCACTCTGGTTAGGTTGGCATCGAAAAAAACGCTCTCGGGTGCTCTAGAGTGCCGAGTTTATTACTGCGCATTAAGAAATGACCACCTCCAACGTTTGGTTTATGTTTTATAAGCATTTTTAATTTTATTGCTTAAATCGCATTTTCTCGGCGAGCTGAGCACTTTTTCTGAATTGTGCCGCTCCCGTCACTCTGGTTAGGTTGGCATCGAAAAAAACGCTCTCGGGTGCTTTAGAGTGCCGAGTTATTCACTGCGCATGAAGAAATGACCACCTCCAACGTTTGGTTTATGTTTTATAAGCATTTTTAATTTTATTGCTTAAATCGCATTTTCTCGGCGAGCTGAGCACTTTTTCTGAATTGTGCCGCTCCCGTCACTCTGGTTAGGTTGGCATCGAAAAAAACGCTCTCGGGTGCTTTAGAGTGCCGAGTTTATCACTGCGCATGAAGAAATGACCACCTCCAACGTTTGGTTTATGTTTTATAAGCATTTTTAATTTTATTGCTTAAATCGCATTTTCTCGGCGAGCTGAGCGCTTTTTCTGAATTGTGCCGCTCCCGTCACTCTGGTTAGGTTGGCATCGAAAAAAACGCTCTCGGGTGCTTTAGAGTGCCGAGTTATTCACTGCGCATGAAGAAATGACCACCTCCAATGTTTGGTTTATGTTTAATAAGCATTTTTAATTTTATTGCTTAAATCGCATTTTCTCGGCGAGCTGAGCGCTTTTTCTGAATTGTGCCGCTCCCGTCACTCTGGTTAGGTTGGCATCGAAAAAAACGCTCTCGGGTGCTTTAGAGTGCCGAGTTATTCACTGCGCATGAAGAAATGACCACCTCCAACGTTTGGTTTATGTTTAATAAGCATTTTTAATTTTATTGCTTAAATCGCATTTTCTCGGCGAGCTGAGCACTTTTTCTGAATTGTGCCGCTCCCGTCACTCTGGTTAGGTTGGCATCGAAAAAAACGCTCTCGGGTGCTTTAGAGTGCCGAGTTTATTACTGCGCATTAGGAAATGACCACCTCCAACGTTTGGTTTATGTTTTATAAGCATTTTTAATTTTATTGCTTAAATCGCATTTTCTCGGCGAGCTGAGCGCTTTTTCTGAATTGTGCCGCTCCCGTCACTCTGGTTAGGTTGGCATCGAAAAAAACGCTCTCGGGTGCTTTAGAGTGCCGAGTTTATTACTGCGCATTAAGAAATGACCACCTCCAACGTTTGGTTTATGTTTTATAAGCATTTTTAATTTTATTGCTTAAATCGCATTTTCTCGGCGAGCTGAGCACTTTTTCTGAATTGTGCCGCTCCCGTCACTCTGGTTAGGTTGGCATCGAAAAAAACGCTCTCGGGTGCTTTAGAGTGCCGAGTTTATTACTGCGCATTAAGAAATGACCACCTCCAACGTTTGGTTTATGTTTTATAAGCATTTTTAATTTTATTGCTTAAATCGCATTTTCTCGGCGAGCTGAGCACTTTTTCTGAATTGTGCCGCTCCCGTCACTCTGGTTAGGTTGGCATCGAAAAAAACGCTCTCGGGTGCTTTAGAGTGCCGCGAGTTTATCACTGCGCATGAAGAAATGACCACTTCCAACGTTTGGTTTATGTTTTATAAGCATTTTTAATTTTATTGCTTAAATCGCATTTTCTCGGCGAGCTGAGCACTTTTTCTGAATTGTGCCGCTCCCGTCACTCTGGTTAGGTTGGCATCGAAAAAAACGCTCTCGGGTGCTCTAGAGTGCCGAGTTTATTACTGCGCATTAAGAAATGACCACCTCCAACGTTTGGTTTATGTTTTATAAGCATTTTTAATTTTATTGCTTAAATCGCATTTTCTCGGCGAGCTGAGCACTTTTTCTGAATTGTGCCGCTCCCGTCACTCTGGTTAGGTTGGCATCGAAAAAAACGCTCTCGGGTGCTTTAGAGTGCCGAGTTTATTACTGCGCATTAAGAAATGACCACCTCCAACGTTTGGTTTATGTTTTATAAGCATTTTTAATTTTATTGCTTAAATCGCATTTTCTCGGCGAGCTGAGCACTTTTTCTGAATTGTGCCGCTCCCGTCACTCTGGTTAGGTTGGCATCGAAAAAAACGCTCTCGGGTGCTTTAGAGTGCCGAGTTATTCACTGCGCATGAAGAAATGACCACCTCCAACGTTTGGTTTATGTTTTATAAGCATTTTTAATTTTATTGCTTAAATCGCATTTTCTCGGCGAGCTGAGCACTTTTTCTGAATTGTGCCGCTCCCGTCACTCTGGTTAGGTTGGCATCGAAAAAAACGCTCTCGGGTGCTTTAGAGTGCCGAGTTTATCACTGCGCATGAAGAAATGACCACCTCCAACGTTTGGTTTATGTTTTATAAGCATTTTTAATTTTATTGCTTAAATCGCATTTTCTCGGCGAGCTGAGCGCTTTTTCTGAATTGTGCCGCTCCCGTCACTCTGGTTAGGTTGGCATCGAAAAAAACGCTCTCGGGTGCTTTAGAGTGCCGAGTTATTCACTGCGCATGAAGAAATGACCAACTCCAATGTTTGGTTTATGTTTAATAAGCATTTTTAATTTTATTGCTTAAATCGCATTTTCTCGGCGAGCTGAGCGCTTTTTCTGAATTGTGCCGCTCCCGTCACTCTGGTTAGGTTGGCATCGAAAAAAACGCTCTCGGGTGCTTTAGAGTGCCGAGTTATTCACTGCGCATGAAGAAATGACCACCTCCAACGTTTGGTTTATGTTTAATAAGCATTTTTAATTTTATTGCTTAAATCGCATTTTCTCGGCGAGCTGAGATCTTTTTCTGAATTGTGCCGCTCCCGTCACTCTGGTTAGGTTGGCATCGAAAAAAACGCTCTCGGGTGCTTTAGAGTGCCGAGTTTATTACTGCGCATTAGGAAATGACCACCTCCAACGTTTGGTTTATGTTTTATAAGCATTTTTAATTTTATTGCTTAAATCGCATTTACTCGGCGAGCTGAGCGCTTTTTCTGAATTGTGCCGCTCCCGTCACTCTGGTTAGGTTGGCATCGAAAAAAACGCTCTCGGGTGCTTTAGAGTGCCGAGTTTATTACTGCGCATTAAGAAATGACCACCTCCAACGTTTGGTTTATGTTTTATAAGCATTTTTAATTTTATTGCTTAAATCGCATTTTCTCGGCGAGCTGAGCACTTTTTCTGAATTGTGCCGCTCCCGTCACTCTGGTTAGGTTGGCATCGAAAAAAACGCTCTCGGGTGCTTTAGAGTGCCGAGTTTATTACTGCGCATTAAGAAATGACCACCTCCAACGTTTGGTTTATGTTTTATAAGCATTTTTAATTTTATTGCTTAAATCGCATTTTCTCGGCGAGCTGAGCACTTTTTCTGAATTGTGCCGCTCCCGTCACTCTGGTTAGATTGGCATCGAAAAAAACGCTCTCGGGTGCTTTAGAGTGCCGAGTTTATTACTGCGCATTAGGAAATGACCACCTCCAACGTTTGGTTTATGTTTTATAAGCATTTTTAATTTTATTGCTTAAATCGCATTTTCTCGGCGAGCTGAGCGCTTTTTCTGAATTGTGCCGCTCCCGTCACTCTGGTTAGGTTGGCATCGAAAAAAACGCTCTCGGGTGCTTTAGAGTGCCGAGTTATTCACTGCGCATGAAGAAAAGACCACCTCCAACGTTTGGTTTATGTTTTATAAGCATTTTTAATTTTATTGCTTAAATCGCATTTTCTCGGCGAGCTGAGCACTTTTTCTGAATTGTGCCGCTCCCGTCACTCTGGTTAGGTTGGCATCGAAAAAAACGCTCTCGGGTGCTTTAGAGTGCCGAGTTTATTACTGCGCATTAAGAAATGACCACCTCCAACGTTTGGTTTATGTTTTATAAGCATTTTTAATTTTATTGCTTAAATCGCATTTTCTCGGCGAGCTGAGCACTTTTTCTGAATTGTGCCGCTCCCGTCACTCTGGTTAGGTTGGCATCGAAAAAAACGCTCTCGGGTGCTTTAGAGTGCCGAGTTATTCACTGCGCATGAAGAAATGACCACCTCCAACGTTTGGTTTATGTTTAATAAGCATTTTTAATTTTATTGCTTGAATCGCATTTTCTCGGCGAGCTGAGCACTTTTTCTGAATTGTGCCGCTCCCGTCACTCTGGTTAGGTTGGCATCGAAAAAAACGCTATCGGGTGCTTTAGAGTGCCGAGTTTATCACTGCGCATGAAGAAATGACCACCTCCAACGTTTGGTTTATGTTTTATAAGCATTTTTAATTTTATTGCTTAAATCGCATTTTCTCGGCGAGCTGAGCGCTTTTTCTGAATTGTGCCGCTCCCGTCACTCTGGTTAGGTTGGCATCGAAAAAAACGCTCTCGGGTGCTTTAGAGTGCCGAGTTTATCACTGCGCATGAAGAAATGACCACCTCCAACGTTTGGTTTATGTTTTATAAGCATTTTTAATTTTATTGCTTAAATCGCATTTTCTCGGCGAGCTGAGCACTTTTTCTGAGATGTGCCGCTCCCGTCACTTGGCATCGAAAAAAACGCTCTCGGGTGCTTTAGAGTGCCGAGTTATTCACTGCGCATGAAGAAATGACCACCTCCAACGTTTGGTTTATGTTTTATAAGCATTTTTAATTTTATTGCTTAAATCGCATTTTCTCGGCGAGCTGAGCGCTTTTTCTGAATTGTGCCGCTCCCGTCACTCTGGTTAGGTTGGCATCGAAAAAAACGCTCTCGGGTGCTTTAGAGTGCTGAGTTTATTACTGCGCATTAAGAAATGACCACCTCCAACGTTTGGTTTATGTTTTATAAGCATTTTTAATTTTATTGCCTAAATCGCATTTTCTCGGCGAGCTGAGCGCTTTTTCTGAATTGTGCCGCTCCCGTCACTCTGGTTAGGTTGGCATCGAAAAAAACGCTCTCGGGTGCTTTAGAGTGCCGAGTTTATTACTGCGCATTAAGAAATGACCACCTCCAACGTTTGGTTTATGTTTTATAAGCATTTTTAATTTTATTGCTTAAATCGCATTTTCTCGGCGAGCTGAGCACTTTTTCTGAATTGTGCCGCTCCCGTCACTCTGGTTAGGTTGGCATCGAAAAAAACGCTATCGGGTGCTTTAGAGTGCCGAGTTATTCACTGCGCATGAAGAAATGACCACCTCCAACGTTTGGTTTATGTTTAATAAGCATTTTTAATTTTATTGCTTAAATCGCATTTTCTCGGCGAGCTGAGCACTTTTTCTGAATTGTGCCGCTCCCGTCACTCTGGTTAGGTTGGCATCGAAAAAAACGGTCTCGGGTGCTTTAGAGTGCCGAGTTTATTACTGCGCATTAAGAAATGACCACCTCCAACGTTTGGTTTATGTTTTATAAGCATTTTTAATTTTATTGCTTAAATCGCATTTTCTCGGCGAGCTGAGCACTTTTTCTGAATTGTGCCGCTCCCGTCACTCTGGTTAGGTTGGCATCGAAAAAAACGCTCTCGGGTGCTTTAGAGTGCCGAGTTTATTACTGCGCATTAAGAAATGACCACCTCCAACGTTTGGTTTATGTTTTATAAGCAATTTTAATTTTATTGCTTAAATCGCATTTTCTCGGCGAGCTGAGCGCTTTTTCTGAATTGTGCCGCTCCCGTCACTCTGGTTAGGTTGGCATCGAAAAAAACGCTCTCGGGTGCTTTAGAGTGCCGAGTTATTCACTGCGCATGAAGAAATGACCACCTCCAACGTTTGGTTTATGTTTAATAAGCATTTTTAATTTTATTGCTTAAATCGCATTTTCTCGGCGAGCTGAGCACTTTTTCTGAATTGTGCCGCTCCCGTCACTCTGGTTAGGTTGGCATCGAAAAAAACGCTCTCGGGTGCTTTAGAGTGCCGAGTTTATTACTGCGCATTAAGAAATGACCACCTCCAACGTTTGGTTTATGTTTTATAAGCATTTTTAATTTTATTGCTTAAATCGCATTTTCTCGGCGAGCTGAGCGCTTTTTCTGAATTGTGCCGCTCCCGTCACTCTGGTTAGGTTGGCATCGAAAAAAACGCTCTCGGGTGCTTTAGAGTGCCGAGTTATTCACTGCGCATGAAGAAATGACCACCTCCAACGTTTGGTTTATGTTTAATAAGCATTTTTAATTTTATTGCTTAAATCGCATTTTCTCGGCGAGCTGAGCACTTTTTCTGAATTGTGCCGCTCCCGTCACTCTGGTTAGGTTGGCATCGAAAAAAACGCTCTCGGGTGCTTTAGAGTGCAGAGTTTATTACTGCGCATTAAGAAATGACCACCTCCAACGTTTGGTTTATGTTTTATAAGCATTTTTAATTTTATTGCTTAAATCGCATTTTCTCGGCGAGCTGAGATCTTTTTCTGAATTGTGCCGCTCCCGTCACTCTGGTTAGGTTGGCATCGAAAAAAAACGCTCTCGGGTGCTTTAGAGTGCCGAGTTTATCACTGCGCATGAAGAAATGACCACCTCCAACGTTTGGTTTATGTTTAATAAGCATTTTTAATTTTATTGCTTAAATCGCATTTTCTCGGCGAGCTGAGCACTTTTTCTGAATTGTGCCGCTCCCGTCACTCTGGTTAGGTTGGCATCGAAAAAAACGATCTCGGGTGCTTTAGAGTGCCGACTTTATCACTGCGCATGAAGAAATGACCACCTCCAACGTTTGGTTTATGTTTTATAAGCATTTTTAATTTTATTGCTTAAATCGCATTTTCTCGGCGAGCTGAGCACTTTTTCTGAATTGTGCCGCTCCCGTCACTCTGGTTAGGTTGGCATCGAAAAAAACGCTCACGGGTGCTTTAGAGTGCCGAGTTTATTACTGCGCATTAAGAAATGACCACCTCCAACGTTTGGTTTATGTTTTATAAGCATTTTTAATTTTATTGCTTAAATCGCATTTTCTCGGCGAGCTGAGCACTTTTTCTGAATTGTGCCGCTCCCGTCACTCTGGTTAGGTTGGCATCGAAAAAAACGCTCTCGGGTGCTTTAGAGTGCCGAGTTTATTACTGCGCATTAAGAAATGACCACCTCCAACGTTTGGTTTATGTTTTATAAGCATTTTTAATTTTATTGCTTAAATCGCATTTTCTCGTCGAGCTGAGCACTTTTTCTGAATTGTGCCGCTCCCGTCACTCTGGTTAGGTTGGCATCGAAAAAAACGCTATCGGGTGCTTTAGAGTGCCGAGTTATTCACTGCGCATGAAGAAATGACCACCTCCAACGTTTGGTTTATGTTTAATAAGCATTTTTAATTTTATTGCTTAAATCGCATTTTCTCGGCGAGCTGAGCACTTTTTCTGAATTGTGCCGCTCCCGTCACTCTGGTTAGGTTGGCATCGAAAAAAACGCTCTCGGGTGCTTTAGAGTGCCGAGTTTATTACTGCGCATTAAGAAATGACCACCTCCAACGTTTGGGTTATGTTTTATAAGCATTTTTAATTTTATTGCTTAAATCGCATTTTCTCGGCGAGCTGAGCACTTTTTCTGAATTGTGCCGCTCCCGTCACTCTGGTTAGGTTGGCATCGAAAAAAACGCTCTCGGGTGCTTTAGAGTGCCGAGTTTATTACTGCGCATTAAGAAATGACCACCTCCAACGTTTGGTTTATGTTTTATAAGCATTTTTAATTTTATTGCTTAAATCGCATTTTCTCGGCGAGCTGAGCACTTTTTCTGAATTGTGCCGCTCCCGTCACTTGGCATCGAAAAAAACGCTCTCGGGTGCTTTAGAGTGCCGAGTTATTCACTGCGCATGAAGAAATGACCACCTCCAACGTTTGGTTTATGTTTTATAAGCATTTTTAATTTTATTGCTTAAATCGCATTTTCTCGGCGAGCTGAGCGCTTTTTCTGAATTGTGCCGCTCCCGTCACTCTGGTTAGGTTGGCATCGAAAAAAACGCTCTCGGGTGCTTTAGAGTGCCGAGTTTATTACTGCGCATTAAGAAATGACCACCTCCAACGTTTGGTTTATGTTTTATAAGCATTTTTAATTTTATTGCCTAAATCGCATTTTCTCGGCGAGCTGAGCACTTTTTCTGAATTGTGCCGCTCCCGTCACTCTGGTTAGGTTGGCATCGAAAAAAACGCTCTCGGGTGCTTTAGAGTGCCGAGTTTATTACTGCGCATTAAGAAATGACCACCTCCAACGTTTGGTTTATGTTTTATAAGCATTTTTAATTTTATTGCTTGAATCGCATTTTCTCGGCGAGCTGAGCACTTTTTCTGAATTGTGCCGCTCCCGTCACTCTGGTTAGGTTGGCATCGAAAAAAACGCTCTCGGGTGCTTTAGAGTGCCGAGTTATTCACTGCGCACGTAGAAATGACCACCTCCAACGTTTGGTTTATGTTTTATAAGCATTTTTAATTTTATTGCTTAAATCGCATTTTCTCGGCGAGCTGAGCGCTTTTTCTGAATTGTGCCGCTCCCGTCACTCTGGTTAGGTTGGCATCGAAAAAAACGCTCTCGGGTGCTTTAGAGTGCCGAGTTTATTACTGCGCATTAAGAAATGACCACCTCCAACGTTTGGTTTATGTTTTATAAGCATTTTTAATTTTATTGCTTAAATCGAATTTTCTCGGCGAGCTGAGCACTTTTTCTGAATTGTGCCGCTCCCGTCACTCTGGTTAGGTTGGCATCGAAAAAAACGCTCTCGGGTGCTTTAGAGTGCCGAGTTTATTACTGCGCATTAAGAAATGACCACCTCCAACGTTTGGTTTATGTTTTATAAGCATTTTTAATTTTATTGCTTAAATCGCATTTTCTCGGCGAGCTGAGCACTTTTTCTGAATTGTGCCGCTCCCGTCACTCTGGTTAGGTTGGCATCGAAAAAAACGCTCTCGGGTGCTTTATAGTGCCGAGTTTATTACTGCGCATTAAGAAATGACCACCTCCAACGTTTGGTTTATGTTTTATAAGCATTTTTAATTTTATTGCTTAAATCGCATTTTCTCGGCGAGCTGAGCGCTTTTTCTGAATTGTGCCGCTCCCGTCACTCTGGTTAGGTTGGCATCGAAAAAAACGCTCTCGGGTGCTTTAGAGTGCCGAGTTATTCACTGCGCATGAAGAAATGACCACATCCAACGTTTGGTTTATGTTTAATAAGCATTTTTAATTTTATTGCTTAAATCGCATTTTCTCGGCGAGCTGAGCACTTTTTCTGAATTGTGCCGCTCCCGTCACTCTGGTTAGGTTGGCATCGAAAAAAACGCTCTCGGGTGCTTTAGAGTGCCGAGTTTATTACTGCGCATTAAGAAATGACCACCTCCAACGTTTGGTTTATGTTTAATAAGCATTTTTAATTTTATTGCTTAAATCGCATTTTCTCGGCGAGCTGAGCGCTTTTTCTGAATTGTGCCGCTCCCGTCACTCTGGTTAGGTTGGCATCGAAAAAAACGCTCTCGGGTGCTTTAGAGTGCCGAGTTATTCACTGCGCATGAAGAAATGACCACCTCCAACGTTTGGTTTATGTTTAATAAGCATTTTTAATTTTTTTGCTTAAATCGCATTTTCTCGGCGAGCTGAGCACTTTTTCTGAATTGTGCCGCTCCCGTCACTCTGGTTAGGTTGGCATCGAAAAAAACGCTCTCGGGTGCTTTAGAGTGCCGAGTTTATTACTGCGCATTAGGAAATGACCACCTCCAACGTTTGGTTTATGTTTTATAAGCATTTTTAATTTTATTGCTTAAATCGCATTTTCTCGGCGAGCTGAGCGCTTTTTCTGAATTGTGCCGCTCCCGTCACTCTGGTTAGGTTGGCATCGAAAAAAACGCTCTCGGGTGCTTTAGAGTGCCGAGTTTATTACTGCGCATTAAGAAATGACCACCTCCAACGTTTGGTTTATGTTTTATAAGCATTTTTAATTTTATTGCTTAAATCGCATTTTCTCGGCGAGCTGAGCACTTTTTCTGAATTGTGCCGCTCCCGTCACTCTGGTTAGGTTGGCATCGAAAAAAACGCTCTCGGGTGCTTTAGAGTGCCGAGTTTATCACTGCGCATGAAGAAATGACCACCTCCAACGTTTGGTTTATGTTTTATAAGCATTTTTAATTTTATTGCTTAAATCGCATTTTCTCGGCGAGCTGAGCGCTTTTTCTGAATTGTGCCGCTCCCGTCACTCTGGTTAGGTTGGCATCGAAAAAAACGCTCTCGGGTGCTTTAGAGTGCCGAGTTATTCACTGCGCATGAAGAAATGACCACCTCCAATGTTTGGTTTATGTTTAATAAGCATTTTTAATTTTATTGCTTAAATCGCATTTTCTCGGCGAGCTGAGCGCTTTTTCTGAATTGTGCCGCTCCCGTCACTCTGGTTAGGTTGGCATCGAAAAAAACGCTCTCGGGTGCTTTAGAGTGCCGAGTTATTCACTGCGCATGAAGAAATGAACACCTCCAACGTTTGGTTTATGTTTAATAAGCATTTTTAATTTTATTGCTTAAATCGCATTTTCTCGGCGAGCTGAGCACTTATTCTGAATTGTGCCGCTCCCGTCACTCTGGTTAGGTTGGCATCGAAAAAAACGCTCTCGGGTGCTTTAGAGTAACGAGTTTATTACTGCGCATTAAGAAATGACCACCTCCAACGTTTGGTTTATGTTTTATAAGCATTTTTAATTTTATTGCTTAAATTGCATTTTCTCGGCGAGCTGAGCACTTTTTCTGAATTGTGCCGCTCCCGTCACTCTGGTTAGGTTGGCATCGAAAAAAACGCTCTCGGGTGCTTTAGAGTGCCGAGTTTATTACTGCGCATTAAGAAATGACCACCTCCAACGTTTGGTTTATGTTTTATAAGCATTTTTAATTTTATTGCTTAAATCGCATTTTTCGGCGAGCTGAGCACTTTTTCTGAATTGTGCCGCTCCCGTCACTCTGGTTAGGTTGGCATCGAAAAAAACGCTCTCGGGTGCTTTAGAGTGCCGAGTTTATTACTGCGCATTAAGAAATGACCACCTCCAACGTTTGGTTTATGTTTTATAAGCATTTTTAATTTTATTGCTTAAATCGCATTTTCTCGGCGAGCTGAGCACTTTTTCTGAATTGTGCCGCTCCCGTCACTCTGGTTAGGTTGGCATCGAAAAAAACGCTCTCGGGTGCTTTAGAGTGCCGAGTTATTCACTGCGCATGAAGAAATGACCACCTCCAACGTTTGGTTTATGTTTAATAAGCATTTTTAATTTTATTGCTTGAATCGCATTTTCTCGGCGAGCTGAGCACTTTTTCTGAATTGTGCCGCTCCCGTCACTCTGGTTAGGTTGGCATCGAAAAAAACGCTCTCGGGTGCTTTAGAGTGCCGAGTTTATCACTGCGCATGAAGAAATGACCACCTCCAACGTTTGGTTTATGTTTTATAAGCATTTTTAATTTTATTGCTTAAATCGCATTTTCTCGGCGAGCTGAGCACTTTTTCTGAATTGTGCCGCTCCCGTCACTCTGGTCAGGTTGGCATCGAAAAAAACGCTCTCGGGTGCTTTAGAGTGCCGAGTTTATCACTGCGCATGAAGAAATGACCACCTCCAACGTTTGGTTTATGTTTTATAAGCATTTTTAATTTTATTGCTTAAATCGCATTTTCTCGGCGAGCTGAGCGCTTTTTCTGAATTGTGCCGCTCCCGTCACTCTGGTTAGGTTGGCATCGAAAAAAACGCTCTCGGGTGCTTTAGAGTGCCGAGTTTATTACTGCGCATTAAGAAATGACCACCTCCAACGTTTGGTTTATGTTTTATAAGGATTTTTAATTTTATTGCTTAAATCGCATTTTCTCGGCGAGCTGAGCACTTTTTCTGAATTGTGCCGCTCCCGTCACTCTGGTTAGGTTGGCATCGAAAAAAACGCTCTCGGGTGCTTTAGAGTGCCGAGTTTATTACTGCGCATTGAGAAATGACCACCTCCAACGTTTGGTTTATGTTTTATAAGCATTTTTAATTTTATTGCTTAAATCGCATTTTCTCGGCGAGCTGAGCACTTTTTCTGAATTGTGCCGCTCCCGTCACTCTGGTTAGGTTGGCATCGAAAAAAACGCTCTCGGGTGCTTTAGAGTGCCGAGTTTATTACTGCGCATTAAGAAATGACCACCTCCAACGTTTGGTTTATGTTTTATAAGCATTTTTAATTTTATTGCTTAAATCGCATTTTCTCGGCGAGCTGAGCGCTTTTTCTGAATTGTGCCGCTCCCGTCACTCTGGTTAGGTTGGCATCGAAAAAAACGCTCTCGGGTGCTTTAGAGTGCCGAGTTTATCACTGCGCATGAAGAAATGACCACCTCCAACGTTTGGTTTATGTTTTATAAGCATTTTTAATTTTATTGCTTAAATCGCATTTTCTCGGCGAGCTGAGCGCTTTTTCTGAATTGTGCCGCTCCCGTAACTCTGGTTAGGTTGGCATCGAAAAAAACGCTCTCGGGTGCTTTAGAGTGCCGAGTTTATCACTGCGCATGACGAAATGACCACTTCCAACGTTTGGTTTATGTTTTATAAGCATTTTTAATTTTATTGCTTAAATCGCATTTTCTCGGCGAGCTGAGCACTTTTTCTGAATTGTGCCGCTCCCGTCACTCTGGTTAGGTTGGCATCGAAAAAAACGCTCTCGGGTGCTCTAGAGTGCCGAGTTTATTACTGCGCATTAAGAAATGACCACCTCCAACGTTTGGTTTATGTTTTATAAGCATTTTTAATTTTATTGCTTAAATCGCATTTTCTCGGCGAGCTGAGCACTTTTTCTGAATTGTGCCGCTCCCGTCACTCTGGTTAGGTTGGCATCGAAAAAAACGCTCTCGGGTGCTTTAGAGTGCCGAGTTATTCACTGCGCATGAAGAAATGACCACCTCCAACGTTTGGTTTATGTTTTATAAGCATTTTTAATTTTATTGCTTAAATCGCATTTTCTCGGCGAGCTGAGCACTTTTTCTGAATTGTGCCGCTCCCGTCACTCTGGTTAGGTTGGCATCGAAAAAAACGCTCTCGGGTGCTTTAGAGTGCCGAGTTTATCACTGCGCATGAAGAAATGACCACCTCCAACGTTTGGTTTATGTTTTATAAGCATTTTTAATTTTATTGCTTAAATCGCATTTTCTCGGCGAGCTGAGCGCTTTTTCTGAATTGTGCCGCTCCCGTCACTCTGGTTAGGTTGGCATCGAAAAAAACGCTCTCGGGTGCTTTAGAGTGCCGAGTTATTCACTGCGCATGAAGAAATGACCACCTCCAATGTTTGGTTTATGTTTAATAAGCATTTTTAATTTTATTGCTTAAATCGCATTTTCTCGGCGAGCTGAGCGCTTTTTCTGAATTGTGCCGCTCCCGTCACTCTGGTTAGGTTGGCATCGAAAAAAACGCTCTCGGGTGCTTTAGAGTGCCGAGTTATTCACTGCGCATGAAGAAATGACCACCTCCAACGTTTGGTTTATGTTTAATAAGCATTTTTAATTTTATTGCTTAAATCGCATTTTCTCGGCGAGCTGAGCACTTTTTCTGAATTGTGCCGCTCCCGTCACTCTGGTTAGGTTGGCATCGAAAAAAACGCTCTCGGGTGCTTTAGAGTGCCGAGTTTATTACTGCGCATTAGGAAATGACCACCTCCAACGTTTGGTTTATGTTTTATAAGCATTTTTAATTTTATTGCTTAAATCGCATTTTCTCGGCGAGCTGAGCGCTTTTTCTGAATTGTGCCGCTCCCGTCACTCTGGTTAGGTTGGCATCGAAAAAAACGCTCTCGGGTGCTTTAGAGTGCCGAGTTTATTACTGCGCATTAAGAAATGACCACCTCCAACGTTTGGTTTATGTTTTATAAGCATTTTTAATTTTATTGCTTAAATCGCATTTTCTCGGCGAGCTGAGCACTTTTTCTGAATTGTGCCGCTCCCGTCACTCTGGTTAGGTTGGCATCGAAAAAAACGCTCTCGGGTGCTTTAGAGTGCCGAGTTTATTACTGCGCATTAAGAAATGACCACCTCCAACGTTTGGTTTATGTTTTATAAGCATTTTTAATTTTATTGCTTAAATCGCATTTTCTCGGCGAGCTGAGCACTTTTTCTGAATTGTGCCGCTCCCGTCACTCTGGTTAGGTTGGCATCGAAAAAAACGCTCTCGGGTGCTTTAGAGTGCCGCGAGTTTATCACTGCGCATGAAGAAATGACCACTTCCAACGTTTGGTTTATGTTTTATAAGCATTTTTAATTTTATTGCTTAAATCGCATTTTCTCGGCGAGCTGAGCACTTTTTCTGAATTGTGCCGCTCCCGTCACTCTGGTTAGGTTGGCATCGAAAAAAACGCTCTCGGGTGCTCTAGAGTGCCGAGTTTATTACTGCGCATTAAGAAATGACCACCTCCAACGTTTGGTTTATGTTTTATAAGCATTTTTAATTTTATTGCTTAAATCGCATTTTCTCGGCGAGCTGAGCACTTTTTCTGAATTGTGCCGCTCCCGTCACTCTGGTTAGGTTGGCATCGAAAAAAACGCTCTCGGGTGCTTTAGAGTGCCGAGTTTATTACTGCGCATTAAGAAATGACCACCTCCAACGTTTGGTTTATGTTTTATAAGCATTTTTAATTTTATTGCTTAAATCGCATTTTCTCGGCGAGCTGAGCACTTTTTCTGAATTGTGCCGCTCCCGTCACTCTGGTTAGGTTGGCATCGAAAAAAACGCTCTCGGGTGCTTTAGAGTGCCGAGTTATTCACTGCGCATGAAGAAATGACCACCTCCAACGTTTGGTTTATGTTTTATAAGCATTTTTAATTTTATTGCTTAAATCGCATTTTCTCGGCGAGCTGAGCACTTTTTCTGAATTGTGCCGCTCCCGTCACTCTGGTTAGGTTGGCATCGAAAAAAACGCTCTCGGGTGCTTTAGAGTGCCGAGTTTATCACTGCGCATGAAGAAATGACCACCTCCAACGTTTGGTTTATGTTTTATAAGCATTTTTAATTTTATTGCTTAAATCGCATTTTCTCGGCGAGCTGAGCGCTTTTTCTGAATTGTGCCGCTCCCGTCACTCTGGTTAGGTTGGCATCGAAAAAAACGCTCTCGGGTGCTTTAGAGTGCCGAGTTATTCACTGCGCATGAAGAAATGACCAACTCCAATGTTTGGTTTATGTTTAATAAGCATTTTTAATTTTATTGCTTAAATCGCATTTTCTCGGCGAGCTGAGCGCTTTTTCTGAATTGTGCCGCTCCCGTCACTCTGGTTAGGTTGGCATCGAAAAAAACGCTCTCGGGTGCTTTAGAGTGCCGAGTTATTCACTGCGCATGAAGAAATGACCACCTCCAACGTTTGGTTTATGTTTAATAAGCATTTTTAATTTTATTGCTTAAATCGCATTTTCTCGGCGAGCTGAGATCTTTTTCTGAATTGTGCCGCTCCCGTCACTCTGGTTAGGTTGGCATCGAAAAAAACGCTCTCGGGTGCTTTAGAGTGCCGAGTTTATTACTGCGCATTAGGAAATGACCACCTCCAACGTTTGGTTTATGTTTTATAAGCATTTTTAATTTTATTGCTTAAATCGCATTTACTCGGCGAGCTGAGCGCTTTTTCTGAATTGTGCCGCTCCCGTCACTCTGGTTAGGTTGGCATCGAAAAAAACGCTCTCGGGTGCTTTAGAGTGCCGAGTTTATTACTGCGCATTAAGAAATGACCACCTCCAACGTTTGGTTTATGTTTTATAAGCATTTTTAATTTTATTGCTTAAATCGCATTTTCTCGGCGAGCTGAGCACTTTTTCTGAATTGTGCCGCTCCCGTCACTCTGGTTAGGTTGGCATCGAAAAAAACGCTCTCGGGTGCTTTAGAGTGCCGAGTTTATTACTGCGCATTAAGAAATGACCACCTCCAACGTTTGGTTTATGTTTTATAAGCATTTTTAATTTTATTGCTTAAATCGCATTTTCTCGGCGAGCTGAGCACTTTTTCTGAATTGTGCCGCTCCCGTCACTCTGGTTAGATTGGCATCGAAAAAAACGCTCTCGGGTGCTTTAGAGTGCCGAGTTTATTACTGCGCATTAGGAAATGACCACCTCCAACGTTTGGTTTATGTTTTATAAGCATTTTTAATTTTATTGCTTAAATCGCATTTTCTCGGCGAGCTGAGCGCTTTTTCTGAATTGTGCCGCTCCCGTCACTCTGGTTAGGTTGGCATCGAAAAAAACGCTCTCGGGTGCTTTAGAGTGCCGAGTTATTCACTGCGCATGAAGAAAAGACCACCTCCAACGTTTGGTTTATGTTTTATAAGCATTTTTAATTTTATTGCTTAAATCGCATTTTCTCGGCGAGCTGAGCACTTTTTCTGAATTGTGCCGCTCCCGTCACTCTGGTTAGGTTGGCATCGAAAAAAACGCTCTCGGGTGCTTTAGAGTGCCGAGTTTATTACTGCGCATTAAGAAATGACCACCTCCAACGTTTGGTTTATGTTTTATAAGCATTTTTAATTTTATTGCTTAAATCGCATTTTCTCGGCGAGCTGAGCACTTTTTCTGAATTGTGCCGCTCCCGTCACTCTGGTTAGGTTGGCATCGAAAAAAACGCTCTCGGGTGCTTTAGAGTGCCGAGTTATTCACTGCGCATGAAGAAATGACCACCTCCAACGTTTGGTTTATGTTTAATAAGCATTTTTAATTTTATTGCTTGAATCGCATTTTCTCGGCGAGCTGAGCACTTTTTCTGAATTGTGCCGCTCCCGTCACTCTGGTTAGGTTGGCATCGAAAAAAACGCTATCGGGTGCTTTAGAGTGCCGAGTTTATCACTGCGCATGAAGAAATGACCACCTCCAACGTTTGGTTTATGTTTTATAAGCATTTTTAATTTTATTGCTTAAATCGCATTTTCTCGGCGAGCTGAGCGCTTTTTCTGAATTGTGCCGCTCCCGTCACTCTGGTTAGGTTGGCATCGAAAAAAACGCTCTCGGGTGCTTTAGAGTGCCGAGTTTATCACTGCGCATGAAGAAATGACCACCTCCAACGTTTGGTTTATGTTTTATAAGCATTTTTAATTTTATTGCTTAAATCGCATTTTCTCGGCGAGCTGAGCACCTTTTCTGAATTGTGCCGCTCCCGTCACTCTGGTTAGGTTGGCATCGAAAAAAACGCTCTCGGGTGCTTTAGAGTGCCGAGTTTATCACTGCGCATGAAGAAATGACCACCTCCAACGTTTGGTTTATGTTTTATAAGCATTTTTAATTTTATTGCTTAAATCGCATTTTCTCGGCGAGCTGAGCGCTTTTTCTGAATTGTGCCTGTCCCGTCACTCTGGTTAGGTTGGCATCGAAAAAAACGCTCTCGGGTGCTTTAGAGTGCCGAGTTATTCACTGCGCATGAAGAAATGACCACCTCCAACGTTTTTTTATGTTTAATAAGCATTTTTAATTTTATTGCTTAAATCGCATTTTCTCGGCGAGCTGAGCGCTTTTTCTGAATTGTGCCGCTCCCGTCACTCTGGTTAGGTTGGCATCGAAAAAAACGCTCTCGGGTGCTTTAGAGTGCCGAGTTATTCACTGCGCATGAAGAAATGACAACCTCCAACGTTTGGTTTATGTTTAATAAGCATTTTTAATTTTATTGCTTAAATCGCATTTTCTCGGCGAGCTGAGCACTTTTTCTGAATTGTGCCGCTCCCGTCACTCTGGTTAGGTTGGCATCGAAAAAAACGCTCTCGGGTGCTTTAGAGTGCCGAGTTTATTACTGAGCATTAAGAAATGACCACCTCCAACGTTTGGTTTATGTTTTATAAGCATTTTTAATTTTATTGCTTAAATCGCATTTTCTCGGCGAGCTGAGCGCTTTTTCTGAATTGTGCCGCTCCCGTCACTCTGGTTAGGTTGGCATCGAAAAAAACGCTCTCGGGTGCTTTAGAGTGCCGAGTTTATTACTGCGCATTAAGAAATGACCACCTCCAACGTTTGGTTTATGTTTTATAAGCATTTTTAATTTTATTGCTTAAATCGCATTTTCTCGGCGAGCTGAGCACTTTTTCTGAATTGTGCCGCTCCCGTCACTCTGGTTAGGTTGGCATCGAAAAAAACGCTCTCGGGTCCTTTAGAGTGCCGAGTTTATTACTGCGCATTAAGAAATGACCACCTCCAACGTTTGGTTTATGTTTTATAAGCATTTTTAATTTTATTGCTTAAATCGCATTTTCTCGGCGAGCTGAGCGCTTTTTCTGAATTGTGCCGCTCCCGTCACTCTGGTTAGGTTGGCATCGAAAAAAACGCTCTCGGGTGCTTTAGAGTGCCGAGTTATTCACTGCGCATGAAGAAATGACCACCTCCAACGTTTGGTTTATGTTTAATAAGCATTTTTAATTTTATTGCTTAAATCGCATTTTCTCGGCGAGCTGAGCACTTTTTCTGAATTGTGCCGCTCCCGTCACTCTGGTTAGGTTGGCATCGAAAAAAACGCTCTCGGGTGCTTTAGAGTGCCGAGTTTATTACTGCGCATTAGGAAATGACCACCTCCAACGTTTGGTTTATGTTTTACAAGCATTTTTAATTTTATTGCTTAAATCGCATTTTCTCGGCGAGCTGAGCGCTTTTTCTGAATTGTGCCGCTCCCGTCACTCTGGTTAGGTTGGCATCGAAAAAAACGCTCTCGGGTGCTTTAGAGTGCCGAGTTTATCACTGCGCATGAAGAAATGACCACCTCCAACGTTTGGTTTATGTTTTATAAGCATTTTCAATTTTATTGCTTAAATCGCATTTTCTCGGCGAGCTGAGCGCTTTTTCTGAATTGTGCCGCTCCCGTAACTCTGGTTAGGTTGGCATCGAAAAAAACGCTCTTGGGTGCTTTAGAGTGCCGAGTTTATCACTGTGCATGAAGAAATGACCACTTCCAACGTTTGGTTTATGTTTTATAAGCATTTTTAATTTTATTGCTTAAATCGCATTTTCTCGGCGAGCTGAGCACTTTTTCTGAATTGTGCCGCTCCCGTCACTCTGGTTAGGTTGGCATCGAAAAAAACGCTCTCGGGTGCTCTAGAGTGCCGAGTTTATTACTGCGCATTAAGAAATGACCACCTCCAACGTTTGGTTTATGTTTTATAAGCATTTTTAATTTTATTGCTTAAATCGCATTTTCTCGGCGAGCTGAGCACTTTTTCTGAATTGTGCCGCTCCCGTCACTCTGGTTAGGTTGGCATCGAAAAAAACGCTCTCGGGTGCTTTAGAGTGCCGAGTTTATTACTGCGCATTAAGAAATGACCACCTCCAACGTTTGGTTTATGTTTTATAAGCATTTTTAATTTTATTGCTTAAATCGCATTTTCTCGGCGAGCTGAGCACTTTTTCTGAATTGTGCCGCTCCCGTCACTCTGGTTAGGTTGGCATCGAAAAAAACGCTCTCGGGTGCTTTAGAGTGCCGAGTTATTCACTGCGCATGAAGAAATGACCACCTCCAACGTTTGGTTTATGTTTTATAAGCATTTTTAATTTTATTGCTTAAATCGCATTTTCTCGGCGAGCTGAGCACTTTTTCTGAATTGTGCCGCTCCCGTCACTCTGGTTAGGTTGGCATCGAAAAAAACGCTCTCGGGTGCTTTAGAGTGCCGAGTTTATCACTGCGCATGAAGAAATGACCACCTCCAACGTTTGGTTTATGTTTTATAAGCATTTTTAATTTTATTGCTTAAATCGCATTTTCTCGGCGAGCTGAGCGCTTTTTCTGAATTGTGCCGCTCCCGTCACTCTGGTTAGGTTGGCATCGAAAAAAACGCTCTCGGGTGCTTTAGAGTGCCGAGTTATTCACTGCACATGAAGAAATGACCACCTCCAATGTTTGGTTTATGTTTAATAAGCATTTTTAATTGTATTGCTTAAATCGCATTTTCTCGGCGAGCTGAGCGCTTTTTCTGAATTGTGCCGCTCCCGTCACTCTGGTTAGGTTGGCATCGAAAAAAACGCTCTCGGGTGCTTTAGAGTGCCGAGTTATTCACTGCGCATGAAGAAATGACCACCTCCAACGTTTGGTTTATGTTTTATAAGCATTTTTAATTTTATTGCTTAAATCGCATTTTCTCGGCGAGCTGAGCGCTTTTTCTGAATTGTGCCGCTCCCGTAACTCTGGTTAGGTTGGCATCGAAAAAAACGCTCTCGGGTGCTTTAGAGTGCCGAGTTTATTACTGCGCATTAAGAAATGACCACCTCCAACGTTTGGTTTATGTTTTATAAGCATTTTTAATTTTATTGCTTAAATCGCATTTTCTCGGCGAGCTGAGCACTTTTTCTGAATTGTGCCGCTCCCGTCACTCTGGTTAGGTTGGCATCGAAAAAAACGCTCTCGGGTGCTTTAGAGTGCCGAGTTTATTACTGCGCATTAAGAAATGACCACCTCCAACGTTTGGTTTATGTTTTATAAGCATTTTTAATTTTATTGCTTAAATCGCATTTTCTCGGCGAGCTGAGCGCTTTTTCTGAATTGTGCCGCTCCCGTCACTCTGGTTAGGTTGGCATCGAAAAAAACGCTCTCGGGTGCTTTAGAGTGCCGAGTTATTCACTGCGCATGAAGAAATGACCACCTCCAACGTTTGGTTTATGTTTAATAAGCATTTTTAATTTTATTGCTTAAATCGCATTTTCTCGGCGAGCTGAGCACTTTTTCTGAATTGTGCCGCTCCCGTCACTCTGGTTAGGTTGGCATCGAAAAAAACGCTCTCGGGTGCTTTAGAGTGCCGAGTTTATCACTGCGCATGAAGAAATGACCACCTCCAACGTTTGGTTTATGTTTTATAAGCATTTTTAATTTTATTGCTTAAATCGCATTTTCTCGGCGAGCTGAGCACTTTTTCTGAATTGTGCCGCTCCCGTCACTCTGGTTAGGTTGGCATCGAAAAAAACGCTCACGGGTGCTTTAGAGTGCCGAGTTTATTACTGCGCATTAAGAAATGACCACCTCCAACGTTTGGTTTATGTTTTATAAGCATTTTTAATTTTATTGCTTAAATCGCATTTTCTCGGCGAGCTGAGCACTTTTTCTGAATTGTGCCGCTCCCGTCACTCTGGTTAGGTTGGCATCGAAAAAAACGCTCTCGGGTGCTTTAGAGTGCCGAGTTATTCACTGCGCATGAAGAAATGACCACCTCCAACGTTTGGTTTATGTTTTATAAGCATTTTTAATTTTATTGCTTAAATCGCATTTTCTCGGCGAGCTGAGCGCTTTTTCTGAATTGTGCCGCTCCCGTAACTCTGGTTAGGTTGGCATCGAAAAAAACGCTCTCGGGTGCTTTAGAGTGCCGAGTTTATTACTGCGCATTAAGAAATGACCACCTCCAACGTTTGGTTTATGTTTTATAAGCATTTTTAATTTTATTGCTTAAATCGCATTTTCTCGGCGAGCTGAGCACTTTTTCTGAATTGTGCCGCTCCCGTCACTCTGGTTAGGTTGGCATCGAAAAAAACGCTCTCGGGTGCTTTAGAGTGCCGAGTTTATTACTGCGCATTAAGAAATGACCACCTCCAACGTTTGGTTTATGTTTTATAAGCATTTTTAATTTTATTGCTTAAATCGCATTTTCTCGGCGAGCTGAGCACTTTTTCTGAATTGTGCCGCTCCCGTCACTCTGGTTAGGTTGGCATCGAAAAAAACGCTCACGGGTGCTTTAGAGTGCCGAGTTTATTACTGCGCATTAAGAAATGACCACCTCCAACGTTTGGTTTATGTTTTATAAGCATTTTTAATTTTATTGCTTAAATCGCATTTTCTCGGCGAGCTGAGCACTTTTTCTGAATTGTGCCGCTCCCGTCACTCTGGTTAGGTTGGCATCGAAAAAAACGCTCTCGGGTGCTTTAGAGTGCCGAGTTATTCACTGCGCATGGAGAAATGACCACCTCCAACGTTTGGTTTATGTTTTATAAGCATTTTTAATTTTATTGCTTAAATCGCATTTTCTCGGCGAGCTGAGCACTTTTTCTGAATTGTGCCGCTCCCGTCACTCTGGTTAGGTTGGCATCGAAAAAAACGCTCTCGGGTGCTTTAGAGTGCCGAGTTTATCACTGCGCATGAAGAAATAACCACCTCCAACGTTTGGTTTATGTTTTATAAGCATTTTTAATTTTATTGCTTAAATCGCATTTTCTCGGCGAGCTGAGCGCTTTTTCTGAATTGTGCCGCTCCCGTCACTCTGGTTAGGTTGGCATCGAAAAAAACGCTCTCGGGTGCTTTAGAGTGCCGAGTTTATCACTGCGCATGAAGAAATGACCACCTCCAACGTTTGGTTTATGTTTTATAAGCATTTTTAATTTTATTGCTTAAATCGCATTTTCTCGGCGAGCTGAGCGCTTTTTCTGAATTGTGCCGCTCCCGTAACTCTGGTTAGGTTGGCATCGAAAAAAACGCTCTCGGGTGCTTTAGAGTGCCGAGTTTATCACTGCGCATGAAGAAATGACCACTTCCAACGTTTGGTTTATGTTTTATAAGCATTTTTAATTTTATTGCTTAAATCGCATTTTCTCGGCGAGCTGAGCACTTTTTCTGAATTGTGCCGCTCCCGTCACTCTGGTTAGGTTGGCATCGAAAAAAACGCTCTCGGGTGCTTTAGAGTGCCGAGTTTATCACTGCGCATGAAGAAATGACCACCTCCAACGTTTGGTTTATGTTTTATAAGCATTTTTAATTTTATTGCTTAAATCGCATTTTCTCGGCGAGCTGAGCACTTTTTCTGAATTGTGCCGCTCCCGTCACTCTGGTTAGGTTGGCATCGAAAAAAACGCTCTCGGGTGCTTTAGAGTGCCGAGTTTATCACTGCGCATGAAGAAATGACCACCTCCAACGTTTGGTTTATGTTTTATAAGCATTTTTAATTTTATTGCTTAAATCGCATTTTCTCGGCGAGCTGAGCGCTTTTTCTGAATTGTGCCGCTCCCGTCACTCTGGTTAGGTTGGCATCGAAAAAAACGCTCTCGGGTGCTTTAGAGTGCCGAGTTATTCACTGCGCATGAAGAAATGACCACCTCCAATGTTTGGTTTATGTTTAATAAGCATTTTTAATTTTATTGCTTAAATCGCATTTTCTCGGCGAGCTGAGCGCTTTTTCTGAATTGTGCCGCTCCCGTCACTCTGGTTAGGTTGGCATCGAAAAAAACGCTCTCGGGTGCTTTAGAGTGCCGAGTTATTCACTGCGCATGAAGAAATGACCACCTCCAATGTTTGGTTTATGTTTAATAAGCATTTTTAATTTTATTGCTTAAATCGCATTTTCTCGGCGAGCTGAGCGCTTTTTCTGAATTGTGCCGCTCCCGTCACTCTGGTTAGGTTGGCATCGAAAAAAACGCTCTCGGGTGCTTTAGAGTGCCGAGTTATTCACTGCGCATGAAGAAATGACCACCTCCAACGTTTGGTTTATGTTTAATAAGCATTTTTAATTTTATTGCTTAAATCGCATTTTCTCGGCGAGCTGAGCACTTTTTCTGAATTGTGCCGCTCCCGTCACTCTGGTTAGGTTGGCATCGAAAAAAACGCTCTCGGGTGCTTTAGAGTGCCGAGTTTATTACTGCGCATTAAGAAATGACCACCTCCAACGTTTGGTTTATGTTTTATAAGCATTTTTAATTTTATTGCTTAAATCGCATTTTCTCGGCGAGCTGAGCACTTTTTCTGAATTGTGCCGCTCCCGTCACTCTGGTTAGGTTGGCATCGAAAAAAACGCTCTCGGGTGCTTTAGAGTGCCGAGTTTATCACTGCGCATGAAGAAATGACCACCTCCAACGTTTGGTTTATGTTTAATAAGCATTTTTAATTTTATTGCTTAAATCGCATTTTCTCGGCGAGCTGAGCGCTTTTTCTGAATTGTGCCGCTCCCGTCACTCTGGTTAGGTTGGCATCGAAAAAAACGCTCTCGGGTGCTTTAGAGTGCCGAGTTTATTACTGCGCATTAAGAAATGACCACCTCCAACGTTTGGTTTATGTTTTATAAGCATTTTTAATTTTATTGCTTAAATCGCATTTTCTCGGCGAGCTGAGCACTTTTTCTGAATTGTGCCGCTCCCGTCACTCTGGTTAGGTTGGCATCGAAAAAAACGCTCACGGGTGCTTTAGAGTGCCGAGTTTATTACTGCGCATTAAGAAATGACCACCTCCAACGTTTGGTTTATGTTTTATAAGCATTTTTAATTTTATTGCTTAAATCGCATTTTCTCGGCGAGCTGAGCACTTTTTCTGAATTGTGCCGCTCCCGTCACTCTGGTTAGGTTGGCATCGAAAAAAACGCTCTCGGGTGCTTTAGAGTGCCGAGTTATTCACCGCGCATGGAGAAATGACCACCTCCAACGTTTGGTTTATGTTTTATAAGCATTTTTAATTTTATTGCTTAAATCGCATTTTCTCGGCGAGCTGAGCACTTTTTCTGAATTGTGCCGCTCCCGTCACTCTGGTTAGGTTGGCATCGAAAAAAACGCTCTCGGGTGCTTTAGAGTGCCGAGTTTATCACTGCGCATGAAGAAATAACCACCTCCAACGTTTGGTTTATGTTTTATAAGCATTTTTAATTTTATTGCTTAAATCGCATTTTCTCGGCGAGCTGAGCGCTTTTTCTGAATTGTGCCGCTCCCGTCACTCTGGTTAGGTTGGCATCGAAAAAAACGCTCTCGGGTGCTTTAGAGTGCCGAGTTTATCACTGCGCATGAAGAAATGACCACCTCCAACGTTTGGTTTATGTTTTATAAGCATTTTTAATTTTATTGCTTAAATCGCATTTTCTCGGCGAGCTGAGCGCTTTTTCTGAATTGTGCCGCTCCCGTAACTCTGGTTAGGTTGGCATCGAAAAAAACGCTCTCGGGTGCTTTAGAGTGCCGAGTTTATCACTGCGCATGAAGAAATGACCACTTCCAACGTTTGGTTTATGTTTTATAAGCATTTTTAATTTTATTGCTTAAATCGCATTTTCTCGGCGAGCTGAGCACTTTTTCTGAATTGTGCCGCTCCCGTCACTCTGGTTAGGTTGGCATCGAAAAAAACGCTCTCGGGTGCTTTAGAGTGCCGAGTTTATCACTGCGCATGAAGAAATGACCACCTCCAACGTTTGGTTTATGTTTTATAAGCATTTTTAATTTTATTGCTTAAATCGCATTTTCTCGGCGAGCTGAGCACTTTTTCTGAATTGTGCCGCTCCCGTCACTCTGGTTAGGTTGGCATCGAAAAAAACGCTCTCGGGTGCTTTAGAGTGCCGAGTTTATCACTGCGCATGAAGAAATGACCACCTCCAACGTTTGGTTTATGTTTTATAAGCATTTTTAATTTTATTGCTTAAATCGCATTTTCTCGGCGAGCTGAGCGCTTTTTCTGAATTGTGCCGCTCCCGTCACTCTGGTTAGGTTGGCATCGAAAAAAACGCTCTCGGGTGCTTTAGAGTGCCGAGTTATTCACTGCGCATGAAGAAATGACCACCTCCAATGTTTGGTTTATGTTTAATAAGCATTTTTAATTTTATTGCTTAAATCGCATTTTCTCGGCGAGCTGAGCGCTTTTTCTGAATTGTGCCGCTCCCGTCACTCTGGTTAGGTTGGCATCGAAAAAAACGCTCTCGGGTGCTTTAGAGTGCCGAGTTATTCACTGCGCATGAAGAAATGACCACCTCCAATGTTTGGTTTATGTTTAATAAGCATTTTTAATTTTATTGCTTAAATCGCATTTTCTCGGCGAGCTGAGCGCTTTTTCTGAATTGTGCCGCTCCCGTCACTCTGGTTAGGTTGGCATCGAAAAAAACGCTCTCGGGTGCTTTAGAGTGCCGAGTTATTCACTGCGCATGAAGAAATGACCACCTCCAACGTTTGGTTTATGTTTAATAAGCATTTTTAATTTTATTGCTTAAATCGCATTTTCTCGGCGAGCTGAGCACTTTTTCTGAATTGTGCCGCTCCCGTCACTCTGGTTAGGTTGGCATCGAAAAAAACGCTCTCGGGTGCTTTAGAGTGCCGAGTTTATTACTGCGCATTAAGAAATGACCACCTCCAACGTTTGGTTTATGTTTTATAAGCATTTTTAATTTTATTGCTTAAATCGCATTTTCTCGGCGAGCTGAGCACTTTTTCTGAATTGTGCCGCTCCCGTCACTCTGGTTAGGTTGGCATCGAAAAAAACGCTCTCGGGTGCTTTAGAGTGCCGAGTTTATCACTGCGCATGAAGAAATGACCACCTCCAACGTTTGGTTTATGTTTAATAAGCATTTTTAATTTTATTGCTTAAATCGCATTTTCTCGGCGAGCTGAGCGCTTTTTCTGAATTGTGCCGCTCCCGTCACTCTGGTTAGGTTGGCATCGAAAAAAACGCTCTCGGGTGCTTTAGAGTGCCGAGTTATTCACTGCGCATGAAGAAATGACCACCTCCAATGTTTGGTTTATGTTTTATAAGCATTTTTAATTTTATTGCTTAAATCGCATTTTCTCGGCGAGCTGAGCACTTTTTCTGAATTGTGCCGCTCCCGTCACTCTGGTTAGGTTGGCATCGAAAAAAACGCTCACGGGTGCTTTAGAGTGCCGAGTTTATTACTGCGCATTAAGAAATGACCACCTCCAACGTTTGGTTTATGTTTTATAAGCATTTTTAATTTTATTGCTTAAATCGCATTTTCTCGGCGAGCTGAGCACTTTTTCTGAATTGTGCCGCTCCCGTCACTCTGGTTAGGTTGGCATCGAAAAAAACGCTCTCGGGTGCTTTAGAGTGCCGAGTTATTCACTGCGCATGAAGAAATGACCACCTCCAACGTTTGGTTTATGTTTTATAAGCATTTTTAATTTTATTGCTTAAATCGCATTTTCTCGGCGAGCTGAGCGCTTTTTCTGAATTGTGCCGCTCCCGTAACTCTGGTTAGGTTGGCATCGAAAAAAACGCTCTCGGGTGCTTTAGAGTGCCGAGTTTATTACTGCGCATTAAGAAATGACCACCTCCAACGTTTGGTTTATGTTTTATAAGCATTTTTAATTTTATTGCTTAAATCGCATTTTCTCGGCGAGCTGAGCACTTTTTCTGAATTGTGCCGCTCCCGTCACTCTGGTTAGGTTGGCATCGAAAAAAACGCTCTCGGGTGCTTTAGAGTGCCGAGTTTATTACTGCGCATTAAGAAATGACCACCTCCAACGTTTGGTTTATGTTTTATAAGCATTTTTAATTTTATTGCTTAAATCGCATTTTCTCGGCGAGCTGAGCACTTTTTCTGAATTGTGCCGCTCCCGTCACTCTGGTTAGGTTGGCATCGAAAAAAACGCTCACGGGTGCTTTAGAGTGCCGAGTTTATTACTGCGCATTAAGAAATGACCACCTCCAACGTTTGGTTTATGTTTTATAAGCATTTTTAATTTTATTGCTTAAATCGCATTTTCTCGGCGAGCTGAGCACTTTTTCTGAATTGTGCCGCTCCCGTCACTCTGGTTAGGTTGGCATCGAAAAAAACGCTCTCGGGTGCTTTAGAGTGCCGAGTTATTCACTGCGCATGGAGAAATGACCACCTCCAACGTTTGGTTTATGTTTTATAAGCATTTTTAATTTTATTGCTTAAATCGCATTTTCTCGGCGAGCTGAGCACTTTTTCTGAATTGTGCCGCTCCCGTCACTCTGGTTAGGTTGGCATCGAAAAAAACGCTCTCGGGTGCTTTAGAGTGCCGAGTTTATCACTGCGCATGAAGAAATAACCACCTCCAACGTTTGGTTTATGTTTTATAAGCATTTTTAATTTTATTGCTTAAATCGCATTTTCTCGGCGAGCTGAGCGCTTTTTCTGAATTGTGCCGCTCCCGTCACTCTGGTTAGGTTGGCATCGAAAAAAACGCTCTCGGGTGCTTTAGAGTGCCGAGTTTATCACTGCGCATGAAGAAATGACCACCTCCAACGTTTGGTTTATGTTTTATAAGCATTTTTAATTTTATTGCTTAAATCGCATTTTCTCGGCGAGCTGAGCGCTTTTTCTGAATTGTGCCGCTCCCGTAACTCTGGTTAGGTTGGCATCGAAAAAAACGCTCTCGGGTGCTTTAGAGTGCCGAGTTTATCACTGCGCATGAAGAAATGACCACTTCCAACGTTTGGTTTATGTTTTATAAGCATTTTTAATTTTATTGCTTAAATCGCATTTTCTCGGCGAGCTGAGCACTTTTTCTGAATTGTGCCGCTCCCGTCACTCTGGTTAGGTTGGCATCGAAAAAAACGCTCTCGGGTGCTTTAGAGTGCCGAGTTTATTACTGCGCATTAAGAAATGACCACCTCCAACGTTTGGTTTATGTTTAATAAGCATTTTTAATTTTATTGCTTAAATCGCATTTTCTCGGCGAGCTGAGCACTTTTTCTGAATTGTGCCGCTCCCGTCACTCTGGTTAGGTTGGCATCGAAAAAAACGCTCTCGGGTGCTCTAGAGTGCCGAGTTTATTACTGCGCATTAAGAAATGACCACCTCCAACGTTTGGTTTATGTTTTATAAGCATTTTTAATTTTATTGCTTAAATCGCATTTTCTCGGCGAGCTGAGCACTTTTTCTGAATTGTGCCGCTCCCGTCACTCTGGTTAGGTTGGCATCGAAAAAAACGCTCTCGGGTGCTTTAGAGTGCCGAGTTATTCACTGCGCATGAAGAAATGACCACCTCCAACGTTTGGTTTATGTTTTATAAGCATTTTTAATTTTATTGCTTAAATCGCATTTTCTCGGCGAGCTGAGCACTTTTTCTGAATTGTGCCGCTCCCGTCACTCTGGTTAGGTTGGCATCGAAAAAAACGCTCTCGGGTGCTTTAGAGTGCCGAGTTTATCACTGCGCATGAAGAAATGACCACCTCCAACGTTTGGTTTATGTTTTATAAGCATTTTTAATTTTATTGCTTAAATCGCATTTTCTCGGCGAGCTGAGCGCTTTTTCTGAATTGTGCCGCTCCCGTCACTCTGGTTAGGTTGGCATCGAAAAAAACGCTCTCGGGTGCTTTAGAGTGCCGACTTTATCACTGCGCATGAAGAAATGACCACCTCCAATGTTTGGTTTATGTTTAATAAGCATTTTTAATTGTATTGCTTAAATCGCATTTTCTCGGCGAGCTGAGCGCTTTTTCTGAATTGTGCCGCTCCCGTCACTCTGGTTAGGTTGGCATCGAAAAAAACGCTCTCGGGTGCTTTAGAGTGCCGAGTTATTCACTGTGCATGAAGTAATGACCACCTCCAACGTTTGGTTTATGTTTAATAAGCATTTTTAATTGTATTGCTTAAATCGCATTTTCTCGGCGAGCTGAGCACTTTTTCTGAATTGTGCCGCTCCCGTCACTCTGGTTAGGTTGGCATCGAAAAAAACGCTCTCGGGTGCTTTAGAGTGCCGAGTTTATTACTGCGCATTAGGAAATGACCACCTCCAACGTTTGGTTTATGTTTTATAAGCATTTTTAATTTTATTGCTTAAATCGCATTTTCTCGGCGAGCTGAGCGCTTTTTCTGAATTGTGCCGCTCCCGTCACTCTGGTTAGGTTGGCTTTGAAAAAAACGCTCTCGGGTGCTTTAGAGTGCCGAGTTTATTACTGCGCATTAAGAAATGACCACCTCCAACGTTTGGTCTATGTTTTATAAGCATTTTTAATTTTATTGCTTAAATCGCATTTTCTCGGCGAGCTGAGCACTTTTTCTGAATTGTGCCGCTCCCGTCACTCTGGTTAGGTTGGCATCGAAAAAAACGCTCTCGGGTGCTTTAGAGTGCCGAGTTTATTACTGCGCATTAAGAAATGACCACCTCCAACGTTTGGTTTATGTTTTATAAGCATTTTTAATTTTATTGCTTAAATCGCATTTTCTCGGCGAGCTGAGCACTTTTTCTGAATTGTGCCGCTCCCGTCACTCTGGTTAGGTTGGTATCGAAAAAAACGCTCTCGGGTGCTTTAGAGTGCCGAGTTTATTACTGCGCATTAAGAAATGACCACCTCCAACGTTTGGTTTATGTTTTATAAGCATTTTTAATTTTATTGCTTAAATCGCATTTTCTCGGCGAGCTGAGAACTTTTTCTGAATTGTGCCGCTCCCGTCACTCTGGTTAGGTTGGCATCGAAAAAAACGCTCTCGGGTGCTTTAGAGTGCCGAGTTATTCACTGCGCATGAAGAAATGACCACCTCCAACGTTTGGTTTATGTTTAATAAGCATTTTTAATTTTATTGCTTGAATCGCATTTTCTCGGCGAGCTGAGCACTTTTTCTGAATTGTGCCGCTCCCGTCACTCTGGTTAGGTTGGCATCGAAAAAAACGCTCTCGGGTGCTTTAGAGTGCCGAGTTTATCACTGCGCATGAAGAAATGACCACCTCCAACGTTTGGTTTATGTTTTATAAGCATTTTTAATTTTATTGCTTAAATCGCATTTTCTCGGCGAGCTGAGCGCTTTTTCTGAATTGTGCCGCTCCCGTCACTCTGGTTAGGTTGGCATCGAAAAAAACGCTCTCGGGTGCTTTAGAGTGCCGAGTTTATCACTGCGCATGAAGAAATGACCACCTCCAACGTTTGGTTTATGTTTTATAAGCATTTTTAATTTTATTGCTTAAATCGCATTTTCTCGGCGAGCTGAGCACTTTTTCTGAATTGTGCCGCTCCCGTCACTCTGGTTAGGTTGGCATCGAAAAAAACGCTCTCGGGTGCTTTAGAGTGCCGAGTTTATCACTGCGCATGAAGAAATGACCACCTCCAACGTTTGGTTTATGTTTTATAAGCATTTTTAATTTTATTGCTTAAATCGCATTTTCTCGGCGAGCTGAGCGCTTTTTCTGAATTGTGCCTGTCCCGTCACTCTGGTTAGGTTGGCATCGAAAAAAACGCTCTCGGGTGCTTTAGAGTGCCGAGTTATTCACTGCGCATGAAGAAATGACCACCTCCAACGTTTGGTTTATGTTTAATAAGCATTTTTAATTTTATTGCTTAAATCGCATTTTCTCGGCGAGCTGAGCGCTTTTTCTGAATTGTGCCGCTCCCGTCACTCTGGTTAGGTTGGCATCGAAAAAAACGCTCTCGGGTGCTTTAGAGTGCCGAGTTATTCACTGCGCATGAAGAAATGACAACCTCCAACGTTTGGTTTATGTTTAATAAGCATTTTTAATTTTATTGCTTAAATCGCATTTTCTCGGCGAGCTGAGCACTTTTTCTGAATTGTGCCGCTCCCGTCACTCTGGTTAGGTTGGCATCGAAAAAAACGCTCTCGGGTGCTTTAGAGTGCCGAGTTTATTACTGCGCATTAAGAAATGACCACCTCCAACGTTTGGTTTATGTTTTATAAGCATTTTTAATTTTATTGCTTAAATCGCATTTTCTCGGCGAGCTGAGCGCTTTTTCTGAATTGTGCCGCTCCCGTCACTCTGGTTAGGTTGGCATCGAAAAAAGCGCTCTCGGGTGCTTTAGAGTGCCGAGTTTATTACTGCGCATTAAGAAATGACCACCTCCAACGTTTGGTTTATGTTTTATAAGCATTTTTAATTTTATTGCTTAAATCGCATTTTCTCGGCGAGCTGAGCACTTTTTCTGAATTGTGCCGTCCCGTCACTCTGGTTAGGTTGGCATCGAAAAAAACGCTCACGGGTGCTTTAGAGTGCCGAGTTTATTACTGCGCATTAAGAAATGACCACCTCCAACGTTTGGTTTATGTTTTATAAGCATTTTTAATTTTATTGCTTAAATCGCATTTTCTCGGCGAGCTGAGCACTTTTTCTGAATTGTGCCGCTCCCGTCACTCTGGTTAGGTTGGCATCGAAAAAAACGCTCTCGGGTGCTTTAGAGTGCCGAGTTATTCACTGCGCATGGAGAAATGACCACCTCCAACGTTTGGTTTATGTTTTATAAGCATTTTTAATTTTATTGCTTAAATCGCATTTTCTCGGCGAGCTGAGCACTTTTTCTGAATTGTGCCGCTCCCGTCACTCTGGTTAGGTTGGCATCGAAAAAAACGCTCTCGGGTGCTTTAGAGTGCCGAGTTTATCACTGCGCATGAAGAAATGACCACCTCCAACGTTTGGTTTATGTTTTATAAGCATTTTTAATTTTATTGCTTAAATCGCATTTTCTCGGCGAGCTGAGCGCTTTATCTGAATTGTGCCGCTCCCGTAACTCTGGTTAGGTTGGCATCGAAAAAAACGCTCTCGGGTGCTTTAGAGTGCCGAGTTTATCACTGCGCATGAAGAAATGACCACCTCCAACGTTTGGTTTATGTTTTATAAGCATTTTTAATTTTATTGCTTAAATCGCATTTTCTCGGCGAGCTGAGCGCTTTTTCTGAATTGTGCCGCTCCCGTCACTCTGGTTAGGTTGGCATCGAAAAAAACGCTCTCGGGTGCTTTAGAGTGCCGAGTTTATCACTGCGCATGAAGAAATGACCACCTCCAACGTTTGGTTTATGTTTTATAAGCATTTTTAATTTTATTGCTTAAATCGCATTTTCTCGGCGAGCTGAGCGCTTTTTCTGAATTGTGCCGCTCCCGTCACTCTGGTTAGGTTGGCATCGAAAAAAACGCTCTCGGGTGCTTTAGAGTGCCGAGTTTATTACTGCGCATTAAGAAATGACCACCTCCAACGTTTGGTTTATGTTTTATAAGCATTTTTAATTTTATTGCTTAAATCGCATTTTCTCGGCGAGCTGAGCGCTTTTTCTGAATTGTGCCGCTCCCGTCACTCTGGTTAGGTTGGCATCGAAAAAAACGCTCTCGGGTGCTTTAGAGTGCCGAGTTTATCACTGCGCATGAAGAAATGACCACCTCCAACGTTTGGTTTATGTTTTATAAGCATTTTTAATTTTATTGCTTAAATCGCATTTTCTCGGCGAGCTGAGCGCTTTTTCTGAATTGTGCCGCTCCCGTAACTCTGGTTAGGTTGGCATCGAAAAAAACGCTCTCGGGTGCTTTAGAGTGCCGAGTTTATCACTGCGCATGAAGAAATGACCACTTCCAACGTTTGGTTTATGTTTTATAAGCATTTTTAATTTTATTGCTTAAATCGCATTTTCTCGGCGAGCTGAGCCCTTTTTCTGAATTGTGCCGCTCCCGTCACTCTGGTTAGGTTGGCATCGAAAAAAACGCTCTCGGGTGCTCTAGAGTGCCGAGTTTATTATTGCGCATTAAGAAATGACCACCTCCAACGTTTGGTTTATGTTTTATAAGCATTTTTAATTTTATTGCTTAAATCGCATTTTCTCGGCGAGCTGAGCACTTTTTCTGAATTGTGCCGCTCCCGTCACTCTGGTTAGGTTGGCATCGAAAAAAACGCTCTCGGGTGCTTTAGAGTGCCGAGTTTATTACTGCGCATTAAGAAATGACCACCTCCAACGTTTGGTTTATGTTTTATAAGCATTTTTAATTTTATTGCTTAAATCGCATTTTCTCGGCGAGCTGAGCACTTTTTCTGAATTGTGCCGCTCCCGTCACTCTGGTTAGGTTGGCATCGAAAAAAACGCTCTCGGGTGCTTTAGAGTGCCGAGTTATTCACTGCGCATGAAGAAATGACCACCTCCAACGTTTGGTTTATGTTTTATAAGCATTTTTAATTTTATTGCTTAAATCGCATTTTCTCGGCGAGCTGAGCACTTTTTCTGAATTGTGCCGCTCCCGTCACTCTGGTTAGGTGGCATCGAAAAAAACGCTCTCGGGTGCTTTAGAGTGCCGAGTTTATCACTGCGCATGAAGAAATGACCACCTCCAACGTTTGGTTTATGTTTTATAAGCATTTTTAATTTTATTGCTTAAATCGCATTTTCTCGGCGAGCTGAGCGCTTTTTCTGAATTGTGCCGCTCCCGTCACTCTGGTTAGGTTGGCATCGAAAAAAACGCTCTCGGGTGCTTTAGAGTGCCGAGTTATTCACTGCGCATGAAGAAATGACCACCTCCAATGTTTGGTTTATGTTTAATAAGCATTTTTAATTGTATTGCTTAAATCGCATTTTCTCGGCGAGCTGAGCGCTTTTTCTGAATTGTGCCGCTCCCGTCACTCTGGTTAGGTTGGCATCGAAAAGAACGCTCTCGGGTGCTTTAGAGTGCCGAGTTATTCACTGCGCATGAAGTAATGACCACCTCCAACGTTTGGTTTATGTTTAATAAGCATTTTTAATTTTATTGCTTAAATCGCATTTTCTCGGCGAGCTGAGCACTTTTTCTGAATTGTGCCGCTCCCGTCACTCTGGTTAGGTTGGCATCGAAAAAAACGCTCTCGGGTGCTTTAGAGTGCCGAGTTTATTACTGCGCATTAGGAAATGACCACCTCCAACGTTTGGTTTATGTTTTATAAGCATTTTTAATTTTATTGCTTAAATCGCATTTTCTCGGCGAGCTGAGCGCTTTTTCTGAATTGTGCCGCTCCCGTCACTCTGGTTAGGTTGGCTTTGAAAAAAACGCTCTCGGGTGCTTTAGAGTGCCGAGTTTATTACTGCGCATTAAGAAATGACCACCTCCAACGTTTGGTCTATGTTTTATAAGCATTTTTAATTTTATTGCTTAAATCGCATTTTCTCGGCGAGCTGAGCACTTTTTCTGAATTGTGCCGCTCCCGTCACTCTGGTTAGGTTGGCATCGAAAAAAACGCTCTCGGGTGCTTTAGAGTGCCGAGTTTATTACTGCGCATTAAGAAATGACCACCTCCAACGTTTGGTTTATGTTTTATAAGCATTTTTAATTTTATTGCTTAAATCGCATTTTCTCGGCGAGCTGAGCACTTTTTCTGAATTGTGCCGCTCCCGTCACTCTGGTTAGGTTGGCATCGAAAAAAACGCTCTCGGGTGCTTTAGAGTGCCGAGTTTATCACTGCGCATGAAGAAATGACCACCTCCAACGTTTGGTTTATGTTTTATAAGCATTTTTAATTTTATTGCTTAAATCGCATTTTCTCGGCGAGCTGAGCGCTTTTTCTGAATTGTGCCGCTCCCGTAACTCTGGTTAGGTTGGCATCGAAAAAAACGCTCTCGGGTGCTTTAGAGTGCCGAGTTTATCACTGCGCATGAAGAAATGACCACTTCCAACGTTTGGTTTATGTTTTATAAGCATTTTTAATTTTATTGCTTAAATCGCATTTTCTCGGCGAGCTGAGCCCTTTTTCTGAATTGTGCCGCTCCCGTCACTCTGGTTAGGTTGGCATCGAAAAAAACGCTCTCGGGTGCTCTAGAGTGCCGAGTTTATTATTGCGCATTAAGAAATGACCACCTCCAACGTTTGGTTTATGTTTTATAAGCATTTTTAATTTTATTGCTTAAATCGCATTTTCTCGGCGAGCTGAGCACTTTTTCTGAATTGTGCCGCTCCCGTCACTCTGGTTAGGTTGGCATCGAAAAAAACGCTCTCGGGTGCTTTAGAGTGCCGAGTTTATTACTGCGCATTAAGAAATGACCACCTCCAACGTTTGGTTTATGTTTTATAAGCATTTTTAATTTTATTGCTTAAATCGCATTTTCTCGGCGAGCTGAGCACTTTTTCTGAATTGTGCCGCTCCCGTCACTCTGGTTAGGTTGGCATCGAAAAAAACGCTCTCGGGTGCTTTAGAGTGCCGAGTTATTCACTGCGCATGAAGAAATGACCACCTCCAACGTTTGGTTTATGTTTTATAAGCATTTTTAATTTTATTGCTTAAATCGCATTTTCTCGGCGAGCTGAGCACTTTTTCTGAATTGTGCCGCTCCCGTCACTCTGGTTAGGTGGCATCGAAAAAAACGCTCTCGGGTGCTTTAGAGTGCCGAGTTTATCACTGCGCATGAAGAAATGACCACCTCCAACGTTTGGTTTATGTTTTATAAGCATTTTTAATTTTATTGCTTAAATCGCATTTTCTCGGCGAGCTGAGCGCTTTTTCTGAATTGTGCCGCTCCCGTCACTCTGGTTAGGTTGGCATCGAAAAAAACGCTCTCGGGTGCTTTAGAGTGCCGAGTTATTCACTGCGCATGAAGAAATGACCACCTCCAATGTTTGGTTTATGTTTAATAAGCATTTTTAATTGTATTGCTTAAATCGCATTTTCTCGGCGAGCTGAGCGCTTTTTCTGAATTGTGCCGCTCCCGTCACTCTGGTTAGGTTGGCATCGAAAAGAACGCTCTCGGGTGCTTTAGAGTGCCGAGTTATTCACTGCGCATGAAGTAATGACCACCTCCAACGTTTGGTTTATGTTTAATAAGCATTTTTAATTTTATTGCTTAAATCGCATTTTCTCGGCGAGCTGAGCACTTTTTCTGAATTGTGCCGCTCCCGTCACTCTGGTTAGGTTGGCATCGAAAAAAACGCTCTCGGGTGCTTTAGAGTGCCGAGTTTATTACTGCGCATTAGGAAATGACCACCTCCAACGTTTGGTTTATGTTTTATAAGCATTTTTAATTTTATTGCTTAAATCGCATTTTCTCGGCGAGCTGAGCGCTTTTTCTGAATTGTGCCGCTCCCGTCACTCTGGTTAGGTTGGCTTTGAAAAAAACGCTCTCGGGTGCTTTAGAGTGCCGAGTTTATTACTGCGCATTAAGAAATGACCACCTCCAACGTTTGGTCTATGTTTTATAAGCATTTTTAATTTTATTGCTTAAATCGCATTTTCTCGGCGAGCTGAGCACTTTTTCTGAATTGTGCCGCTCCCGTCACTCTGGTTAGGTTGGCATCGAAAAAAACGCTCTCGGGTGCTTTAGAGTGCCGAGTTTATTACTGCGCATTAAGAAATGACCACCTCCAACGTTTGGTTTATGTTTTATAAGCATTTTTAATTTTATTGCTTAAATCGCATTTTCTCGGCGAGCTGAGCACTTTTTCTGAATTGTGCCGCTCCCGTCACTCTGGTTAGGTTGGCATCGAAAAAAACGCTCTCGGGTGCTTTAGAGTGCCGAGTTTATCACTGCGCATGAAGAAATGACCACCTCCAACGTTTGGTTTATGTTTTATAAGCATTTTTAATTTTATTGCTTAAATCGCATTTTCTCGGCGAGCTGAGCGCTTTTTCTGAACTGTGCCGCTCCCGTAACTCTGGTTAGGTTGGCATCGAAAAAAACGCTCTCGGGTGCTTTAGAGTGCCGAGTTTATTACTGCGCATTAGGAAATGACCACCTCCAACGTTTGGTTTATGTTTTATAAGCATTTTTAATTTTATTGCTTAAATCGCATTTTCTCGGCGAGCTGAGCGCTTTTTCTGAATTGTGCCGCTCCCGTCACTCTGGTTAGGTTGGCATCGAAAAAAACGCTCTCGGGTGCTTTAGAGTGCCGAGTTTATTACTGCGCATTAAGAAATGACCACCTCCAACGTTTGGTTTATGTTTTATAATCATTTTTAATTTTATTGCTTAAATCGCATTTTCTCGGCGAGCTGAGCACTTTTTCTGAATTGTGCCGCTCCCGTCACTCTGGTTAGGTTGGCATCGAAAAAAACGCTCTCGGGTGCTTTAGAGTGCCGAGTTTATTACTGCGCATTAAGAAATGACCACCTCCAACGTTTGGTTTATGTTTTATAAGCATTTTTAATTTTATTGCTTAAATCGCATTTTCTCGGCGAGCTGAGCACTTTTTCTGAATTGTGCCGCTCCCGTCACTCTGGTTAGGTTGGCATCGAAAAAAACGCTCTCGGGTGCTTTAGAGTGCCGAGTTATTCACTGCGCATGAAGAAATGACAACCTCCAACGTTTGGTTTATGTTTAATAAGCATTTTTAATTTTATTGCTTAAATCGCATTTTCTCGGCGAGCTGAGCACTTTTTCTGAATTGTGCCGCTCCCGTCACTCTGGTTAGGTTGGCATCGAAAAAAACGCTCTCGGGTGCTTTAGAGTGCCGAGTTTATTACTGCGCATTAAGAAATGACCACCTCCAACGTTTGGTTTATGTTTTATAAGCATTTTTAATTTTATTGCTTAAATCGCATTTTCTCGGCGAGCTGAGCGCTTTTTCTGAATTGTGCCGCTCCCGTCACTCTGGTTAGGTTGGCATCGAAAAAAACGCTCTCGGGTGCTTTAGAGTGCCGAGTTTATTACTGCGCATTAAGAAATGACCACCTCCAACGTTTGGTTTATGTTTTATAAGCATTTTTAATTTTATTGCTTAAATCGCATTTTCTCGGCGAGCTGAGCACTTTTTCTGAATTGTGCCGTCCCGTCACTCTGGTTAGGTTGGCATCGAAAAAAACGCTCACGGGTGCTTTAGAGTGCCGAGTTTATTACTGCGCATTAAGAAATGACCACCTCCAACGTTTGGTTTATGTTTTATAAGCATTTTTAATTTTATTGCTTAAATCGCATTTTCTCGGCGAGCTGAGCACTTTTTCTGAATTGTGCCGCTCCCGTCACTCTGGTTAGGTTGGCATCGAAAAAAACGCTCTCGGGTGCTTTAGAGTGCCGAGTTATTCACTGCGCATGGAGAAATGACCACCTCCAACGTTTGGTTTATGTTTTATAAGCATTTTTAATTTTATTGCTTAAATCGCATTTTCTCGGCGAGCTGAGCACTTTTTCTGAATTGTGCCGCTCCCGTCACTCTGGTTAGGTTGGCATCGAAAAAAACGCTCTCGGGTGCTTTAGAGTGCCGAGTTTATCACTGCGCATGAAGAAATGACCACCTCCAACGTTTGGTTTATGTTTTATAAGCATTTTTAATTTTATTGCTTAAATCGCATTTTCTCGGCGAGCTGAGCGCTTTTTCTGAATTGTGCCGCTCCCGTCACTCTGGTTAGGTTGGCATCGAAAAAAACGCTCTCGGGTGCTTTAGAGTGCCGAGTTTATCACTGCGCATGAAGAAATGACCACCTCCAACGTTTGGTTTATGTTTTATAAGCATTTTTAATTTTATTGCTTAAATCGCATTTTCTCGGCGAGCTGAGCACTTTTTCTGAATTGTGCCGCTCCCGTCACTCTGGTTAGGTTGGCATCGAAAAAAACGCTCTCGGGTGCTTTAGAGTGCCGAGTTTATCACTGCGCATGAAGAAATGACCACCTCCAACGTTTGGTTTATGTTTTATAAGCATTTTTAATTTTATTGCTTAAATCGCATTTTCTCGGCGAGCTGAGCACTTTTTCTGAATTGTGCCGCTCCCGTCACTCTGGTTAGGTTGGCATCGAAAAAAACGCTCTCGGGTGCTTTAGAGTGCCGAGTTTATTACTGCGCATTAAGAAATGACCACCTCCAACGTTTGGTTTATGTTTTATAAGCATTTTTAATTTTATTGCTTAAATCGCATTTTCTCGGCGAGCTGAGCACTTTTTCTGAATTGTGCCGCTCCCGTCACTCTGGTTAGGTTGGCATCGAAAAAAACGCTCTCGGGTGCTTTAGAGTGCCGAGTTATTCACTGCGCATGAAGAAATGACCACCTCCAACGTTTGGTTTATGTTTAATAAGCATTTTTAATTTTATTGCTTGAATCGCATTTTCTCGGCGAGCTGAGCACTTTTTCTGAATTGTGCCGCTCCCGTCACTCTGGTTAGGTTGGCATCGAAAAAAACGCTCTCGGGTGCTTTAGAGTGCCGAGTTTATCACTGCGCATGAAGAAATGACCACCTCCAACGTTTGGTTTATGTTTTATAAGCATTTTTAATTTTATTGCTTAAATCGCATTTTCTCGGCGAGCTGAGCGCTTTTTCTGAATTGTGCCGCTCCCGTCACTCTGGTTAGGTTGGCATCGAAAAAAACGCTCTCGGGTGCTTTAGAGTGCCGAGTTTATCACTGCGCATGAAGAAATGACCACCTCCAACGTTTGGTTTATGTTTTATAAGCATTTTTAATTTTATTTCTTAAATCGCATTTTCTCTGCGAGCTGAGCACTTTTTCTGAATTGTGCCGCTCCCGTCACTCTGGTTAGGTTGGCATCGAAAAAAACGCTCTCGGGTGCTTTAGAGTGCCGAGTTTATCACTGCGCATGAAGAAATGACCACCTCCAACGTTTGGTTTATGTTTTATAAGCATTTTTAATTTTATTGCTTAAATCGCATTTTCTCGGCGAGCTGAGCACTTTTTCTGAATTGTGCCGCTCCCGTCACTCTGGTTAGGTTGGCATCGAAAAAAACGCTCTCGGGTGCTTTAGAGTGCCGAGTTATTCACTGCGCATGAAGAAATGACCACCTCCAACGTTTGGTTTATGTTTTATAAGCATTTTTAATTTTATTGCTTAAATCGCATTTTCTCGGCGAGCTGAGCACTTTTTCTGAATTGTGCCGCTCCCGTCACTCTGGTTAGGTTGGCATCGAAAAAAACGCTCTCGGGTGCTTTAGAGTGCCGAGTTTATCACTGCGCATGAAGAAATGACCACCTCCAACGTTTGGTTTATGTTTTATAAGCATTTATAATTTTATTGCTTAAATCGCATTTTCTCGGCGAGCTGAGCGCTTTTTCTGAATTGTGCCGCTCCCGTCACTCTGGTTAGGTTGGCATCGAAAAAAACGCTCTCGGGTGCTTTAGAGTGCCGAGTTATTCACTGCGCATGAAGAAATGACCACCTCCAACGTTTGGTTTATGTTTAATAAGCATTTTTAATTTTATTGCTTAAATCGCATTTTCTCGGCGAGCTGAGCGCTTTTTCTGAATTGTGCCGCTCCCGTAACTCTGGTTAGGTTGGCATCGAAAAAAACGCTCTCGGGTGCTTTAGAGTGCCGAGTTTATCACTGCGCATGAAGAAATGACCACTTCCAACGTTTGGTTTATGTTTTATAAGCATTTTTATAATTTTATTGCTTAAATCGCATTTTCTCGGCGAGCTGAGCGCTTTTTCTGAATTGTGCCGCTCCCGTAACTCTGGTTAGGTTGGCATCGAAAAAAACGCTCTCGGGTGCTTTAGAGTGCCGAGTTTATCACTGCGCATGAAGAAATGACCACTTCCAACGTTTGGTTTATGTTTTATAAGCATTTTTAATTTTATTGCTTAAATCGCATTTTCTCGGCGAGCTGAGCACTTTTTCTGAATTGTGCCGCTCCCGTCACTCTGGTTAGGTTGGCATCGAAAAAAACGCTCTCGGGTGCTCTAGAGTGCCGAGTTTATTACTGCGCATTAAGAAATGACCACCTCCAACGTTTGGTTTATGTTTTATAAGCATTTTTAATTTTATTGCTTAAATCGCATTTTCTCGGCGAGCTGAGCACTTTTTCTGAATTGTGCCGCTCCCGTCACTCTGGTTAGGTTGGCATCGAAAAAAACGCTCTCGGGTGCTTTAGAGTGCCGAGTTATTCACTGCGCATGAAGAAATGACCACCTCCAACGTTTGGTTTATGTTTTATAAGCATTTTTAATTTTATTGCTTAAACCGCATTTTCTCGGCGAGCTGAGCGCTTTTTCTGAATTGTGCCGCTCCCGTCACTCTGGTTAGATTGGCATCGAAAAAAACGCTCTCGGGTGCTTTAGAGTGCCGAGTTATTCACTGCGCATGAAGAAATGACCACCTCCAACGTTTGGTTTATGTTTAATAAGCATTTTTAATTTTATTGCTTAAATCGCATTTTCTCGGCGAGCTGAGCGCTTTTTCTGAATTGTGCCGCTCCCGTCACTCTGGTTAGGTTGGCATCGAAAAAAACGCTCTCGGGTGCTTTAGAGTGCCGAGTTATTCACTGCGCATGAAGAAATGACCACCTCCACCGTTTGGTTTATGTTTAATAAGCATTTTTAATTTTATTGCTTAAATCGCATTTTCTCGGCGAGCTGAGCACTTTTTCTGAATTGTGCCGCTCCCGTCACTCTGGTTAGGTTGGCATCGAAAAAAACGCTCTCGGGTGCTTTAGAGTGCCGAGTTTATTACTGCGCATTAAGAAATGACCACCTCCAACGTTTGGTTTATGTTTTATAAGCATTTTTAATTTTATTGCTTAAATCGCATTTTCTCGGCGAGCTGAGCACTTTTTCTGAATTGTGCCGCTCCCGTCACTCTGGTTAGGTTGGCATCGAAAAAAACGCTCTCGGGTGCTTTAGAGTGCCGATTTATTCACTGCGCACGAAGAAATGACCACCTCCAACGTTTGGTTTATGTTTTATAAGCATTCTTAATTTTATTGCTTAAATCGCATTTTCTCGGCGAGCTGAGCGCTTTTTCTGAATTGTGCCGCTCCCGTCACTCTGGTTAGGTTGGCATCGAAAAAAACGCTCTCGGGTGCTTTAGAGTGCCGAGTTTATTACTGCGCATTAAGAAATGACCACCTCCAACGTTTGGTTTATGTTTTATAAGCATTTTTAATTTTATTGCTTAAATCGCATTTTCTCGGCGAGCTGAGCACTTTTTCTGAATTGTGCCGCTCCCGTCACTCTGGTTAGGTTGGCATCGAAAAAAACGCTCTCGGGTGCTTTAGAGTGGCGAGTTTATTACTGCGCATTAAGAAATGACCACCTCCAACGTTTGGTTTATGTTTTATAAGCATTTTTAATTTTATTGCTTAAATCGCATTTTCTCGGCGAGCTGAGCACTTTTTCTGAATTGTGCCGCTCCCGTCACTCTGGTTAGGTTGGCATCGAAAAAAACGCTATCGGGTGCTTTAGAGTGCCGAGTTATTCACTGCGCATGAAGAAATGACCACCTCCAACGTTTGGTTTATGTTTAATAAGCATTTTTAATTTTATTGCTTAAATCGCATTTTCTCGGCGAGCTGAGCACTTTTTCTGAATTGTGCCGCTCCCGTCACTCTGGTTAGGTTGGCATCGAAAAAAACGCTCTCGGGTGCTTTAGAGTGCCGAGTTTATTACTGCGCATTAAGAAATGACCACCTCCAACGTTTGGTTTATGTTTTATAAGCATTTTTAATTTTATTGCTTAAATCGCATTTTCTCGGCGAGCTGAGCACTTTTTCTGAATTGTGCCGCTCCCGTCACTCTGGTTAGGTTGGCATCGAAAAAAACGCTCTCGGGTGCTTTAGAGTGCCGAGTTTATTACTGCGCATTAAGAAATGACCACCTCCAACGTTTGGTTTATGTTTTATAAGCATTTTTAATTTTATTGCTTAAATCGCATTTTCTCGGCGAGCTGAGCACTTTTTCTGAATTGTGCCGCTCCCGTCACTTGGCATCGAAAAAAACGCTCTCGGGTGCTTTAGAGTGCCGAGTTATTCACTGCGCATGAAGAAATGACCACCTCCAACGTTTGGTTTATGTTTTATAAGCATTTTTATTTTTATTGCTTAAATCGCATTTTCTCGGCGAGCTGAGCGCTTTTTCTGAATTGTGCCGCTCCCGTCACTCTGGTTAGGTTGGCATCGAAAAAAACGCTCTCGGGTGCTTTAGAGTGCCGAGTTTATTACTGCGCATTAAGAAATGACCACCTCCAACGTTTGGTTTATGTTTTATAAGCATTTTTAATTTTATTGCCTAAATCGCATTTTCTCGGCGAGCTGAGCACTTTTTCTGAATTGTGCCGCTCCCGTCACTCTGGTTAGGTTGGCATCGAAAAAAACGCTCTCGGGTGCTTTAGAGTGCCGAGTTTATTACTGCGCATTAAGAAATGACCACCTCCAACGTTTGGTTTATGTTTTATAAGCATTTTTAATTTTATTGCTTAAATCGCATTTTCTCGGCGAGCTGAGCACTTTTTCTGAATTGTGCCGCTCCCGTCACTCTGGTTAGGTTGGCATCGAAAAAAACGCTCTCGGGTGCTTTAGAGTGCCGAGTTATTCACTGCGCACGAAGAAATGACCACCTCCAACGTTTGGTTTATGTTTTATATAAGCATTTTTAATTTTATTGCTTAAATCGCATTTTCTCGGCGAGCTGAGCGCTTTTTCTGAATTGTGCCGCTCCCGTCACTCTGGTTAGGTTGGCATCGAAAAAAACGCTCTCGGGTGCTTTAGAGTGCCGAGTTTATCACTGCGCATGAAGAAATGACCACCTCCAACGTTTGGTTTATGTTTTATAAGCATTTTTAATTTTATTGCTTAAATCGCATTTTCTCGGCGAGCTGAGCACTTTTTCTGAATTGTGCCGCTCCCGTCACTCTGGTTAGGTTGGCATCGAAAAAAACGCTCTCGGGTGCTTTAGAGTGCCGAGTTATTCACTGCGCATGAAGAAATGACCACCTCCAACGTTTGGTTTATGTTTTATAAGCATTTTTAATTTATTGCTTAAATCGCATTTTCTCGGCGAGCTGAGCGCTTTTTCTGAATTGTGCCGCTCCCGTCACTCTGGTTAGGTTGGCATCGAAAAAAACGCTCTCGGGTGCTTTAGAGTGCCGAGTTATTCACTGCGCATGAAGAAATGACCACCTCCACCGTTTGGTTTATGTTTAATAAGCATTTTTAATTTTATTGCTTAAATCGCATTTTCTCGGCGAGCTGAGCACTTTTTCTGAATTGTGCCGCTCCCGTCACTCTGGTTAGGTTGGCATCGAAAAAAACGCTCTCGGGTGCTTTAGAGTGCCGAGTTTATTACTGCGCATTAAGAAATGACCACCTCCAACGTTTGGTTTATGTTTTATAAGCATTTTTAATTTTATTGCTTAAATCGCATTTTCTCGGCGAGCTGAGCACTTTTTCTGAATTGTGCCGCTCCCGTCACTCTGGTTAGGTTGGCATCGAAAAAAACGCTCTCGGGTGCTTTAGAGTGCCGAGTTATTCACTGCGCACGAAGAAATGACCACCTCCAACGTTTGGTTTATGTTTTATAAGCATTTTTAATTTTATTGCTTAAATCGCATTTTCTCGGCGAGCTGAGCGCTTTTTCTGAATTGTGCCGCTCCCGTCACTCTGGTTAGGTTGGCATCGAAAAAAACGCTCTCGGGTGCTTTAGAGTGCCGAGTTATTCACTGCGCATGAAGAAATGACCACCTCCACCGTTTGGTTTATGTTTAATAAGCATTTTTAATTTTATTGCTTAAATCGCATTTTCTCGGCGAGCTGAGCACTTTTTCTGAATTGTGCCGCTCCCGTCACTCTGGTTAGGTTGGCATCGAAAAAAACGCTCTCGGGTGCTTTAGAGTGCCGAGTTTATTACTGCGCATTAAGAAATGACCACCTCCAACGTTTGGTTTATGTTTTATAAGCATTTTTAATTTTATTGCTTAAATCGCATTTTCTCGGCGAGCTGAGCACTTTTTCTGAATTGTGCCGCTCCCGTCACTCTGGTTAGGTTGGCATCGAAAAAAACGCTCTCGGGTGCTTTAGAGTGCCGAGTTATTCACTGCGCACGAAGAAATGACCACCTCCAACGTTTGGTTTATGTTTTATAAGCATTTTTAATTTTATTGCTTAAATCGCATTTTCTCGGCGAGCTGAGCGCTTTTTCTGAATTGTGCCGCTCCCGTCACTCTGGTTAGGTTGGCATCGAAAAAAACGCTCTCGGGTGCTTTAGAGTGCCGAGTTTATTACTGCGCATTAAGAAATGACCACCTCCAACGTTTGGTTTATGTTTTATAAGCATTTTTAATTTTATTGCTTAAATCGCATTTTCTCGGCGAGCTGAGCACTTTTTCTGAATTGTGCCGCTCCCGTCACTCTGGTTAGGTTGGCATCGAAAAAAACGCTCTCGGGTGCTTTAGAGTGCCGAGTTTATTACTGCGCATTAAGAAATGACCACCTCCAACGTTTGGTTTATGTTTTATAAGCATTTTTAATTTTATTGCTTAAATCGCATTTTCTCGGCGAGCTGAGCACTTTTTCTGAATTGTGCCGCTCCCGTCACTCTGGTTAGGTTGGCATCGAAAAAAACGCTATCGGGTGCTTTAGAGTGCCGAGTTATTCACTGCGCATGAAGAAATGACCACCTCCAACGTTTGGTTTATGTTTAATAAGCATTTTTAATTTTATTGCTTAAATCGCATTTTCTCGGCGAGCTGAGCACTTTTTCTGAATTGTGCCGCTCCCGTCACTCTGGTTAGGTTGGCATCGAAAAAAACGCTCTCGGGTGCTTTAGAGTGCCGAGTTTATTACTGCGCATTAAGAAATGACCACCTCCAACGTTTGGTTTATGTTTTATAAGCATTTTTAATTTTATTGCTTAAATCGCATTTTCTCGGCGAGCTGAGCACTTTTTCTGAATTGTGCCGCTCCCGTCACTCTGGTTAGGTTGGCATCGAAAAAAACGCTCTCGGGTGCTTTAGAGTGCCGAGTTTATTACTGCGCATTAAGAAATGACCACCTCCAACGTTTGGTTTATGTTTTATAAGCATTTTTAATTCTATTGCTTAAATCGCATTTTCTCGGCGAGCTGAGCGCTTTTTCTGAATTGTGCCGCTCCCGTCACTCTGGTTAGGTTGGCATCGAAAAAAACGCTCTCGGGTGCTTTAGAGTGCCGAGTTATTCACTGCGCATGAAGAAATGACCACCTCCAACGTTTGGTTTATGTTTAATAAGCATTTTTAATTTTATTGCTTAAATCGCATTTTCTCGGCGAGCTGAGCACTTTTTCTGAATTGTGCCGCTCCCGTCACTCTGGTTAGGTTGGCATCGAAAAAAACGCTCTCGGGTGCTTTAGAGTGCCGAGTTTATTACTGCGCATTAAGAAATGACCACCTCCAACGTTTGGTTTATGTTTTATAAGCATTTTTAATTTTATTGCTTAAATCGCATTTTCTCGGCGAGCTGAGCGCTTTTTCTGAATTGTGCCGCTCCCGTCACTCTGGTTAGGTTGGCATCGAAAAAAACGCTCTCGGGTGCTTTAGAGTGTCGAGTTATTCACTGCGCATGAAGAAATGACCACCTCCAACGTTTGGTTTATGTTTAATAAGCATTTTTAATTTTATTGCTTAAATCGCATTTTCTCGGCGAGCTGAGCACTTTTTCTGAATTGTGCCGCTCCCGTCACTCTGGTTAGGTTGGCATCGAAAAAAACGCTCTCGGGTGCTTTAGAGTGCCGAGTTTATTACTGCGCATTAAGAAATGACCACCTCCAACGTTTGGTTTATGTTTTATAAGCATTTTTAATTTTATTGCTTAAATCGCATTTTCTCGGCGAGCTGAGCACTTTTTCTGAATTGTGCCGCTCCCGTCACTCTGGTTAGGTTGGCATCGAAAAAAACGCTCTCGGGTGCTTTGGAGTGCCGAGTTTATCACTGCGCATGAAGAAATGACCACCTCCAACGTTTGGTTTATGTTTAATAAGCATTTTTAATTTTATTGCTTAAATCGCATTTTCTCGGCGAGCTGAGCACTTTTTCTGAATTGTGCCGCTCCCGTCACTCTGGTTAGGTTGGCATCGAAAAAAACGCTCTCGGGTGCTTTAGAGTGCCGAGTTTATTACTGCGCACGAAGAAATGACCACCTCCAACGTTTGGTTTATGTTTTATAAGCATTTTTAATTTTATTGCTTAAATCGCATTTTCTCGGCGAGCTGAGCGCTTTTTCTGAATTGTGCCGCTCCCGTCACTCTGGTTAGGTTGGCATCGAAAAAAACGCTCTCGGGTGCTTTAGAGTGCCGAGTTTATTACTGCGCATTAAGAAATGACCACCTCCAACGTTTGGTTTATGTTTTATAAGCATTTTTAATTTTATTGCTTAAATCGCATTTTCTCGGCGAGCTGAGCACTTTTTCTGAATTGTGCCGCTCCCGTCACTCTGGTTAGGTTGGCATCGAAAAAAACGCTCTCGGGTGCTTTAGAGTGCCGAGTTTGTTACTGCGCATTAAGAAATGACCACCTCCAACGTTTGGTTTATGTTTTATAAGCATTTTTAATTTTATTGCTTAAATCGCATTTTCTCGGCGAGCTGAGCACTTTTTCTGAATTGTGCCGCTCCCGTCACTCTGGTTAGGTTGGCATCGAAAAAAACGCTATCGGGTGCTTTAGAGTGCCGAGTTATTCACTGCGCATGAAGAAATGACCACCTCCAACGTTTGGTTTATGTTTAATAAGCATTTTTAATTTTATTGCTTAAATCGCATTTTCTCGGCGAGCTGAGCACTTTTTCTGAATTGTGCCGCTCCCGTCACTCTGGTTAGGTTGGCATCGAAAAAAACGCTCTCGGGTGCTTTAGAGTGCCGAGTTTATTACTGCGCATTAAGAAATGACCACCTCCAACGTTTGGTTTATGTTTTATAAGCATTTTTAATTTTATTGCTTAAATCGCATTTTCTCGGCGAGCTGAGCACTTTTTCTGAATTGTGCCGCTCCCGTCACTCTGGTTAGGTTGGCATCGAAAAAAACGCTCTCGGGTGCTTTAGAGTGCCGAGTTTATTACTGCGCATTAAGAAATGACCACCTCCAACGTTTGGTTTATGTTTTATAAGCATTTTTAATTCTATTGCTTAAATCGCATATTCTCGGCGAGCTGAGCGCTTTTTCTGAATTGTGCCGCTCCCGTCACTCTGGTTAGGTTGGCATCGAAAAAAACGCTCTCGGGTGCTTTAGAGTGCCGAGTTATTCACTGCGCATGAAGAAATGACCACCTCCAACGTTTGGTTTATGTTTAATAAGCATTTTTAATTTTATTGCTTAAATCGCATTTTCTCGGCGAGCTGAGCACTTTTTCTGAATTGTGCCGCTCCCGTCACTCTGGTTAGGTTGGCATCGAAAAAAACGCTCTCGGGTGCTTTAGAGTGCCGAGTTTATTACTGCGCATTAAGAAATGACCACCTCCAACGTTTGGTTTATGTTTTATAAGCATTTTTAATTTTATTGCTTAAATCGCATTTTCTCGGCGAGCTGAGCGCTTTTTCTGAATTGTTCCGCTCCCGTCACTCTGGTTAGGTTGGCATCGAAAAAAACGCTCTCGGGTGCTTTAGAGTGTCGAGTTATTCACTGCGCATGAAGAAATGACCACCTCCAACGTTTGGTTTATGTTTAATAAGCATTTTTAATTTTATTGCTTAAATCGCATTTTCTCGGCGAGCTGAGCACTTTTTCTGAATTGTGCCGCTCCCGTCACTCTGGTTAGGTTGGCATCGAAAAAAACGCTCTCGGGTGCTTTAGAGTGCCGAGTTTATTACTGCGCATTAAGAAATGACCACCTCCAACGTTTGGTTTATGTTTTATAAGCATTTTTAATTTTATTGCTTAAATCGCATTTTCTCGGCGAGCTGAGCACTTTTTCTGAATTGTGCCGCTCCCGTCACTCTGGTTAGGTTGGCATCGAAAAAAACGCTCTCGGGTGCTTTGGAGTGCCGAGTTTATCACTGCGCATGAAGAAATGACCACCTCCAACGTTTGGTTTATGTTTAATAAGCATTTTTAATTTTATTGCTTAAATCGCATTTTCTCGGCGAGCTGAGCACTTTTTCCTGAATTGTGCCGCTCCCGTCACTCTGGTTAGGTTGGCATCGAAAAAAACGCTCTCGGGTGCTTTAGAGTGCCGACTTTATCACTGCGCATGAAGAAATGACCACCTCCAACGTTTGGTTTATGTTTTATAAGCATTTTTAATTTTATTGCTTAAATCGCATTTTCTCGGCGAGCTGAGCGCTTTTTCTGAATTGTGCCGCTCCCGTAACTCTGGTTAGGTTGGCATCGAAAAAAACGCTCTCGGGTGCTTTAGAGTGCCGAGTTTATTACTGCGCATTAAGAAATGACCACCTCCAACGTTTGGTTTATGTTTTATAAGCATTTTTAATTTTATTGCTTAAATCGCATTTTCTCGGCGAGCTGAGCACTTTTTCTGAATTGTGCCGCTCCCGTCACTCTGGTTAGGTTGGCATCGAAAAAAACGCTCTCGGGTGCTTTAGAGTGCCGAGTTTATTACTGCGCATTAAGAAATGACCACCTCCAACGTTTGGTTTATGTTTTATAAGCATTTTTAATTTTATTGCTTAAATCGCATTTTCTCGGCGAGCTGAGCACTTTTTCTGAATTGTGCCGCTCCCGTCACTCTGGTTAGGTTGGCATCGAAAAAAACGCTATCGGGTGCTTTAGAGTGCCGAGTTATTCACTGCGCATGAAGAAATGACCACCTCCAACGTTTGGTTTATGTTTAATAAGCATTTTTAATTTTATTGCTTAAATCGCATTTTCTCGGCGAGCTGAGCACTTTTTCTGAATTGTGCCGCTCCCGTCACTCTGGTTAGGTTGGCATCGAAAAAAACGCTCTCGGGTGCTTTAGAGTGCCGAGTTTATTACTGCGCATTAAGAAATGACCACCTCCAACGTTTGGTTTATGTTTTATAAGCATTTTTAATTTTATTGCTTAAATCGCATTTTCTCGGCGAGCTGAGCACTTTTTCTGAATTGTGCCGCTCCCGTCACTCTGGTTAGGTTGGCATCGAAAAAAACGCTCACGGGTGCTTTAGAGTGCCGAGTTTATTACTGCGCATTAAGAAATGACCACCTCCAACGTTTGGTTTATGTTTTATAAGCATTTTTAATGCTTAAGTCGCATTTTCTCGGCGAGCTGAGCGCTTTTTCTGAATTGTGCCGCTCCCGTCACTCTGGTTAGGTTGGCATCGAAAAAAACGCTCTCGGGTGCTTTAGAGTGCCGAGTTTATCACTGCGCATGAAGAAATGACCACCTCCAACGTTTGGTTTATGTTTTATAAGCATTTTTAATTTTATTGCTTAAATCGCATTTTCTCGGCGAGCTGAGCGCTTTTTCTGAATTGTGCCGCTCCCGTAACTCTGGTTAGGTTGGCATCGAAAAAAACGCTCTCGGGTGCTTTAGAGTGCCGAGTTTATCACTGCGCATGAAGAAATGACCACTTCCAACGTTTGGTTTATGTTTTATAAGCATTTTTAATTTTATTGCTTAAATCGCATTTTCTCGGCGAGCTGAGCACTTTTTCTGAATTGTGCCGCTCCCGTCACTCTGGTTAGGTTGGCATCGAAAAAAACGCTCTCGGGTGCTCTAGAGTGCCGAGTTTATTATTGCGCATTAAGAAATGACCACCTCCAACGTTTGGTTTATGTTTTATAAGCATTTTTAATTTTATTGCTTAAATCGCATTTTCTCGGCGAGCTGAGCACTTTTTCTGAATTGTGCCGCTCCCGTCACTCTGGTTAGGTTGGCATCGAAAAAAACGCTCTCGGGTGCTTTAGAGTGCCGAGTTTATTACTGCGCATTAAGAAATGACCACCTCCAACGTTTGGTTTATGTTTTATAAGCATTTTTAATTTTATTGCTTAAATCGCATTTTCTCGGCGAGCTGAGCACTTTTTCTGAATTGTGCCGCTCCCGTCACTCTGGTTAGGTTGGCATCGAAAAAAACGCTCTCGGGTGCTTTAGAGTGCCGAGTTATTCACTGCGCATGAAGAAATGACCACCTCCAACGTTTGGTTTATGTTTTATAAGCATTTTTAATTTTATTGCTTAAATCGCATTTTCTCGGCGAGCTGAGCACTTTTTCTGAATTGTGCCGCTCCCGTCACTCTGGTTAGGTTGGCATCGAAAAAAACGCTCTCGGGTGCTTTAGAGTGCCGAGTTTATCACTGCGCATGAAGAAATGACCACCTCCAACGTTTGGTTTAAGTTTTATAAGCATTTTTAATTTTATTGCTTAAATCGCATTTTCTCGGCGAGCTGAGCGCTTTTTCTGAATTGTGCCGCTCCCGTCACTCTGGTTAGGTTGGCATCGAAAAAAACGCTCTCGGGTGCTTTAGAGTGCCGAGTTATTCACTGCGCATGAAGAAATGACCACCTCCAATGTTTGGTTTATGTTTAATAAGCATTTTTAATTGTATTGCTTAAATCGCATTTTCTCGGCGAGCTGAGCGCTTTTTCTGAATTGTGCCGCTTCCGTCACTCTGGTTAGGTTGGCATCGAAAAAAACGCTCTCGGGTGCTTTAGAGTGCCGAGTTATTCACTGCGCATGAAGTAATGACCACCTCCAACGTTTGGTTTATGTTTAATAAGCATTTTTAATTTTATTGCTTAAATCGCATTTTCTCGGCGAGCTGAGCACTTTTTCTGAATTGTGCCGCTCCCGTCACTCTGGTTAGGTTGGCATCGAAAAAAACGCTCTCGGGTGCTTTAGAGTGCCGAGTTTATTACTGCGCATTAGGAAATGACCACCTCCAACGTTTGGTTTATGTTTTATAAGCATTTTTAATTTTATTGCTTAAATCGCATTTTCTCGGCGAGCTGAGCGCTTTTTCTGAATTGTGCCGCTCCCGTCACTCTGGTTAGGTTGGCTTTGAAAAAAACGCTCTCGGGTGCTTTAGAGTGCCGAGTTTATTACTGCGCATTAAGAAATGACCACCTCCAACGTTTGGTCTATGTTTTATAAGCATTTTTAATTTTATTGCTTAAATCGCATTTTCTCGGCGAGCTGAGCACTTTTTCTGAATTGTGCCGCTCCCGTCACTCTGGTTAGGTTGGCATCGAAAAAAACGCTCTCGGGTGCTTTAGAGTGCCGAGTTTATTACTGCGCATTAAGAAATGACCACCTCCAACGTTTGGTTTATGTTTTATAAGCATTTTTAATTTTATTGCTTAAATCGCATTTTCTCGGCGAGCTGAGCACTTTTTCTGAATTGTGCCGCTCCCGTCACTCTGGTTAGGTTGGCATCGAAAAAAACGCTCTCGGGTGCTTTAGAGTGCCGAGTTTATCACTGCGCATGAAGAAATGACCACCTCCAACGTTTGGTTTATGTTTTATAAGCATTTTTAATTTTATTGCTTAAATCGCATTTTCTCGGCGAGCTGAGCGCTTTTTCTGAATTGTGCCGCTCCCGTAACTCTGGTTAGGTTGGCATCGAAAAAAACGCTCTCGGGTGCTTTAGAGTGCCGAGTTTATTACTGCGCATTAGGAAATGACCACCTCCAACGTTTGGTTTATGTTTTATAAGCATTTTTAATTTTATTGCTTAAATCGCATTTTCTCGGCGAGCTGAGCGCTTTTTCTGAATTGTGCCGCTCCCGTCACTCTGGTTAGGTTGGCATCGAAAAAAACGCTCTCGGGTGCTTTAGAGTGCCGAGTTTATTACTGCGCATTAAGAAATGACCACCTCCAACGTTTGGTTTATGTTTTATAAGCATTTTTAATTTTATTGCTTAAATCGCATTTTCTCGGCGAGCTGAGCGCTTTTTCTGAATTGTGCCGCTCCCGTCACTCTGGTTAGGTTGGCATCGAAAAAAACGCTCTCGGGTGCTTTAGAGTGCCGAGTTATTCACTGCGCATGAAGAAATAACCACCTCCAACGTTTGGTTTATGTTTAATAAGCATTTTTAATTTTATTGCTTAAATCGCATTTTCTCGGCGAGCTGAGCGCTTTTTCTGAATTGTGCCGCTCCCGTCACTCTGGTTAGGTTGGCATCGAAAAAAACGCTCTCGGGTGCTTTAGAGTGCCGAGTTTATTACTGCGCATTAAGAAATGACCACCTCCAACGTTTGGTTTATGTTTTATAAGCATTTTTAATTTTATTGCTTAAATCGCATTTTCTCGGCGAGCTGAGCACTTTTTCTGAATTGTGCCGCTCCCGTCACTCTGGTTAGGTTGGCATCGAAAAAAACGCTCTCGGGTGCTTTAGAGTGCCGAGTTATTCACTGCGCATGGAGAAATGACCACCTCCAACGTTTGGTTTATGTTTAATAAGCATTTTTAATTTTATTGCTTAAATCGCATTTTCTCGGCGAGCTGAGCACTTTTTCTGAATTGTGCCGCTCCCGTCACTCTGGTTAGGTTGGCATCGAAAAAAACGCTCTCGGGTGCTTTAGAGTGCCGAGTTATTCACTGCGCATGAAGAAATGACCACCTCCAACGTTTGGTTTATGTTTTATAAGCATTTTTAATTTTATTGCTTAAATCGCATTTTCTCGGCGAGCTGAGCACTTTTTCTGAATTGTGCCGCTCCCGTCACTCTGGTTAGGTTGGCATCGAAAAAAACGCTCTCGGGTGCTTTAGAGTGCCGAGTTTATCACTGCGCATGAAGAAATGACCACCTCCAACGTTTGGTTTATGTTTTATAAGCATTTATAATTTTATTGCTTAAATCGCATTTTCTCGGCGAGCTGAGCGCTTTTTCTGAATTGTGCCGCTCCCGTCACTCTGGTTAGGTTGGCATCGAAAAAAACGCTCTCGGGTGCTTTAGAGTGCCGAGTTATTCACTGCGCATGAAGAAATGACCACCTCCAACGTTTGGTTTATGTTTAATAAGCATTTTTAATTTTATTGCTTAAATCGCATTTTCTCGGCGAGCTGAGCGCTTTTTCTGAATTGTGCCGCTCCCGTAACTCTGGTTAGGTTGGCATCGAAAAAAACGCTCTCGGGTGCTTTAGAGTGCCGAGTTTATCACTGCGCATGAAGAAATGACCACTTCCAACGTTTGGATTATGTTTTATAAGCATTTTTATAATTTTATTGCTTAAATCGCATTTTCTCGGCGAGCTGAGCGCTTTTTCTGAATTGTGCCGCTCCCGTAACTCTGGTTAGGTTGGCATCGAAAAAAACACTCTCGGGTGCTTTAGAGTGCCGAGTTTATCACTGCGCATGAAGAAATGACCACTTCCAACGTTTGGTTTATGTTTTATAAGCATTTTTAATTTTATTGCTTAAATCGCATTTTCTCGGCGAGCTGAGCACTTTTTCTGAATTGTGCCGCTCCCGTCACTCTGGTTAGGTTGGCATCGAAAAAAACGCTCTCGGGTGCTCTAGAGTGCCGAGTTTATTACTGCGCATTAAGAAATGACCACCTCCAACGTTTGGTTTATGTTTTATAAGCATTTTTAATTTTATTGCTTAAATCGCATTTTCTCGGCGAGCTGAGCACTTTTTCTGAATTGTGCCGCTCCCGTCACTCTGGTTAGGTTGGCATCGAAAAAAACGCTCTCGGGTGCTTTAGAGTGCCGAGTTATTCACTGCGCATGAAGAAATGACCACCTCCAACGTTTGGTTTATGTTTTATAAGCATTTTTAATTTTATTGCTTAAACCGCATTTTCTCGGCGAGCTGAGCACTTTTTCTGAATTGTGCCGCTCCCGTCACTCTGGTTAGGTTGGCATCGAAAAAAACGCTCTCGGGTGCTTTAGAGTGCCGAGTTTATCACTGCGCATGAAGAAATGACCACCTCCAACGTTTGGTTTATGTTTTATAAGCATTTTTAATTTTATTGCTTAAATCGCATTTTCTCGGCGAGCTGAGCGCTTTTTCTGAATTGTGCCGCTCCCGTCACTCTGGTTAGATTGGCATCGAAAAAAACGCTCTCGGGTGCTTTAGAGTGCCGAGTTATTCACTGCGCATGAAGAAATGACCACCTCCAACGTTTGGTTTATGTTTAATAAGCATTTTTAATTTTATTGCTTAAATCGCATTTTCTCGGCGAGCTGAGCACTTTTTCTGAATTGTGCCGCTCCCGTCACTCTGGTTAGGTTGGCATCGAAAAAAAACGCTCTCGGGTGCTTTAGAGTGCCGAGTTATTCACTGCGCACGAAGAAATGACCACCTCCAACGTTTGGTTTATGTTTTATAAGCATTTTTAATTTTATTGCTTAAATCGCATTTTCTCGGCGAGCTGAGCGCTTTTTCTGAATTGTGCCGCTCCCGTCACTCTGGTTAGGTTGGCATCGAAAAAAACGCTCTCGGGTGCTTTAGAGTGCCGACTTTATTACTGCGCATTAAGAAATGACCACCTCCAACGTTTGGTTTATGTTTTATAAGCATTTTTAATTTTATTGCTTAAATCGCATTTTCTCGGCGAGCTGAGCACTTTTTCTGAATTGTGCCGCTCCCGTCACTCTGGTTAGGTTGGCATCGAAAAAAACGCTCTCGGGTGCTTTAGAGTGCCGAGTTTATTACTGCGCATTAAGAAATGACCACCTCCAACGTTTGGTTTATGTTTTATAAGCATTTTTAATTTTATTGCTTAAATCGCATTTTCTCGGCGAGCTGAGCACTTTTTCTGAATTGTGCCGCTCCCGTCACTCTGGTTAGGTTGGCATCGAAAAAAACGCTATCGGGTGCTTTAGAGTGCCGAGTTATTCACTGCGCATGAAGAAATGACCACCTCCAACGTTTGGTTTATGTTTAATAAGCATTTTTAATTTTATTGCTTAAATCGCATTTTCTCGGCGAGCTGAGCACTTTTTCTGAATTGTGCCGCTCCCGTCACTCTGGTTAGGTTGGCATCGAAAAAAACGCTCTCGGGTGCTTTAGAGTGCCGAGTTTATTACTGCGCATTAAGAAATGACCACCTCCAACGTTTGGTTTATGTTTTATAAGCATTTTTAATTTTATTGCTTAAATCGCATTTTCTCGGCGAGCTGAGCACTTTTTCTGAATTGTGCCGCTCCCGTCTTTCTGGTTAGGTTGGCATCGAAAAAAACGCTCTCGGGTGCTTTAGAGTGCCGAGTTTATTACTGCGCATTAAGAAATGACCACCTCCAACGTTTGGTTTATGTTTTATAAGCATTTTTAATTCTATTGCTTAAATCGCATTTTCTCGGCGAGCTGAGCGCTTTTTCTGAATTGTGCCGCTCCCGTCACTCTGGTTAGGTTGGCATCGAAAAAAACGCTCTCGGGTGCTTTAGAGTGCCGAGTTATTCACTGCGCATGAAGAAATGACCACCTCCAACGTTTGGTTTATGTTTAATAAGCATTTTTAATTTTATTGCTTAAATCGCATTTTCTCGGCGAGCTGAGCGCTTTTTCTGAATTGTGCCGCTCCCGTCACTCTGGTTAGGTTGGCATCGAAAAAAACGCTCTCGGGTGCTTTAGAGTGCCGAGTTATTCACTGCGCATGAAGAAATGACCACCTCCACCGTTTGGTTTATGTTTAATAAGCATTTTTAATTTTATTGCTTAAATCGCATTTTCTCGGCGAGCTGAGCACTTTTTCTGAATTGTGCCGCTCCCGTCACTCTGGTTAGGTTGGCATCGAAAAAAACGCTCTCGGGTGCTTTAGAGTGCCGAGTTTATTACTGCGCATTAAGAAATGACCACCTCCAACGTTTGGTTTATGTTTTATAAGCATTTTTAATTTTATTGCTTAAATCGCATTTTCTCGGCGAGCTGAGCACTTTTTCTGAATTGTGCCGCTCCCGTCACTCTGGTTAGGTTGGCATCGAAAAAAACGCTCTCGGGTGCTTTAGAGTGCCGATTTATTCACTGCGCACGAAGAAATGACCACCTCCAACGTTTGGTTTATGTTTTATAAGCATTTTTAATTTTATTGCTTAAATCGCATTTTCTCGGCGAGCTGAGCGCTTTTTCTGAATTGTGCCGCTCCCGTCACTCTGGTTAGGTTGGCATCGAAAAAAACGCTCTCGGGTGCTTTAGAGTGCCGAGTTTATTACTGCGCATTAAGAAATGACCACCTCCAACGTTTGGTTTATGTTTTATAAGCATTTTTAATTTTATTGCTTAAATCGCATTTTCTCGGCGAGCTGAGCACTTTTTCTGAATTGTGCCGCTCCCGTCACTCTGGTTAGGTTGGCATCGAAAAAAACGCTCTCGGGTGCTTTAGAGTGGCGAGTTTATTACTGCGCATTAAGAAATGACCACCTCCAACGTTTGGTTTATGTTTTATAAGCATTTTTAATTTTATTGCTTAAATCGCATTTTCTCGGCGAGCTGAGCACTTTTTCTGAATTGTGCCGCTCCCGTCACTCTGGTTAGGTTGGCATCGAAAAAAACGCTATCGGGTGCTTTAGAGTGCCGAGTTATTCACTGCGCATGAAGAAATGACCACCTCCAACGTTTGGTTTATGTTTAATAAGCATTTTTAATTTTATTGCTTAAATCGCATTTTCTCGGCGAGCTGAGCACTTTTTCTGAATTGTGCCGCTCCCGTCACTCTGGTTAGGTTGGCATCGAAAAAAACGCTCTCGGGTGCTTTAGAGTGCCGAGTTTATTACTGCGCATTAAGAAATGACCACCTCCAACGTTTGGTTTATGTTTTATAAGCATTTTTAATTTTATTGCTTAAATCGCATTTTCTCGGCGAGCTGAGCACTTTTTCTGAATTGTGCCGCTCCCGTCACTCTGGTTAGGTTGGCATCGAAAAAAACGCTCTCGGGTGCTTTAGAGTGCCGAGTTTATTACTGCGCATTAAGAAATGACCACCTCCAACGTTTGGTTTATGTTTTATAAGCATTTTTAATTTTATTGCTTAAATCGTATTTTCTCGGCGAGCTGAGCACTTTTTCTGAATTGTGCCGCTCCCGTCACTCTGGTTAGGTTGGCATCGAAAAAAACGCTCTCGGGTGCTTTAGAGTGCCGAGTTTATCACTGCGCATGAAGAAATGACCACTTCCAACGTTTGGTTTATGTTTTATAAGCATTTTTAATTTTATTGCTTAAATCGCATTTTCTCGGCGAGCTGAGCACTTTTTCTGAATTGTGCCGCTCCCGTCACTCTGGTTAGGTTGGCATCGAAAAAAACGCTCTCGGGTGCTCTAGAGTGCCGAGTTATTCACTGCGCATGAAGAAATGACCACCTCCAACGTTTGGTTTATGTTTTATAAGCATTTTTAATTTTATTGCTTAAATCGCATTTTCTCGGCGAGCTGAGCGCTTTTTCTGAATTGTGCCGCTCCCGTCACTCTGGTTAGGTTGGCATCGAAAAAAACGCTCTCGGGTGCTTTAGAGTGCCGAGTTATTCACTGCGCATGAAGAAATGACCACCTCCACCGTTTGGTTTATGTTTAATAAGCATTTTTAATTTTATTGCTTAAATCGCATTTTCTCGGCGAGCTGAGCACTTTTTCTGAATTGTGCCGCTCCCGTCACTCTGGTTAGGTTGGCATCGAAAAAAACGCTCTCGGGTGCTTTAGAGTGCCGAGTTTATTACTGCGCATTAAGAAATGACCACCTCCAACGTTTGGTTTATGTTTTATAAGCATTTTTAATTTTATTGCTTAAATCGCATTTTCTCGGCGAGCTGAGCACTTTTTCTGAATTGTGCCGCTCCCGTCACTCTGGTTAGGTTGGCATCGAAAAAAAACGCTCTCGGGTGCTTTAGAGTGCCGAGTTATTCACTGCGCACGAAGAAATGACCACCTCCAACGTTTGGTTTATGTTTTATAAGCATTTTTAATTTTATTGCTTAAATCGCATTTTCTCGGCGAGCTGAGCGCTTTTTCTGAATTGTGCCGCTCCCGTCACTCTGGTTAGGTTGGCATCGAAAAAAACGCTCTCGGGTGCTTTAGAGTGCCGACTTTATTACTGCGCATTAAGAAATGACCACCTCCAACGTTTGGTTTATGTTTTATAAGCATTTTTAATTTTATTGCTTAAATCGCATTTTCTCGGCGAGCTGAGCACTTTTTCTGAATTGTGCCGCTCCCGTCACTCTGGTTAGGTTGGCATCGAAAAAAACGCTCTCGGGTGCTTTAGAGTGCCGAGTTTATTACTGCGCATTAAGAAATGACCACCTCCAACGTTTGGTTTATGTTTTATAAGCATTTTTAATTTTATTGCTTAAATCGCATTTTCTCGGCGAGCTGAGCACTTTTTCTGAATTGTGCCGCTCCCGTCACTCTGGTTAGGTTGGCATCGAAAAAAACGCTATCGGGTGCTTTAGAGTGCCGAGTTATTCACTGCGCATGAAGAAATGACCACCTCCAACGTTTGGTTTATGTTTAATAAGCATTTTTAATTTTATTGCTTAAATCGCATTTTCTCGGCGAGCTGAGCACTTTTTCTGAATTGTGCCGCTCCCGTCACTCTGGTTAGGTTGGCATCGAAAAAAACGCTCTCGGGTGCTTTAGAGTGCCGAGTTTATTACTGCGCATTAAGAAATGACCACCTCCAACGTTTGGTTTATGTTTTATAAGCATTTTTAATTTTATTGCTTAAATCGCATTTTCTCGGCGAGCTGAGCACTTTTTCTGAATTGTGCCGCTCCCGTCTTTCTGGTTAGGTTGGCATCGAAAAAAACGCTCTCGGGTGCTTTAGAGTGCCGAGTTTATTACTGCGCATTAAGAAATGACCACCTCCAACGTTTGGTTTATGTTTTATAAGCATTTTTAATTCTATTGCTTAAATCGCATTTTCTCGGCGAGCTGAGCGCTTTTTCTGAATTGTGCCGCTCCCGTCACTCTGGTTAGGTTGGCATCGAAAAAAACGCTCTCGGGTGCTTTAGAGTGCCGAGTTATTCACTGCGCATGAAGAAATGACCACCTCCAACGTTTGGTTTATGTTTAATAAGCATTTTTAATTTTATTGCTTAAATCGCATTTTCTCGGCGAGCTGAGCACTTTTTCTGAATTGTGCCGCTCCCGTCACTCTGGTTAGGTTGGCATCGAAAAAAACGCTCTCGGGTGCTTTAGAGTGCCGAGTTTATTACTGCGCATTAAGAAATGACCACCTCCAACGTTTGGTTTATGTTTTATAAGCATTTTTAATTTTATTGCTTAAATCGCATTTTCTCGGCGAGCTGAGCGCTTTTTCTGAATTGTGCCGCTCCCGTCACTCTGGTTAGGTTGGCATCGAAAAAAACGCTCTCGGGTGCTTTAGAGTGCCGAGTTATTCACTGCGCATGAAGAAATGACCACCTCCAACGTTTGGTTTATGTTTAATAAGCATTTTTAATTTTATTGCTTAAATCGCATTTTCTCGGCGAGCTGAGCACTTTTTCTGAATTGTGCCGCTCCCGTCACTCTGGTTAGGTTGGCATCGAAAAAAACGCTCTCGGGTGCTTTAGAGTGCCGAGTTTATTACTGCGCATTAAGAAATGACCACCTCCAACGTTTGGTTTATGTTTTATAAGCATTTTTAATTTTATTGCTTAAATCGCATTTTCTCGGCGAGCTGAGCACTTTTTCTGAATTGTGCCGCTCCCGTCACTCTGGTTAGGTTGGCATCGAAAAAAACGCTCTCGGGTGCTTTGGAGTGCCGAGTTTATCACTGCGCATGAAGAAATGACCACCTCCAACGTTTGGTTTATGTTTAATAAGCATTTTTAATTTTATTGCTTAAATCGCATTTTCTCGGCGAGCTGAGCACTTTTTCTGAATTGTGCCGCTCCCGTCACTCTGGTTAGGTTGGCATCGAAAAAAACGCTCTCGGGTGCTTTAGAGTGCCGACTTTATCACTGCGCATGAAGAAATGACCACCTCCAACGTTTGGTTTATGTTTTATAAGCATTTTTAATTTTATTGCTTAAATCGCATTTTCTCGGCGAGCTGAGCACTTTTTCTGAATTGTGCCGCTCCCGTCACTCTGGTTAGGTTGGCATCGAAAAAAACGCTCACGGGTGCTTTAGAGTGCCGAGTTTATTACTGCGCATTAAGAAATGACCACCTCCAACGTTTGGTTTATGTTTTATAAGCATTTTTAATTTTATTGCTTAAATCGCATTTTCTCGGCGAGCTGAGCACTTTTTCTGAATTGTGCCGCTCCCGTCACTCTGGTTAGGTTGGCATCGAAAAAAACGCTCTCGGGTGCTTTAGAGTGCCGAGTTATTCACTGCGCATGAAGAAATGACCACCTCCAACGTTTGGTTTATGTTTTATAAGCATTTTTAATTTTATTGCTTAAATCGCATTTTCTCGGCGAGCTGAGCGCTTTTTCTGAATTGTGCCGCTCCCGTAACTCTGGTTAGGTTGGCATCGAAAAAAACGCTCTCGGGTGCTTTAGAGTGCCGAGTTTATTACTGCGCATTAAGAAATGACCACCTCCAACGTTTGGTTTATGTTTTATAAGCATTTTTAATTTTATTGCTTAAATCGCATTTTCTCGGCGAGCTGAGCACTTTTTCTGAATTGTGCCGCTCCCGTCACTCTGGTTAGGTTGGCATCGAAAAAAACGCTCTCGGGTGCTTTAGAGTGCCGAGTTTATTACTGCGCATTAAGAAATGACCACCTCCAACGTTTGGTTTATGTTTTATAAGCATTTTTAATTTTATTGCTTAAATCGCATTTTCTCGGCGAGCTGAGCACTTTTTCTGAATTGTGCCGCTCCCGTCACTCTGGTTAGGTTGGCATCGAAAAAAACGCTATCGGGTGCTTTAGAGTGCCGAGTTATTCACTGCGCATGAAGAAATGACCACCTCCAACGTTTGGTTTATGTTTAATAAGCATTTTTAATTTTATTGCTTAAATCGCATTTTCTCGGCGAGCTGAGCGCTTTTTCTGAATTGTGCCGCTCCCGTCACTCTGGTTAGGTTGGCATCGAAAAAAACGCTCTCGGGTGCTTCAGAGTGCCGAGTTTATCACTGCGCATGAAGAAATGACCACCTCCAACGTTTGGTTTATGTTTTATAAGCATTTTTAATTTTATTGCTTAAATCGCATTTTCTCGGCGAGCTGAGCGCTTTTTCTGAATTGTGCCGCTCCCGTAACTCTGGTTAGGTTGGCATCGAAAAAAACGCTCTCGGGTGCTTTAGAGTGCCGAGTTTATCACTGCGCATGAAGAAATGACCACTTCCAACGTTTGGTTTATGTTTTATAAGCATTTTTAATTTTATTGCTTAAATCGCATTTTCTCGGCGAGCTGAGCACTTTTTCTGAATTGTGCCGCTCCCGTCACTCTGGTTAGGTTGGCATCGAAAAAAACGCTCACGGGTGCTTTAGAGTGCCGAGTTTATTACTGCGCATTAAGAAATGACCACCTCCAACGTTTGGTTTATGTTTTATAAGCATTTTTAATTTTATTGCTTAAATCGCATTTTCTCGGCGAGCTGAGCACTTTTTCTGAATTGTGCCGCTCCCGTCACTCTGGTTAGGTTGGCATCGAAAAAAACGCTCTCGGGTGCTTTAGAGTGGCGAGTTTATTACTGCGCATTAAGAAATGACCACCTCCAACGTTTGGTTTATGTTTTATAAGCATTTTTAATTTTATTGCTTAAATCGCATTTTCTCGGCGAGCTGAGCACTTTTTCTGAATTGTGCCGCTCCCGTTAGGTTGGCATCGAAAAAAACGCTCTCGGGTGCTTTAGAGTGCCGAGTTATTCACTGCGCATGAAGAAATGACCACCTCCAACGTTTGGTTTATGTTTAATAAGCATTTTTAATTTTATTGCTTAAATCGCATTTTCTCGGCGAGCTGAGCACTTTTTCTGAATTGTGCCGCTCCCGTCACTCTGGTTAGGTTGGCATCGAAAAAAACGCTCTCGGGTGCTTTAGAGTGCCGAGTTTATTACTGCGCATTAGGAAATGACCACCTCCAACGTTTGGTTTATGTTTTATAAGCATTTTTAATTTTATTGCTTAAATCGCATTTTCTCGGCGAGCTGAGCGCTTTTTCTGAATTGTGCCGCTCCCGTCACTCAGGTTGGCATCGAAAAAAACGCTCTCGGGTGCTTTAGAGTGCCGAGTTTATTACTGCGCATTAAGAAATGACCACCTCCAACGTTTGGTTTATGTTTTATAAGCATTTTTAATTTTATTGCTTAAATCGCATTTTCTCGGCGAGCTGAGCACTTTTTCTGAATTGTGCCGCTCCCGTCACTCTGGTTAGGTTGGCATCGAAAAAAACGCTCTCGGGTGCTTTAGAGTGCCGAGTTTATTACTGCGCATTAAGAAATGACCACCTCCAACGTTTGGTTTATGTTTTATAAGCATTTTTAATTTTATTGCTTAAATCGCATTTTCTCGGCGAGCTGAGCACTTTTTCTGAATTGTGCCGCTCCCGTCACTCTGGTTAGGTTGGCATCGAAAAAAACGCTCTCGGGTGCTTTAGAGTGCCGAGTTTATTACTGCGCATTAAGAAATGACCACCTCCAACGTTTGGTTTATGTTTTATAAGCATTTTTAATTTTATTGCTTAAATCGCATTTTCTCGGCGAGCTGAGCGCTTTTTCTGAATTGTGCCGCTCCCGTCACTCTGGTTAGGTTGGCATCGAAAAAAACGCTCTCGGGTGCTTTAGAGTGCCGAGTTATTCACTGCGCATGAAGAAATGACCACCTCCAACGTTTGGTTTATGTTTAATAAGCATTTTTAATTTTATTGCTTAAATCGCATTTTCTCGGCGAGCTGAGCACTTTTTCTGAATTGTGCCGCTCCCGTCACTCTGGTTAGGTTGGCATCGAAAAAAACGCTCTCGGGTGCTTTAGAGTGCCGAGTTTATTACTGCGCATTAAGAAATGACCACCTCCAACGTTTGGTTTATGTTTTATAAGCATTTTTAATTTTATTGCTTAAATCGCATTTTCTCGGCGAGCTGAGCACTTTTTCTGAATTGTGCCGCTCCCGTCACTCTGGTTAGGTTGGCATCGAAAAAAACGCTCTCGGGTGCTTTAGAGTGCCGAGTTTATTACTGCGCATTAAGAAATGACCACCTCCAACGTTTGGTTTATGTTTTATAAGCATTTTTAATTTTATTGCTTAAATCGCATTTTCTCGGCGAGCTGAGCACTTTTTCTGAATTGTGCCGCTCCCGTCACTTGGCATCGAAAAAAACGCTCTCGGGTGCTTTAGAGTGCCGAGTTATTCACTGCGCATGAAGAAATGACCACCTCCAACGTTTGGTTTATGTTTTATAAGCATTTTTAATTTTATTGCTTAAATCGCATTTTCTCGGCGAGCTGAGCGCTTTTTCTGAATTGTGCCGCTCCCGTCACTCTGGTTAGGTTGGCATCGAAAAAAACGCTCTCGGGTGCTTTAGAGTGCTGAGTTTATTACTGCGCATTAAGAAATGACCACCTCCAACGTTTGGTTTATGTTTTATAAGCATTTTTAATTTTATTGCTTAAATCGCATTTTCTCGGCGAGCTGAGCGCTTTTTCTGAATTGTGCCGCTCCCGTCACTCTGGTTAGGTTGGCATCGAAAAAAACGCTCTCGGGTGCTTTAGAGTGCCGAGTTTATTACTGCGCATTAAGAAATGACCACCTCCAACGTTTGGTTTATGTTTTATAAGCATTTTTAATTTTATTGCTTAAATCGCATTTTCTCGGCGAGCTGAGCACTTTTTCTGAATTGTGCCGCTCCCGTCACTCTGGTTAGGTTGGCATCGAAAAAAACGCTCTCGGGTGCTTTAGAGTGCCGAGTTATTCACTGCGCACGAAGAAATGACCACCTCCAACGTTTGGTTTATGTTTTATAAGCATTTTTAATTTTATTGCTTAAATCGCATTTTCTCGGTGAGCTGAGCGCTTTTTCTGAATTGTGCCGCTCCCGTCACTCTGGTTAGGTTGGCATCGAAAAAAACGCTATCGGGTGCTTTAGAGTGCCGAGTTATTCACTGCGCATGAAGAAATGACCACCTCCAACGTTTGGTTTATGTTTAATAAGCATTTTTAATTTTATTGCTTAAATCGCATTTTCTCGGCGAGCTGAGCACTTTTTCTGAATTGTGCCGCTCCCGTCACTCTGGTTAGGTTGGCATCGAAAAAAACGCTCTCGGGTGCTTTAGAGTGCCGAGTTTATTACTGCGCATTAAGAAATGACCACCTCCAACGTTTGGTTTATGTTTTATAAGCATTTTTAATTTTATTGCTTAAATCGCATTTTCTCGACGAGCTGAGCACTTTTTCTGAATTGTGCCGCTCCCGTCACTCTGGTTAGGTTGGCATCGAAAAAAACGCTCTCGGGTGCTTTAGAGTGCCGAGTTTATTACTGCGCATTAAGAAATGACCACCTCCAACGTTTGGTTTATGTTTTATAAGCATTTTTAATTTTATTGCTTAAATCGCATTTTCTCGGCGAGCTGAGCGCTTTTTCTGAATTGTGCCGCTCCCGTCACTCTGGTTAGGTTGGCATCGAAAAAAACGCTCTCGGGTGCTTTAGAGTGCCGAGTTATTCACTGCGCATGAAGAAATGACCACCTCCAACGTTTGGTTTATGTTTAATAAGCATTTTTAATTTTATTACTTAAATCGCATTTTCTCGGCGAGCTGAGCACTTTTTCTGAATTGTGCCGCTCCCGTCACTCTGGTTAGGTTGGCATCGAAAAAAACGCTCTCGGGTGCTTTAGAGTGCCGAGTTTATTACTGCGCATTAAGAAATGACCACCTCCAACGTTTGGTTTATGTTTTATAAGCATTTTTAATTTTATTGCTTAAATCGCATTTTCTCGGCGAGATGAGCGCTTTTTCTGAATTGTGCCGCTCCCGTCACTCTGGTTAGGTTGGCATCGAAAAAAACGCTCTCGGGTGCTTTAGAGTGCCGAGTTATTCACTGCGCTTGAAGAAATGACCACCTCCAACGTTTGGTTTATGTTTAATAAGCATTTTTAATTTTATTGCTTAAATCGCATTTTCTCGGCGAGCTGAGCACTTTTTCTGAATTGTGCCGCTCCCGTCACTCTGGTTAGGTTGGCATCGAAAAAAACGCTCTCGGGTGCTTTAGAGTGCCGAGTTTATTACTGCGCATTAAGAAATGACCACCTCCAACGTTTGGTTTATGTTTTATAAGCATTTTTAATTTTATTGCTTAAATCGCATTTTCTCGGCGAGCTGAGCACTTTTTCTGAATTGTGCCGCTCCCGTCACTCTGGTTAGGTTGGCATCGAAAAAAACGCTCTCGGGTGCTTTAGAGTGCCGAGTTATTCACTGCGCATGAAGAAATGACCACCTCCAACGTTTGGTTTATGTTTTATAAGCATTTTTAATTTTATTGCTTAAATCGCATTTTCTCGGCGAGCTGAGCACTTTTTCTGAATTGTGCCGCTCCCGTAACTCTGGTTAGGTTGGCATCGAAAAAAACGCTCTCGGGTGCTTTAGAGTGCCGAGTTTATTACTGCGCATTAAGAAATGACCACCTCCAACGTTTGGTTTATGTTTTATAAGCATTTTTAATTTTATTGCTTAAATCGCATTTTCTCGGCGAGCTGAGCACTTTTTCTGAATTGTGCCGCTCCCGTCACTCTGGTTAGGTTGGCATCGAAAAAAACGCTATCGGGTGCTTTAGAGTGCCGAGTTATTCACTGCGCATGAAGAAATGACCACCTCCAACGTTTGGTTTATGTTTAATAAGCATTTTTAATTTTATTGCTTAAATCGCATTTTCTCGGCGAGCTGAGCACTTTTTCTGAATTGTGCCGCTCCCGTCACTCTGGTTAGGTTGGCATCGAAAAAAACGCTCTCGGGTGCTTTAGAGTGCCGAGTTTATTACTGCGCATTAAGAAATGACCACCTCCAACGTTTGGTTTATGTTTTATAAGCATTTTTAATTTTATTGCTTAAATCGCATTTTCTCGGCGAGCTGAGCACTTTTTCTGAATTGTGCCGCTCCCGTCACTCTGGTTAGGTTGGCATCGAAAAAAACGCTCTCGGGTGCTTTAGAGTGCCGAGTTTATTACTGCGCATTAAGAAATGACCACCTCCAACGTTTGGTTTATGTTTTATAAGCATTTTTAATTTTATTGCTTAAATCGCATTTTCTCGGCGAGCTGAGCGCTTTTTCTGAATTGTGCCGCTCCCGTCACTCTGGTTAGGTTGGCATCGAAAAAAACGCTCTCGGGTGCTTTAGAGTGCCGAGTTATTCACTGCGCATGAAGAAATGACCACCTCCAACGTTTGGTTTATGTTTAATAAGCATTTTTAATTTTATTGCTTAAATCGCATTTTCTCGGCGAGCTGAGCACTTTTTCTGAATTGTGCCGCTCCCGTCACTCTGGTTAGGTTGGCATCGAAAAAAACGCTCTCGGGTGCTTTAGAGTGCCGAGTTTATTACTGCGCATTAAGAAATGACCACCTCCAACGTTTGGTTTATGTTTTATAAGCATTTTTAATTTTATTGCTTAAATCGCATTTTCTCGGCGAGATGAGCGCTTTTTCTGAATTGTGCCGCTCCCGTCACTCTGGTTAGGTTGGCATCGAAAAAAACGCTCTCGGGTGCTTTAGAGTGCCGAGTTATTCACTGCGCTTGAAGAAATGACCACCTCCAACGTTTGGTTTATGTTTAATAAGCATTTTTAATTTTATTGCTTAAATCGCATTTTCTCGGCGAGCTGAGCACTTTTTCTGAATTGTGCCGCTCCCGTCACTCTGGTTAGGTTGGCATCGAAAAAAACGCTCTCGGGTGCTTTAGAGTGCCGAGTTTATTACTGCGCATTAAGAAATGACCACCTCCAACGTTTGGTTTATGTTTTATAAGCATTTTTAATTTTATTGCTTAAATCGCATTTTCTCGGCGAGCTGAGCACTTTTTCTGAATTGTGCCGCTCCCGTCACTCTGGTTAGGTTGGCATCGAAAAAAACGCTCTCGGGTGCTTTAGAGTGCCGAGTTATTCACTGCGCATGAAGAAATGACCACCTCCAACGTTTGGTTTATGTTTTATAAGCATTTTTAATTTTATTGCTTAAATCGCATTTTCTCGGCGAGCTGAGCGCTTTTTCTGAATTGTGCCGCTCCCGTAACTCTGGTTAGGTTGGCATCGAAAAAAAACGCTCTCGGGTGCTTTAGAGTGCCGAGTTTATTACTGCGCATTAAGAAATGACCACCTCCAACGTTTGGTTTATGTTTTATAAGCATTTTTAATTTTATTGCTTAAATCGCATTTTCTCGGCGAGCTGAGCACTTTTTCTGAATTGTGCCGCTCCCGTCACTCTGGTTAGGTTGGCATCGAAAAAAACGCTCTCGGGTGCTTTAGAGTGCCGAGTTTATTACTGCGCATTAAGAAATGACCACCTCCAACGTTTGGTTTATGTTTTATAAGCATTTTTAATTTTATTGCTTAAATCGCATTTTCTCGGCGAGCTGAGCACTTTTTCTGAATTGTGCCGCTCCCGTCACTCTGGTTAGGTTGGCATCGAAAAAAACGCTCTCGGGTGCTTTAGAGTGCCGAGTTATTCACTGCGCATGAAGAAATGACCACCTCCAACGTTTGGTTTATGTTTAATAAGCATTTTTAATTTTATTGCTTAAATCGCATTTTCTCGGCGAGCTGAGCACTTTTTCTGAATTGTGCCGCTCCCGTCACTCTGGTTAGGTTGGCATCGAAAAAAACGCTCTCGGGTGCTTTAGAGTGCCGAGTTTATTACTGCGCATTAAGAAATGACCACCTCCAACGTTTGGTTTATGTTTTATAAGCATTTTTAATTTTATTGCTTAAATCGCATTTTCTCGGCGAGCTGAGCGCTTTTTCTGAATTGTGCCGCTCCCGTCACTCTGGTTAGGTTGGCATCGAAAAAAACGCTCTCGGGTGCTTTAGAGTGCCGAGTTATTCACTGCGCTTGAAGAAATGACCACCTCCAACGTTTGGTTTATGTTTAATAAGCATTTTTAATTTTATTGCTTAAATCGCATTTTCTCGGCGAGCTGAGCACTTTTTCTGAATTGTGCCGCTCCCGTCACTCTGGTTAGGTTGGCATCGAAAAAAACGCTCTCGGGTGCTTTAGAGTGCCGACTTTATCACTGCGCATGAAGAAATGACCACCTCCAACGTTTGGTTTATGTTTTATAAGCATTTTTAATTTTATTGCTTAAATCGCATTTTCTCGGCGAGCTGAGCACTTTTTCTGAATTGTGCCGCTCCCGTCACTCTGGTTAGGTTGGCATCGAAAAAAACGCTCACGGGTGCTTTAGAGTGCCGAGTTTATTACTGCGCATTAAGAAATGACCACCTCCAACGTTTGGTTTATGTTTTATAAGCATTTTTAATTTTATTGCTTAAATCGCATTTTCTCGGCGAGCTGAGCACTTTTTCTGAATTGTGCCGCTCCCGTCACTCTGGTTAGGTTGGCATCGAAAAAAACGCTCTCGGGTGCTTTAGAGTGCCGAGTTATTCACTGCGCATGAAGAAATGACCACCTCCAACGTTTGGTTTATGTTTTATAAGCATTTTTAATTTTATTGCTTAAATCGCATTTTCTCGGCGAGCTGAGCGCTTTTTCTGAATTGTGCCGCTCCCGTAACTCTGGTTAGGTTGGCATCGAAAAAAACGCTCTCGGGTGCTTTAGAGTGCCGAGTTTATTACTGCGCATTAAGAAATGACCACCTCCAACGTTTGGTTTATGTTTTATAAGCATTTTTAATTTTATTGCTTAAATCGCATTTTCTCGGCGAGCTGAGCACTTTTTCTGAATTGTGCCGCTCCCGTCACTCTGGTTAGGTTGGCATCGAAAAAAACGCTCTCGGGTGCTTTAGAGTGCCGAGTTTATTACTGCGCATTAAGAAATGACCACCTCCAACGTTTGGTTTATGTTTTATAAGCATTTTTAATTTTATTGCTTAAATCGCATTTTCTCGGCGAGCTGAGCACTTTTTCTGAATTGTGCCGCTCCCGTCACTCTGGTTAGGTTGGCATCGAAAAAAACGCTCACGGGTGCTTTAGAGTGCCGAGTTTATTACTGCGCATTAAGAAATGACCACCTCCAACGTTTGGTTTATGTTTTATAAGCATTTTTAATTTTATTGCTTAAATCGCATTTTCTCGGCGAGCTGAGCACTTTTTCTGAATTGTGCCGCTCCCGTCACTCTGGTTAGGTTGGCATCGAAAAAAACGCTCTCGGGTGCTTTAGAGTGCCGAGTTATTCACTGCGCATGGAGAAATGACCACCTCCAACGTTTGGTTTATGTTTTATAAGCATTTTTAATTTTATTGCTTAAATCGCATTTTCTCGGCGAGCTGAGCACTTTTTCTGAATTGTGCCGCTCCCGTCACTCTGGTTAGGTTGGCATCGAAAAAACCGCTCTCGGGTGCTTTAGAGTGCCGAGTTTATCACTGCGCATGAAGAAATAACGACCTCCAACGTTTGGTTTATGTTTTATAAGCATTTTTAATTTTATTGCTTAAATCGCATTTTCTCGGCGAGCTGAGCGCTTTTTCTGAATTGTGCCGCTCCCGTCACTCTGGTTAGGTTGGCATCGAAAAAAACGCTCTCGGGTGCTTTAGAGTGCCGAGTTTATCACTGCGCATGAAGAAATGACCACCTCCAACGTTTGGTTTATGTTTTATAAGCATTTTTAATTTTATTGCTTAAATCGCATTTTCTCAGCGAGCTGAGCGCTTTTTCTGAATTGTGCCGCTCCCGTAACTCTGGTTAGGTTGGCATCGAAAAAAACGCTCTCGGGTGCTTTAGAGTGCCGAGTTTATCACTGCGCATGAAGAAATGACCACTTCCAACGTTTGGTTTATGTTTTATAAGCATTTTTAATTTTATTGCTTAAATCGCATTTTCTCGGCGAGCTGAGCACTTTCTCTGAATTGTGCCGCTCCCGTCACTCTGGTTAGGTTGGCATCGAAAAAAACGCTCTCGGGTGCTCTAGAGTGCCGAGTTATTCACTGCGCATTAAGAAATGACCACCTCCAACGTTTGGTTTATGTTTTATAAGCATTTTTAATTTTATTGCTTAAATCGCATTTTCTCGGCGAGCTGAGCACTTTTTCTGAATTGTGCCGCTCCCGTCACTCTGGTTAGGTTGGCATCGAAAAAAACGCTCTCGGGTGCTTTAGAGTGCCGAGTTTATTACTGCGCATTAAGAAATGACCACCTCCAACGTTTGGTTTATGTTTTATAAGCATTTTTAATTTTATTGCTTAAATCGCATTTTCTCGGCGAGCTGAGCACTTTTTCTGAATTGTGCCGCTCCCGTCACTCTGGTTAGGTTGGCATCGAAAAAAACGCTCTCGGGTGCTTTAGAGTGCCGAGTTATTCACTGCGCATGAAGAAATGACCACCTCCAACGTTTGGTTTATGTTTTATAAGCATTTTTAATTTTATTGCTTAAATCGCATTTTCTCGGCGAGCTGAGCACTTTTTCTGAATTGTGCCGCTCCCGTCACTCTGGTTAGGTTGGCATCGAAGAAAACGCTCTCGGGTGCTTTAGAGTGCCGAGTTTATCACTGCGCATGAAGAAATGACCACCTCCAACGTTTGGTTTATGTTTTATAAGCATTTTTAATTTTATTGCTTAAATCGCATTTTCTCGGCGAGCTGAGCGCTTTTTCTGAATTGTGCCGCTCCCGTCACTCTGGTTAGGTTGGCATCGAAAAAAACGCTCTCGGGTGCTTTAGAGTGCCGAGTTATTCACTGCGCATGAAGAAATGGCCACCTCCAATGTTTGGTTTATGTTTAATAAGCATTTTTAATTTTATTGCTTAAATCGCATTTTCTCGGCGAGCTGAGCGCTTTTTCTGAATTGTGCCGCTCCCGTCACTCTGGTTAGGTTGGCATCGAAAAAAACGCTCTCGGGTGCTTTAGAGTGCCGAGTTATTCACTGCGCATGAAGAAATGACCACCTCCAACGTTTGGTTTATGTTTAATAAGCATTTTTAATTTTATTGCTTAAATCGCATTTTCTCGGCGAGCTGAGCACTTTTTCTGAATTGTGCCGCTCCCGTCACTCTGGTTAGGTTGGCATCGAAAAAAACGCTCTCGGGTGCTTTAGAGTGCCGAGTTTATTACTGCGCATTAGGAAATGACCACCTCCAACGTTTGGTTTATGTTTTATAAGCATTTTTAATTTTATTGCTTAAATCGCATTTTCTCGGCGAGCTGAGCGCTTTTTCTGAATTGTGCCGCTCCCGTCACTCTGGTTAGGTTGGCATCGAAAAAAACGCTCTCGGGTGCTTTAGAGTGCCGAGTTTATTACTGCGCATTAAGAAATGACCACCTCCAACGTTTGGTTTATGTTTTATAAGCATTTTTAATTTTATTGCTTAAATCGCATTTTCTCGGCGAGCTGAGCACTTTTTCTGAATTGTGCCGCTCCCGTCACTCTGGTTAGGTTGGCATCGAAAAAAACGCTCTCGGGTGCTTTAGAGTGCCGAGTTATTCACTGCGCATGAAGAAATGACCACCTCCAACGTTTGGTTTATGTTTAATAAGCATTTTTAATTTTATTGCTTGAATCGCATTTTCTCGGCGAGCTGAGCACTTTTTCTGAATTGTGCCGCTCCCGTCACTCTGGTTAGGTTGGCATCGAAAAAAACGCTCTCGGGTGCTTTAGAGTGCCGAGTTTATCACTGCGCATGAAGAAATGACCACCTCAACGTTTGGTTTATGTTTTATAAGCATTTTTAATTTTATTGCTTAAATCGCATTTTCTCGGCGAGCTGAGCGCTTTTTCTGAATTGTGCCGCTCCCGTCACTCTGGTTAGGTTGGCATCGAAAAAAACGCTCTCGGGTGCTTTAGAGTGCCGAGTTTATCACTGCGCATGAAGAAATGACCACCTCCAACGTTTGGTTTATGTTTTATAAGCATTTTTAATTTTATTGCTTAAATCGCATTTTCTCGGCGAGCTGAGCACTTTTTCTGAATTGTGCCGCTCCCGTCACTCTGGTTAGGTTGGCATCGAAAAAAACGCTCTCGGGTGCTTTAGAGTGCCGAGTTTATCACTGCGCATGAAGAAATGACCACCTCCAACGTTTGGTTTATGTTTTATAAGCATTTTTAATTTTATTGCTTAAATCGCATTTTCTCGGCGAGCTGAGCGCTTTTTCTGAATTGTGCCTGTCCCGTCACTCTGGTTAGGTTGGCATCGAAAAAAACGCCCTCGGGTGCTTTAGAGTGCCGAGTTATTCACTGCGCATGAAGAAATGACCACCTCCAACGTTTGGTTTATGTTTAATAAGCATTTTTAATTTTATTGCTTAAATCGCATTTTCTCGGCGAGCTGAGCGCTTTTTCTGAATTGTGCCGCTCCCGTCACTCTGGTTAGGTTGGCATCGAAAAAAACGCTCTCGGGTGCTTTAGAGTGCCGAGTTATTCACTGCGCATGAAGAAATGACAACCTCCAACGTTTGGTTTATGTTTAATAAGCATTTTTAATTTTATTGCTTAAATCGCATTTTCTCGGCGAGCTGAGCACTTTTTCTGAATTGTGCCGCTCCCGTCACTCTGGTTAGGTTGGCATCGAAAAAAACGCTCTCGGGTGCTTTAGAGTGCCGAGTTTATTACTGCGCATTAAGAAATGACCACCTCCAACGTTTGGTTTATGTTTTATAAGCATTTTTAATTTTATTGCTTAAATCGCATTTTCTCGGCGAGCTGAGCGCTTTTTCTGAATTGTGCCGCTCCCGTCACTCTGGTTAGGTTGGCATCGAAAAAAACGCTCTCGGGTGCTTTAGAGTGCCGAGTTTATTACTGCGCATTAAGAAATGACCACCTCCAACGTTTGGTTTATGTTTTATAAGCATTTTTAATTTTATTGCTTAAATCGCATTTTCTCGGCGAGCTGAGCACTTTTTCTGAATTGTGCCGCTCCCGTCACTCTGGTTAGGTTGGCATCGAAAAAAACGCTCTCGGGTGCTTTAGAGTGCCGAGTTATTCACTGCGCATGAAGTAATGACCACCTCCAACGTTTGGTTTATGTTTTATAAGCATTTTTAATTTTATTGCTTAAATCGCATTTTCTCGGCGAGCTGAGCACTTTTTCTGAATTGTGCCGCTCCCGTCACTCTGGTTAGGTTGGCATCGAAAAAACCGCTCTCGGGTGCTTTAGAGTGCCGACTTTATCACTGCGCATGAAGAAATGACCACCTCCAACGTTTGGTTTATGTTTTATAAGCATTTTTAATTTTATTGCTTAAATCGCATTTTCTCGGCGAGCTGAGCGCTTTTTCTGAATTGTGCCGCTCCCGTCACTCTGGTTAGGTTGGCATCGAAAAAAACGCTCTCGGGTGCTTTAGAGTGCCGAGTTTATCACTGCGCATGAAGAAATGACCACCTCCAACGTTTGGTTTATGTTTTATAAGCATTTTTAATTTTATTGCTTAAATCGCATTTTCTCGGCGAGCTGAGCGCTTTTTCTGAATTGTGCCTCTCCCGTCACTCTGGTTAGGTTGGCATCGAAAAAAACGCTCTCGGGTGCTTTAGAGTGCCGAGTTATTCACTGCGCATGAAGAAATGACCACCTCCAACGTTTGGTTTATGTTTAATAAGCATTTTTAATTTTATTGCTTAAATCGCATTTTCTCGGCGAGCTGAGCGCTTTTTCTGAATTGTGCCGCTCCCGTCACTCTGGTTAGGTTGGCATCGAAAAAAACGCTCTCGGGTGCTTTAGAGTGCCGAGTTATTCACTGCGCATGAAGAAATGACAACCTCCAACGTTTGGTTTATGTTTAATAAGCATTTTTAATTTTATTGCTTAAATCGCATTTTCTCGGCGAGCTGAGCACTTTTTCTGAATTGTGCCGCTCCCGTCACTCTGGTTAGGTTGGCATCGAAAAAAACGCTCTCGGGTGCTTTAGAGTGCCGAGTTTATTACTGCGCATTAAGAAATGACCACCTCCAACGTTTGGTTTATGTTTTATAAGCATTTTTAATTTTATTGCTTAAATCGCATTTTCTCGGCGAGCTGAGCGCTTTTTCTGAATTGTGCCGCTCCCGTCACTCTGGTTAGGTTGGCATCGAAAAAAACGCTCTCGGGTGCTTTAGAGTGCCGAGTTTATTACTGCGCATTAAGAAATGACCACCTCCAACGTTTGGTTTATGTTTTATAAGCATTTTTAATTTTATTGCTTAAATCGCATTTTCTCGGCGAGCTGAGCACTTTTTCTGAATTGTGCCGCTCCCGTCACTCTGGTTAGGTTGGCATCGAAAAAAACGCTCACGGGTGCTTTAGAGTGCCGAGTTTATTACTGTGCATTAAGAAATGACCACCTCCAACGTTTGGTTTATGTTTTATAAGCATTTTTAATTTTATTGCTTAAATCGCATTTTCTCGGCGAGCTGAGCACTTTTTCTGAATTGTGCCGCTCCCGTATAGGTTGGCATCGAAAAAAACGCTCTCGGGTGCTTTAGAGTGCCGAGTTATTCACTGCGCATGAAGAAATGACCACCTCCAACGTTTGGTTTATGTTTTATAAGCATTTTTAATTTTATTGCTTAAATCGCATTTTCTCGGCGAGCTGAGCGCTTTTTCTGAATTGTGCCGCTCCCGTCACTCTGGTTAGGTTGGCATCGAAAAAAACGCTTTCGGGTGCTTTAGAGTGCCGAGTTATTCACTGCGCATGAAGAAATGACCACCTCCAACGTTTGGTTTATGTTTAATAAGCATTTTTAATTTTATTGCTTAAATCACATTTTCTCGGCGAGCTGAGCACTTTTTCTGAATTGTGCCGCTCCCGTCACTCTGGTTAGGTTGGCATCGAAAAAAACGCTCTCGGGTGCTTTAGAGTGCCGAGCTTATTACTGCGCATTAAGAAATGACCACCTCCAACGTTTGGTTTATGTTTTATAAGCATTTTTAATTTTATTGCTTAAATCGCATTTTCTCGGCGAGCTGAGCACTTTTTCTGAATTGTGCCGCTCCCGTCACTCTGGTTAGGTTGGCATCGAAAAAAACGCTCTCGGGTGCTTTAGAGTGCCGAGTTTATTACTGCGCATTAAGAAATGACCACCTCCAACGTTTGGTTTATGTTTTATAAGCATTTTTAATTTTATTGCTTAAATCGCATTTTCTCGGCGAGCTGAGCGCTTTTTCTGAATTGTGCCGCTCCCGTCACTCTGGTTAGGTTGGCATCGAAAAAAACGCTCTCGGGTGCTTTAGAGTGCCGAGTTATTCACTGCGCATGAAGAAATGACCACCTCCAACGTTTGGTTTATGTTTTATAAGCATTTTTAATTTTATTGCTTAAATCGCATTTTCTCGGCGAGCTGAGCGCTTTTTCTGAATTGTGCCGCTCCCGTCACTCTGGTTAGGTTGGCATCGAAAAAAACGCTCTCGGGTGCTTTAGAGTGCCGAGTTTATCACTGCGCATGAAGAAATGACCACCTCCAACGTTTGGTTTATGTTTTATAAGCATTTTTAATTTTATTGCTTAAATCGCATTTTCTCGGCCTGCTGAGCGCTTTTTCTGAATTGTGCCGCTCCCGTAACTCTGGTTAGGTTGGCATCGAAAAAAACGCTCTCGGGTGCTTTAGAGTGCCGAGTTTATCACTGCGCATGAAGAAATGACCACTTCCAACGTTTGGTTTATGTTTTATAAGCATTTTTAATTTTATTGCTTAAATCGCATTTTCTCGGCGAGCTGAGCACTTTTTCTGAATTGTGCCGCTCCCGTCACTCTGGTTAGGTTGGCATCGAAAAAAACGCTCTCGGGTGCTTTAGAGTGCCGAGTTTATTACTGCGCATTAAGAAATGACCACCTCCAACGTTTGGTTTATGTTTTATAAGCATTTTTAATTTTATTGCTTAAATCGCATTTTCTCGGCGAGCTGAGCACTTTTTCTGAATTGTGCCGCTCCCGTCACTCTGGTTAGGTTGGCATCGAAAAAAACGCTCTCGGGTGCTTTAGAGTGCCGAGTTATTCACTGCGCATGAAGAAATGACCACCTCCAACGTTTGGTTTATGTTTAATAAGCATTTTTAATTTTATTGCTTAAATCGCATTTTCTCGGCGAGCTGAGCACTTTTTCTGAATTGTGCCGCTCCCGTCACTCTGGTTAGGTTGGCATCGAAAAAAACGCTCTCGGGTGCTTTAGAGTGCCGAGTTTATTACTGCGCATTAAGAAATGACCACCTCCAACGTTTGGTTTATGTTTTATAAGCATTTTTAATTTTATTGCTTAAATCGCATTTTCTCGGCGAGCTGAGCGCTTTTTCTGAATTGTGCCGCTCCCGTCACTCTGGTTAGGTTGGCATCGAAAAAAACGCTCTCGGGTGCTTTAGAGTGCCGAGTTTATTACTGCGCATTAAGAAATGACCACCTCCAACGTTTGGTTTATGTTTTATAAGCATTTTTAATTTTATTGCTTAAATCGCATTTTCTCGGCGAGCTGAGCACTTTTTCTGAATTGTGCCGCTCCCGTCACTCTGGTTAGGTTGGCATCGAAAAAAACGCTCTCGGGTGCTTTAGAGTGCCGAGTTTATTACTGCGCATTAAGAAATGACCACCTCCAACGTTTGGTTTATGTTTTATAAGCATTTTTAATTTTATTGCTTAAATCGCATTTTCTCGGCGAGCTGAGCACTTTTTCTGAATTGTGCCGCTCCCGTCACTCTGGTTAGGTTGGCATCGAAAAAAACGCTCTCGGGTGCTTTAGAGTGCCGAGTTATTCACTGCGCACGAAGAAATGACCACCTCCAACGTTTGGTTTATGTTTTATAAGCATTTTTAATTTTATTGCTTAAATCGCATTTTCTCGGCGAGCTGAGCGCTTTTTCTGAATTGTGCCGCTCCCGTCACTCTGGTTAGGTTGGCATCGAAAAAAACGCTCTCGGGTGCTTTAGAGTGCCGAGTTTATCACTGCGCATGAAGAAATGACCACCTCCAACGTTTGGTTTATGTTTTATAAGCATTTTTAATTTTATTGCTTTAATCGCATTTTCTCGGCGAGCTGAGCACTTTTTCTGAATTGTGCCGCTCCCGTCACTCTGGTTAGGTTGGCATCGAAAAAAACGCTCTCGGGTGCTTTAGAGTGCCGAGTTATTCACTGCGCATGAAGAAATGACCACCTCCAACGTTTGGTTTATGTTTTATAAGCATTTTTAATTTTATTGCTTAAATCGCATTTTCTCGGCGAGCTGAGCGCTTTTTCTGAATTGTGCCGCTCCCGTCACTCTGGTTAGGTTGGCATCGAAAAAAACGCTCTCGGGTGCTTTAGAGTGCCGAGTTATTCACTGCGCATGAAGAAATGACCACCTCCACCGTTTGGTTTATGTTTAATAAGCATTTTTAATTTTATTGCTTAAATCGCATTTTCTCGGCGAGCTGAGCACTTTTTCTGAATTGTGCCGCTCCCGTCACTCTGGTTAGGTTGGCATCGAAAAAAACGCTCTCGGGTGCTTTAGAGTGCCGAGTTTATTACTGCGCATTAAGAAATGACCACCTCCAACGTTTGGTTTATGTTTTATAAGCATTTTTAATTTTATTGCTTAAATCGCATTTTCTCGGCGAGCTGAGCACTTTTTCTGAATTGTGCCGCTCCCGTCACTCTGGTTAGGTTGGCATCGAAAAAAACGCTCTCGGGTGCTTTAGAGTGGCGAGTTTATTACTGCGCATTAAGAAATGACCACCTCCAACGTTTGGTTTATGTTTTATAAGCATTTTTAATTTTATTGCTTAAATCGCATTTTCTCGGCGAGCTGAGCACTTTTTCTGAATTGTGCCGCTCCCGTTAGGTTGGCATCGAAAAAAACGCTATCGGGTGCTTTAGAGTGCCGAGTTATTCACTGCGCATGAAGAAATGACCACCTCCAACGTTTGGTTTATGTTTAATAAGCATTTTAATTTTATTGCTTAAATCGCATTTTCTCGGCGAGCTGAGCACTTTTTCTGAATTGTGCCGCTCCCGTCACTCTGGTTAGGTTGGCATCGAAAAAAACGCTCTAGGGTGCTTTAGAGTGCCGAGTTTATTACTGCGCATTAAGAAATGACCACCTCCAACGTTTGGTTTATGTTTTATAAGCATTTTTAATCTTATTGCTTAAATCGCATTTTCTCGGCGAGCTGAGCACTTTTTCTGAATTGTGCCGCTCCCGTCACTCTGGTTAGGTTGGCATCGAAAAAAACGCTCTCGGGTGCTTTAGAGTGCCGAGTTTATTACTGCACATTAAGAAATGACCACCTCCAACGTTTGGTTTATGTTTTATAAGCATTTTTAATTTTATTGCTTAAATCGCATTTTCTCGGCGAGCTGAGCGCTTTTTCTGAATTGTGCCGCTCCCGTCACTCTGGTTAGGTTGGCATCGAAAAAAACGCTCTCGGGTGCTTTAGAGTGCCGAGTTATTCACTGCGCATGAAGAAATGACCACCTCCAACGTTTGGTTTATGTTTTATAAGCATTTTTAATTTTATTGCTTAAATCGCATTTTCTCGGCGAGCTGAGCGCTTTTTCTGAATTGTGCCGCTCCCGTCACTCTGGTTAGGTTGGCATCGAAAAAAACGCTCTCGGGTGCTTTAGAGTGCCGAGTTTATCACTGCGCATGAAGAAATGACCACCTCCAACGTTTGGTTTATGTTTTATAAGCATTTTTAATTTTATTGCTTAAATCGCATTTTCTCGGCCTGCTGAGCGCTTTTTCTGAATTGTGCCGCTCCCGTCACTCTGGTTAGGTTGGCATCGAAAAAAACGCTCTCGGGTGCTCTAGAGTGCCGAGTTTATTACTGCGCATTAAGAAATGACCACCTCCAACGTTTGGTTTATGTTTTATAAGCATTTTTAATTTTATTGCTTAAATCGCATTTTCTCGGCGAGCTGAGCACTTTTTCTGAATTGTGCCGCTCCCGTCACTCTGGTTAGGTTGGCATCGAAAAAAACGCTCTCGGGTGCTTTAGAGTGCCGAGTTTATTACTGCGCATTAAGAAATGACCACCTCCAACGTTTGGTTTATGTTTTATAAGCATTTTTAATTTTATTGCTTAAATCGCATTTTCTCGGCGAGCTGAGCACTTTTTCTGAATTGTGCCGCTCCCGTCACTCTGGTTAGGTTGGCATCGAAAAAAACGCTCTCGGGTGCTTTAGAGTGCCGAGTTATTCACTGCGCATGAAGAAATGACCACCTCCAACGTTTGGTTTATGTTTTATAAGCATTTTTAATTTTATTGCTTAAATCGCATTTTCTCGGCGAGCTGAGCACTTTTTCTGAATTGTGCCGCTCCCGTCACTCTGGTTAGGTTGGCATCGAAAAAAACGCTCTCGGGTGCTTTAGAGTGCCGAGTTTATCACTGCGCATGAAGAAATGACCACCTCCAACGTTTGGTTTATGTTTTATAAGCATTTTTAATTTTATTGCTTAAATCGCATTTTCTCGGCGAGCTGAGCGCTTTTTCTGAATTGTGCCGCTCCCGTCACTCTGGTTAGGTTGGCATCGAAAAAAACGCTCTCGGGTGCTTTAGAGTGCCGAGTTATTCACTGCGCATGAAGAAATGACCACCTCCAATGTTTGGTTTATGTTTAATAAGCATTTTTAATTTTATTGCTTAAATCGCATTTTCTCGGCGAGCTGAGCGCTTTTTCTGAATTGTGCCGCTCCCGTCACTCTGGTTAGGTTGGCATCGAAAAAAACGCTCTCGGGTGCTTTAGAGTGCCGAGTTATTCACTGCGCATGAAGAAATGACCACCTCCAACGTTTGGTTTATGTTTAATAAGCATTTTTAATTTTATTGCTTAAATCGCATTTTCTCGGCGAGCTGAGCACTTTTTCTGAATTGTGCCGCTCCCGTCACTCTGGTTAGGTTGGCATCGAAAAAAACGCTCTCGGGTGCTTTAGAGTGCCGAGTTTATTACTGCGCATTAAGAAATGACCACCTCCAACGTTTGGTTTATGTTTTATAAGCATTTTTAATTTTATTGCTTAAATCGCATTTTCTCGGCGAGCTGAGCGCTTTTTCTGAATTGTGCCGCTCCCGTCACTCTGGTTAGGTTGGCATCGAAAAAAACGCTCTCGGGTGCTTTAGAGTGCCGAGTTTATTACTGCGCATTAAGAAATGACCACCTCCAACGTTTGGTTTATGTTTTATAAGCATTTTTAATTTTATTGCTTAAATCGCATTTTCTCGGCGAGCTGAGCACTTTTTCTGAATTGTGCCGCTCCCGTCACTCTGGTTAGGTTGGCATCGAAAAAAACGCTCTCGGGTGCTTTAGAGTGCCGAGTTTATTACTGCGCATTAAGAAATGACCACCTCCAACGTTTGGTTTATGTTTTATAAGCATTTTTAATTTTATTGCTTAAATCGCATTTTCTCGGCGAGCTGAGCACTTTTTCTGAATTGTGCCGCTCCCGTTAGGTTGGCATCGAAAAAAACGCTATCGGGTGCTTTAGAGTGCCGAGTTATTCACTGCGCATGAAGAAATGACCACCTCCAACGTTTGGTTTATGTTTAATAAGCATTTTTAATTTTATTGCTTAAATCGCATTTTCTCGGCGAGCTGAGCACTTTTTCTGAATTGTGCCGCTCCCGTCACTCTGGTTAGGTTGGCATCGAAAAAAACGCTCTCGGGTGCTTTAGAGTGCCGAGTTTATTACTGCGCATTAAGAAATGACCACCTCCAACGTTTGGTTTATGTTTTATAAGCATTTTTAATCTTATTGCTTAAATCGCATTTTCTCGGCGAGCTGAGCACTTTTTCTGAATTGTGCCGCTCCCGTCACTCTGGTTAGGTTGGCATCGAAAAAAACGCTCTCGGGTGCTTTAGAGTGCCGAGTTTATTACTGCACATTAAGAAATGACCACCTCCAACGTTTGGTTTATGTTTTATAAGCATTTTTAATTTTATTGCTTAAATCGCATTTTCTCGGCGAGCTGAGCGCTTTTTCTGAATTGTGCCGCTCCCGTCACTCTGGTTAGGTTGGCATCGAAAAAAACGCTCTCGGGTGCTTTAGAGTGCCGAGTTATTCACTGCGCATGAAGAAATGACCACCTCCAACGTTTGGTTTATGTTTAATAAGCATTTTTAATTTTATTGCTTAAATCGCATTTTCTCGGCGAGCTGAGCACTTTTTCTGAATTGTGCCGCTCCCGTCACTCTGGTTAGGTTGGCATCGAAAAAAACGCTCTCGGGTGCTTTAGAGTGCCGAGTTTATTACTGCGCATTAAGAAATGACCACCTCCAACGTTTGGTTTATGTTTTATAAGCATTTTTAATTTTATTGCTTAAATCGCATTTTCTCGGCGAGCTGAGCGCTTTTTCTGAATTGTGCCGCTCCCGTCACTCTGGTTAGGTTGGCATCGAAAAAAACGCTCTCGGGTGCTTTAGAGTGCCGAGTTATTCACTGCGCATGAAGAAATGACCACCTCCAACGTTTGGTTTATGTTTAATAAGCATTTTTAATTTTATTGCTTAAATCGCATTTTCTCGGCGAGCTGAGCACTTTTTCTGAATTGTGCCGCTCCCGTCACTCTGGTTAGGTTGGCATCGAAAAAAACGCTCTCGGGTGCTTTAGAGTGCCGAGTTTATTACTGCGCATTAAGAAATGACCACCTCCAACGTTTGGTTTATGTTTTATAAGCATTTTTAATTTTATTGCTTAAATCGCATTTTCTCGGCGAGCTGAGCACTTTTTCTGAATTGTGCCGCTCCCGTCACTCTGGTTAGGTTGGCATCGAAAAAAACGCTCTCGGGTGCTTTGGAGTGCCGAGTTTATCACTGCGCATGAAGAAATGACCACCTCCAACGTTTGGTTTATGTTTAATAAGCATTTTTAATTTTATTGCTTAAATCGCATTTTCTCGGCGAGCTGAGCACTTTTTCTGAATTGTGCCGCTCCCGTCACTCTGGTTAGGTTGGCATCGAAAAAAACGCTCTCGGGTGCTTTAGAGTGCCGACTTTATCACTGCGCATGAAGAAATGACCACCTCCAACGTTTGGTTTATGTTTTATAAGCATTTTTAATTTTATTGCTTAAATCGCATTTTCTCGGCGAGCTGAGCACTTTTTCTGAATTGTGCCGCTCCCGTCACTCTGGTTAGGTTGGCATCGAAATAAACGCTCACGGGTGCTTTAGAGTGCCGAGTTTATTACTGCGCATTAAGAAATGACCACCTCCAACGTTTGGTTTATGTTTTATAAGCATTTTTAATTTTATTGCTTAAATCGCATTTTCTCGGCGAGCTGAGCACTTTTTCTGAATTGTGCCGCTCCCGTCACTCTGGTTAGGTTGGCATCGAAAAAAACGCTCTCGGGTGCTTTAGAGTGCCGAGTTATTCACTGCGCATGAAGAAATGACCACCTCCAACGTTTGGTTTATGTTTTATAAGCATTTTTAATTTTATTGCTTAAATCGCATTTTCTCGGCGAGCTGAGCACTTTTTCTGAATTGTGCCGCTCCCGTCACTCTGGTTAGGTTGGCATCGAAAAAAACGCTCTCGGGTGCTTTAGAGTGCCGAGTTTATTACTGCGCATTAAGAAATGACCACCTCCAACGTTTGGTTTATGTTTTATAAGCATTTTTAATTTTATTGCTTAAATCGCATTTTCTCGGCGAGCTGAGCACTTTTTCTGAATTGTGCCGCTCCCGTCACTCTGGTTAGGTTGGCATCGAAAAAAACGCTCTCGGGTGCTTTAGAGTGCCGAGTTATTCACTGCGCACGAAGAAATGACCACCTCCAACGTTTGGTTTATGTTTTATAAGCATTTTTAATTTTATTGCTTAAATCGCATTTTCTCGGCGAGCTGAGCGCTTTTTCTGAATTGTGCCGCTCCCGTCACTCTGGTTAGGTTGGCATCGAAAAAAACGCTCTCGGGTGCTTTAGAGTGCCGAGTTTATCACTGCGCATGAAGAAATGACCACCTCCAACGTTTGGTTTATGTTTTATAAGCATTTTTAATTTTATTGCTTAAATCGCATTTTCTCGGCGAGCTGAGCACTTTTTCTGAATTGTGCCGCTCCCGTCACTCTGGTTAGGTTGGCATCGAAAAAAACGCTCTCGGGTGCTTTAGAGTGCCGAGTTTATCACTGCGCATGAAGAAATGACCACCTCCAACGTTTGGTTTATGTTTTATAAGCATTTTTAATTTTATTGCTTAAATCGCATTTTCTCGGCGAGCTGAGCGCTTTTTCTGAATTGTGCCGCTCCCGTCACTCTGGTTAGGTTGGCATCGAAAAAAACGCTCTCGGGTGCTTTAGAGTGCCCAGTTATTCACTGCGCATTAAGAAATGACCACCTCCAACGTTTGGTTTATGTTTTATAAGCATTTTTAATTTTATTGCTTAAATCGCATTTTCTCGGCGAGCTGAGCACTTTTTCTGAATTGTGCCGTCCCGTCACTCTGGTTAGGTTGGCATCGAAAAAAACGCTCACGGGTGCTTTAGAGTGCCGAGTTTATTACTGCGCATTAAGAAATGACCACCTCCAACGTTTGGTTTATGTTTTATAAGCATTTTTAATTGTATTGCTTAAATCGCATTTTCTCGGCGAGCTGAGCACTTTTTCTGAATTGCGCCGCTCCCGTCACTCTGGTTAGGTTGGCATCGAAAAAAACGCTCTCGGGTGCTTTAGAGTGCCGAGTTATTCACTGCTTATGGAGAAATGACCACCTCCAACGTTTGGTTTATGTTTTATAAGCATTTTTAATTTTATTGCTTAAATCGCATTTTCTCGGCGAGCTGAGCACTTTTTCTGAATTGTGCCGCTCCCGTCACTCTGGTTAGGTTGGCATCGAAAAAAACGCTCTCGGGTGCTTTAGAGTGCCGAGTTTATCACTGCGCATGAAGAAATGACCACCTCCAACGTTTGGTTTATGTTTTATAAGCATTTTTAATTTTATTGCTTAAATCGCATTTTCTCGGCGAGCTGAGCGCTTTTTCTGAATTGTGCCGCTCCCGTAACTCTGGTTAGGTTGGCATCGAAAAAAACGCTCTCGGGTGCTTTAGAGTGCCGAGTTTATTACTGCGCATTAGGAAATGACCACCTCCAACGTTTGGTTTATGTTTTATAAGCATTTTTAATTTTATTGCTTAAATCGCATTTTCTCGGCGAGCTGAGCGCTTTTTCTGAATTGTGCCGCTCCCGTCACTCTGGTTAGGTTGGCATCGAAAAAAACGCTCTCGGGTGCTTTAGAGTGCCGAGTTTATTACTGCGCATTAAGAAATGACCACCTCCAACGTTTGGTTTATGTTTTATAAGCATTTTTAATTTTATTGCTTAAATCGCATTTTCTCGGCGAGCTGAGCACTTTTTCTGAATTGTGCCGCTCCCGTCACTCTGGTTAGGTTGGCATCGAAAAAAACGCTCTCGGGTGCTTTAGAGTGCCGAGTTTATTACTGCGCATTAAGAAATGACCACCTCCAACGTTTGGTTTATGTTTTATAAGCATTTTTAATTTTATTGCTTAAATCGCATTTTCTCGGCGAGCTGAGCACTTTTTCTGAATTGTGCCGCTCCCGTCACTCTGGTTAGGTTGGCATCGAAAAAAACGCTCTCGGGTGCTTTAGAGTGCCGAGTTTATTACTGCGCATTAAGAAATGACCACCTCCAACGTTTGGTTTATGTTTTATAAGCATTTTTAATTTTATTGCTTAAATCGCATTTTCTCGGCGAGCTGAGCACTTTTTCTGAATTGTGCCGCTCCCGTCACTCTGGTTAGGTTGGCATCGAAAAAAACGCTCTCGGGTGCTTTAGAGTGCCGAGTTATTCACTGCGCATGAAGAAATGACCACCTCCAACGGTTGGTTTATGTTTAATACGCATTTTTAATTTTATTGCTTGAATCGCATTTTCTCGGCGAGCTGAGCACTTTTTCTGAATTGTGCCGCTCCCGTCACTCTGGTTAGGTTGGCATCGAAAAAAACGCTCTCGGGTGCTTTAGAGTGCCGAGTTTATCACTGCGCATGAAGAAATGACCACCTCCAACGTTTGGTTTATGTTTTATAAGCATTTTTAATTTTATTGCTTAAATCGCATTTTCTCGGCGAGCTGAGCGCTTTTTCTGAATTGTGCCGCTCCCGTCACTCTGGTTAGGTTGGCATCGAAAAAAACGCTCTCGGGTGCTTTAGAGTGCCGAGTTTATCACTGCGCATGAAGAAATGACCACCTCCAACGTTTGGTTTATGTTTTATAAGCATTTTTAGTTTTATTTCTTAAATCGCATTTTCTCGGCGAGCTGAGCACTTTTTCTGAATTGTGCCGCTCCCGTCACTCTGGTTAGGTTGGCATCGAAAAAAACGCTCTCGGGTGCTTTAGAGTGCCGAGTTATTCACTGCGCATGGAGAAATGACCACCTCCAACGTTTGGTTTATGTTTTATAAGCATTTTTAATTTTATTGCTTAAATCGCATTTTCTCGGCGAGCTGAGCGCTTTTTCTGAATTGTGCCGCTCCCGTCACTCTGGTTAGGTTGGCATCGAAAAAAACGCTCTCGGGTGCTTTAGAGTGCCGAGTTTATCACTGCGCATGAAGAAATGACCACCTCCAATGTTTGGTTTATGTTTAATAAGCATTTTTAATTTTATTGCTTAAATCGCATTTTCTCGGCGAGCTGAGCGCTTTTTCTGAATTGTGCCGCTCCCGTCACTCTGGTTAGGTTGGCATCGAAAAAAACGCTCTCGGGTGCTTTAGAGTGCCGAGTTATTCACTGCGCATGAAGAAATGACCACCTCCAACGTTTGGTTTATGTTTAATAAGCATTTTTAATTTTATTGCTTGAATCGCATTTTCTCGGCGAGCTGAGCACTTTTTCTGAATTGTGCCGCTCCCGTCACTCTGGTTAGGTTGGCATCGAAAAAAACGCTCTCGGGTGCTTTAGAGTGCCGAGTTTATCACTGCGCATGAAGAAATGACCACCTCCAACGTTTGGTTTATGTTTTATAAGCATTTTTAATTTTATTGCTTAAATCGCATTTTCTCGGCGAGCTGAGCGCTTTTTCTGAATTGTGCCGCTCCCGTCACTCTGGTTAGGTTGGCATCGAAAAAAACGCTCTCGGGTGCTCTAGAGTGCCGAGTTTATCACTGCGCATGAAGAAATGACCACCTCCAACGTTTGGTTTATGTTTTATAAGCATTTTTAATTTTATTGCTTAAATCGCATTTTCTCGGCGAGCTGAGCGCTTTTTCTGAATTGTGCCGCTCCCGTCACTCTGGTTAGGTCGGCATCGAAAAAAACGCTCTCGGGTGCTTTAGAGTGCCGAGTTATTCACTGCGCATGAAGAAATGACCACCTCCAACGTTTGGTTTATGTTTAATAAGCATTTTTAATTTTATTGCTTAAATCGCATTTTCTCGGCGAGCTGAGCACTTTTTCTGAATTGTGCCGCTCCCGTCACTCTGGTTAGACTGGCATCGAAAAAAACGCTCTCGGGTGCTTTAGAGTGCCGAGTTTATTACTGCGCATTAAGAAATGACCACCTCCAACGTTTGGTTTATGTTTTATAAGCATTTTTAATTTTATTGCTTAAATCGCATTTTCTCGGCGAGCTGAGCGCTTTTTCTGAATTGTGCCGCTCCCGTCACTCTGGTTAGGTTGGCATCGAAAAAAACGCTCTCGGGTGCTTTAGAGTGCCGAGTTATTCACTGCGCATGAAGAAATTACCACCTCCAACGTTTGGTTTATGTTTAATAAGCATTTTTAATTTTATTGCTTAAATCGCATTTTCTCGGCGAGCTGAGCGCTTTTTCTGAATTGTGCCGCTCCCGTCACTCTGGTTAGGTTGGCATCGAAAAAAACGCTTTCGGGTGCTTTAGAGTGCCGAGTTATTCACTGCGCATGAAGAAATGACCAGCTCCAACGTTTGGTTTATGTTTAATAAGCATTTTTAATTTTATTGCTTAAATCGCATTTTCTCGGCGAGCTGAGCACTTTTTCTGAATTGTGCCGCTCCCGTCACTTGGCATCGAAAAAAACGCTCACGGGTGCTTTAGAGTGCCGAGTTATTCACTGCGCATGAAGAAATGACCACCTCCAACGTTTGGTTTATGTTTTATAAGCATTTTTAATTTTATTGCTTAAATCGCATTTTCTCGGCGAGCTGAGCGCTTTTTCTGAATTGTGCCGCTCCCGTCACTCTGGTTAGGTTGGCATCGAAAAACACGCTCTCGGGTGCTTTAGAGTGCCGAGTTTATTACTGCGCATTAAGAAATGACCACCTCCAACGTTTGGTTTATGTTTTATAAGCATTTTTAATTTTATTGCCTAAATCGCATTTTCTCGGCGAGCTGAGCACTTTTTCTGAATTGTGCCGCTCCCGTCACTCTGGTTAGGTTGGCATCGAAAAAAACGCTCTCGGGTGCTTTAGAGTGCCGAGTTTATCACTGCGCATGAAGAAATGACCACCTCCAACGTTTGGTTTATGTTTTATAAGCATTTTTAATTTTATTGCTTAAATCGCATTTTCTCGGCGAGCTGAGCACTTTTTCTGAATTGTGCCGCTCCCGTCACTCTGGTTAGGTTGGCATCGAAAAAAACGCTCTCGGGTGCTTTAGAGTGCCGAGTTTATCACTGCGCATGAAGAAATGACCACCTCCAACGTTTGGTTTATGTTTAATAAGCATTTTTAATTTTATTGCTTAAATCGCATTTTCTCGGCGAGCTGAGCACTTTTTCTGAATTGTGCCGCTCCCGTCACTCTGGTTAGGTTGGCATCGAAAAAAACGCTCTCGGGTGCTTTAGAGTGCCGACTTTATCACTGCGCATGAAGAAATGACCACCTCCAACGTTTGGTTTATGTTTTATAAGCATTTTTAATTTTATTGCTTAAATCGCTTTTTCTCGGCGAGCTGAGCACTTTTTCTGAATTGTGCCGCTCCCGTCACTCTGGTTAGGTTGGCATCGAAAAAAACGCTCACGGGTGCTTTAGAGTGCCGAGTTTATTACTGCGCATTAAGAAATGACCACCTCCAACGTTTGGTTTATGTTTTATAAGCATTTTTAATTTTATTGCTTAAATCGCATTTTTTCGGCGAGCTGAGCACTTTTTCTGAATTGTGCCGCTCCCGTCACTCTGGTTAGGTTGGCATCGAAAAAAACGCTATCGGGTGCTTTAGAGTGCCGAGTTATTCACTGCGCATGAAGAAATGACCACCTCCAACGTTTGGTTTATGTTTAATAAGCATTTTTAATTTTATTGCTTAAATCGCATTTTCTCGGCGAGCTGAGCACTTTTTCTGAATTGTGCCGCTCCCGTCACTCTGGTTAGGTTGGCATCGAAAAAAACGCTCTCGGGTGCTTTAGAGTGCCGAGTTTATCACTGCGCATGAAGAAATGACCACCTCCAACGTTTGGTTTATGTTTTATAAGCATTTTAAATTTTATTGCTTAAATCGCATTTTCTCGGCGAGCTGAGCGCTTTTTCTGAATTGTGCCGCTCCCGTCACTCTGGTTAGGTTGGCATCGAAAAAAACGCTCTCGGGTGCTTTAGAGTGCCGAGTTATTCACTGCGCATGAAGAAATGACCACCTCCAATGTTTGGTTTATGTTTAATAAGCATTTTTAATTTTATTGCTTAAATCGCATTTTCTCGGCGAGCTGAGCGCTTTTTCTGAATTGTGCCGCTCCCGTCACTCTGGTTAGGTTGGCATCGAAAAAAACGCTCTCGGGTGCTTTAGAGTGCCGAGTTATTCACTGCGCATTAAGAAATGACCACCTCCAACGTTTGGTTTATGTTTAATAAGCATTTTTAATTTTATTGCTTAAATCGCATTTTCTCGGCGAGCTGAGCACTTTTTCTGAATTGTGCCGCTCCCGTCACTCTGGTTAGGTTGGCATCGAAAAAAACGCTCTCGGGTGCTTTAGAGTGCCGAGTTTATCACTGCGCATGAAGAAATGACCACCTCCAACGTTTGGTTTATGTTTTATAAGCATTTTTAATTTTATTGCTTAAATCGCATTTTCTCGGCGAGCTGAGCACTTTTTCTGAATTGTGCCGCTCCCGTTACTCTGGTTAGGTTGGCATCGAAAAAAACGCTCTCGGGTGCTTTAGAGTGCCGAGTTATTCACTGCGCATGAAGAAATGACCACCTCCAACGTTTGGTTTATGTTTAATAAGCATTTTTAATTTTATTGCTTGAATCGCATTTTCTCGGCGAGCTGAGCACTTTTTCTGAATTGTGCCGCTCCCGTCACTCTGGTTAGGTTGGCATCGAAAAAAACGCTCTCGGGTGCTTTAGAGTGCCGAGTTTATCACTGCGCATGAAGAAATGACCACCTCCAACGTTTGGTTTATGTTTTATAAGCATTTTTAATTTTATTGCTTAAATCGCATTTTCTCGGCGAGCTGAGCGCTTTTTCTGAATTGTGCCGCTCCCGTCACTCTGGTTAGGTTGGCATCGAAAAAAACGCTCTCGGGTGCTCTAGAGTGCCGAGTTTATCACTGCGCATGAAGAAATGACCACCTCCAACGTTTGGTTTATGTTTTATAAGCATTTTTAATTTTATTGCTTAAATCGCATTTTCTCGGCGAGCTGAGCGCTTTTTCTGAATTGTGCCGCTCCCGTCACTCTGGTTAGGTCGGCATCGAAAAAAACGCTCTCGGGTGCTTTAGAGTGCCGAGTTATTCACTGCGCATGAAGAAATGACCACCTCCAACGTTTGGTTTATGTTTAATAAGCATTTTTAATTTTATTGCTTAAATCGCATTTTCTCGGCGAGCTGAGCACTTTTTCTGAATTGTGCCGCTCCCGTCACTCTGGTTAGGTTGGCATCGAAAAAAACGCTCTCGGGTGCTTTAGAGTGCCGAGTTTATTACTGCGCATTAAGAAATGACCACCTCCAACGTTTGGTTTATGTTTTATAAGCATTTTTAATTTTATTGCTTAAATCGCATTTTCTCGGCGAGCTGAGCGCTTTTTCTGAATTGTGCCGCTCCCGTCACTCTGGTTAGGTTGGCATCGAAAAAAACGCTCTCGGGTGCTTTAGAGTGCCGAGTTATTCACTGCGCATGAAGAAATTACCACCTCCAACGTTTGGTTTATGTTTAATAAGCATTTTTAATTTTATTGCTTAAATCGCATTTTCTCGGCGAGCTGAGCGCTTTTTCTGAATTGTGCCGCTCCCGTCACTCTGGTTAGGTTGGCATCGAAAAAAACGCTTTCGGGTGCTTTAGAGTGCCGAGTTATTCACTGCGCATGAAGAAATGACCAGCTCCAACGTTTGGTTTATGTTTAATAAGCATTTTTAATTTTATTGCTTAAATCGCATTTTCTCGGCGAGCTGAGCACTTTTTCTGAATTGTGCCGCTCCCGTCACTCTGGTTAGGTTGGCATCGAAAAAAACGCTCTCGGGTGCTTTAGAGTGCCGAGTTTATTACTGCGCATTAAGAAATGACCACCTCCAACGTTTGGTTTATGTTTTATAAGCATTTTTAATTTTATTGCTTAAATCGCATTTTCTCGGCGAGCTGAGCGCTTTTTCTGAATTGTGCCGCTCCCGTCACTCTGGTTAGGTTGGCATCGAAAAAAACGCTTTCGGGTGCTTTAGAGTGCCGAGTTATTCACTGCGCATGAAGAAATGACCAGCTCCAACGTTTGGTTTATGTTTAATAAGCATTTTTAATTTTATTGCTTAAATCGCATTTTCTCGGCGAGCTGAGCACTTTTTCTGAATTGTGCCGCTCCCGTCACTCTGGTTAGGTTGGCATCGAAAAAAACGCTCTCGGGTGCTTTAGAGTGCCGAGTTTATTACTGCGCATTAAGAAATGACCACCTCCAACGTTTGGTTTATGTTTTATAAGCATTTTTAATTTTATTGCTTAAATCGCATTTTCTCGGCGAGCTGAGCACTTTTTCTGAATTGTGCCGCTCCCGTCACTCTGGTTAGGTTGGCATCGAAAAAAACGCTCTCGGGTGCTTTAGAGTGCCGAGTTTATCACTGCGCATGAAGAAATGACCACCTCCAACGTTTGGTTTATGTTTAATAAGCATTTTTAATTTTATTGCTTAAATCGCATTTTCTCGGCGAGCTGAGCACTTATTCTGAATTGTGCCGCTCCCGTCACTCTGGTTAGGTTGGCATCGAAAAAAACGCTCTCGGGTGCTTTAGAGTGCCGACTTTATCACTGCGCATGAAGAAATGACCACCTCCAACGTTTGGTTTATGTTTTATAAGCATTTTTAATTTTATTGCTTAAATCGCATTTTCTCGGCGAGCTGAGCACTTTTTCTGAATTGTGCCGCTCCCGTCACTCTGGTTAGGTTGGCATCGAAAAAAACGCTCACGGGTGCTTTAGAGTGCCGAGTTTATTACTGCGCATTAAGAAATGACCACCTCCAACGTTTGGTTTATGTTTTATAAGCATTTTTAATTTTATTGCTTAAATCGCATTTTCTCGGCGAGCTGAGCACTTTTTCTGAATTGTGCCGCTCCCGTCACTCTGGTTAGGTTGGCATCGAAAAAAACGCTCTCGGGTGCTTTAGAGTGCCGAGTTATTCACTGCGCATGAAGAAATGACCACCTCCAACGTTTGGTTTATGTTTTATAAGCATTTTTAATTTTATTGCTTAAATCGCATTTTCTCGGCGAGCTGAGCGCTTTTTCTGAATTGTGCCGCTCCCGTAACTCTGGTTAGGTTGGCATCGAAAAAAACGCTCTCGGGTGCTTTAGAGTGCCGAGTTTATTACTGCGCATTAAGAAATGACCACCTCCAACGTTTGGTTTATGTTTTATAAGCATTTTTAATTTTATTGCTTAAATCGCATTTTCTCGGCGAGCTGAGCACTTTTTCTGAATTGTGCCGCTCCCGTCACTCTGGTTAGGTTGGCATCGAAAAAAACGCTCTCGGGTGCTTTAGAGTGCCGAGTTTATTACTGCGCATTAAGAAATGACCACCTCCAACGTTTGGTTTATGTTTTATAAGCATTTTTAATTTTATTGCTTAAATCGCATTTTCTCGGCGAGCTGAGCACTTTTTCTGAATTGTGCCGCTCCCGTCACTCTGGTTAGGTTGGCATCGAAAAAAACGCTATCGGGTGCTTTAGAGTGCCGAGTTATTCACTGCGCATGAAGAAATGACCACCTCCAACGTTTGGTTTATGTTTAATAAGCATTTTTAATTTTATTGCTTAAATCGCATTTTCTCGGCGAGCTGAGCACTTTTTCTGAATTGTGCCGCTCCCGTCACTCTGGTTAGGTTGGCATCGAAAAAAACGCTCTCGGGTGCTTTAGAGTGCCGAGTTTATTACTGCGCATTAAGAAATGACCACCTCCAACGTTTGGTTTATGTTTTATAAGCATTTTTAATTTTATTGCTTAAATCGCATTTTCTCGGCGAGCTGAGCACTTTTTCTGAATTGTGCCGCTCCCGTCACTCTGGTTAGGTTGGCATCGAAAAAAACGCTCTCGGGTGCTTTAGAGTGCCGAGTTTATTACTGCGCTTTAAGAAATGACCACCTCCAACGTTTGGTTTATGTTTTATAAGCATTTTTAATTTTATTGCTTAAATCGCATTTTCTCGGCGAGCTGAGCACTTTTTCTGAATTGTGCCGCTCCCGTCACTTGGCATCGAAAAAAACGCTCACGGGTGCTTTAGAGTGCCGAGTTATTCACTGCGCATGAAGAAATGACCACCTCCAACGTTTGGTTTATGTTTTATAAGCATTTTTAATTTTATTGCTTAAATCGCATTTTCTCGGCGAGCTGAGCGCTTTTTCTGAATTGTGCCGCTCCCGTCACTCTGGTTAGGTTGGCATCGAAAAAAACGCTCTCGGGTGCTTTAGAGTGCCGAGTTTATTACTGCGCATTAAGAAATGACCACCTCCAACGTTTGGTTTATGTTTTATAAGCATTTTTAATTTTATTGCTTAAATCGCATTTTCTCGGCGAGCTGAGCGCTTTTTCTGAATTGTGCCGCTCCCGTCACTCTGGTTAGGTTGGCATCGAAAAAAACGCTTTCGGGTGCTTTAGAGTGCCGAGTTATTCACTGCGCATGAAGAAATGACCAGCTCCAACGTTTGGTTTATGTTTAATAAGCATTTTTAATTTTATTGCTTAAATCGCATTTTCTCGGCGAGCTGAGCACTTTTTCTGAATTGTGCCGCTCCCGTCACTCTGGTTAGGTTGGCATCGAAAAAAACGCTATCGGGTGCTTTAGAGTGCCGAGTTTATTACTGCGCATGAAGAAATGACCACCTCCAACGTTTGGTTTATGTTTAATAAGCATTTTTAATTTTATTGCTTAAATCGCATTTTCTCGGCGAGCTGAGCACTTTTTCTGAATTGTGCCGCTCCCGTCACTCTGGTTAGGTTGGCATCGAAAAAAACGCTCTCGGGTGCTTTAGAGTGCCGAGTTTATCACTGCGCATGAAGAAATGACCACCTCCAACGTTTGGTTTATGTTTAATAAGCATTTTTAATTTTATTGCTTAAATCGCATTTTCTCGGCGAGCTGAGCACTTTTTCTGAATTGTGCCGCTCCCGTCACTCTGGTTAGGTTGGCATCGAAAAAAACGCTCTCGGGTGCTTTAGAGTGCCGACTTTATCACTGCGCATGAAGAAATGACCACCTCCAACGTTTGGTTTATGTTTTATAAGCATTTTTAATTTTATTGCTTAAATCGCATTTTCTCGGCGAGCTGAGCACTTTTTCTGAATTGTGCCGCTCCCGTCACTCTGGTTAGGTTGGCATCGAAAAAAACGCTCACGGGTGCTTTAGAGTGCCGAGTTTATTACTGCGCATTAAGAAATGACCACCTCCAACGTTTGGTTTATGTTTTATAAGCATTTTTAATTTTATTGCTTAAATCGCATTTTCTCGGCGAGCTGATCACTTTTTCTGAATTGTGCCGCTCCCGTCACTCTGGTTAGGTTGGCATCGAAAAAAAACGCTCTCGGGTGCTTTAGAGTGCCGAGTTATTCACTGCGCATGAAGAAATGACCACCTCCAACGTTTGGTTTATGTTTTATAAGCATTTTTAATTTTATTGCTTAAATCGCATTTTCTCGGCGAGCTGAGCGCTTTTTCTGAATTGTGCCGCTCCCGTAACTCTGGTTAGGTTGGCATCGAAAAAAACGCTCTCGGGTGCTTTAGAGTGCCGAGTTTATTACTGCGCATTAAGAAATGACCACCTCCAACGTTTGGTTTATGTTTTATAAGCATTTTTAATTTTATTGCTTAAATCGCATTTTCTCGGCGAGCTGAGCACTTTTTCTGAATTGTGCCGCTCCCGTCACTCTGGTTAGGTTGGCATCGAAAAAAACGCTCTCGGGTGCTTTAGAGTGCCGAGTTTATTACTGCGCATTAAGAAATGACCACCTCCAACGTTTGGTTTATGTTTTATAAGCATTTTTAATTTTATTGCTTAAATCGCATTTTCTCGGCGAGCTGATCACTTTTTCTGAATTGTGCCGCTCCCGTCACTCTGGTTAGGTTGGCATCGAAAAAAAACGCTCTCGGGTGCTTTAGAGTGCCGAGTTATTCACTGCGCATGAAGAAATGACCACCTCCAACGTTTGGTTTATGTTTTATAAGCATTTTTAATTTTATTGCTTAAATCGCATTTTCTCGGCGAGCTGAGCGCTTTTTCTGAATTGTGCCGCTCCCGTAACTCTGGTTAGGTTGGCATCGAAAAAAACGCTCTCGGGTGCTTTAGAGTGCCGAGTTTATTACTGCGCATTAAGAAATGACCACCTCCAACGTTTGGTTTATGTTTTATAAGCATTTTTAATTTTATTGCTTAAATCGCATTTTCTCGGCGAGCTGAGCACTTTTTCTGAATTGTGCCGCTCCCGTCACTCTGGTTAGGTTGGCATCGAAAAAAACGCTCTCGGGTGCTTTAGAGTGCCGAGTTTATTACTGCGCATTAAGAAATGACCACCTCCAACGTTTGGTTTATGTTTTATAAGCATTTTTAATTTTATTGCTTAAATCGCATTTTCTCGGCGAGCTGAGCACTTTTTCTGAATTGTGCCGCTCCCGTCACTCTGGTTAGGTTGGCATCGAAAAAAACGCTATCGGGTGCTTTAGAGTGCCGAGTTATTCACTGCGCATGAAGAAATGACCACCTCCAACGTTTGGTTTATGTTTAATAAGCATTTTTAATTTTATTGCTTAAATCGCATTTTCTCGGCGAGCTGAGCACTTTTTCTGAATTGTGCCGCTCCCGTCACTCTGGTTAGGTTGGCATCGAAAAAAACGCTCTCGGGTGCTTTAGAGTGCCGAGTTTATTACTGCGCATTAAGAAATGACCACCTCCAACGTTTGGTTTATGTTTTATAAGCATTTTTAATTTTATTGCTTAAATCGCATTTTCTCGGCGAGCTGAGCACTTTTTCTGAATTGTGCCGCTCCCGTCACTCTGGTTAGGTTGGCATCGAAAAAAACGCTCTCGGGTGCTTTAGAGTGCCGAGTTTATTATACTGCGCATTAAGAAATGACCACCTCCAACGTTTGGTTTATGTTTTATAAGCATTTTTAATTTTATTGCTTAAATCGCATTTTCTCGGCGAGCTGAGCACTTTTTCTGAATTGTGCCGCTCCCGTCACTTGGCATCGAAAAAAACGCTCACGGGTGCTTTAGAGTGCCGAGTTATTCACTGCGCATGAAGAAATGACCACCTCCAACGTTTGGTTTATGTTTTATAAGCATTTTTAATTTTATTGCCTAAATCGCATTTTCTCGGCGAGCTGAGCACTTTTTCTGAATTGTGCCGCTCCCGTCACTCTGGTTAGGTTGGCATCGAAAAAAACGCTCTCGGGTGCTTTAGAGTGCCGAGTTTATCACTGCGCATGAAGAAATGACCACCTCCAACGTTTGGTTTATGTTTTATAAGCATTTTTAATTTTATTGCTTAAATCGCATTTTCTCGGCGAGCTGAGCACTTTTTCTGAATTGTGCCGCTCCCGTCACTCTGGTTAGGTTGGCATCGAAAAAAACGCTCTCGGGTGCTTTAGAGTGCCGAGTTTATCACTGCGCATGAAGAAATGACCACCTCCAACGTTTGGTTTATGTTTAATAAGCATTTTTAATTTTATTGCTTAAATCGCATTTTCTCGGCGAGCTGAGCACTTTTTCTGAATTGTGCCGCTCCCGTCACTCTGGTTAGGTTGGCATCGAAAAAAACGCTCTCGGGTGCTTTAGAGTGCCGACTTTATCACTGCGCATGAAGAAATGACCACCTCCAACGTTTGGTTTATGTTTTATAAGCATTTTTAATTTTATTGCTTAAATCGCTTTTTCTCGGCGAGCTGAGCACTTTTTCTGAATTGTGCCGCTCCCGTCACTCTGGTTAGGTTGGCATCGAAAAAAACGCTCACGGGTGCTTTAGAGTGCCGAGTTTATTACTGCGCATTAAGAAATGACCACCTCCAACGTTTGGTTTATGTTTTATAAGCATTTTTAATTTTATTGCTTAAATCGCATTTTTTCGGCGAGCTGAGCACTTTTTCTGAATTGTGCCGCTCCCGTCACTCTGGTTAGGTTGGCATCGAAAAAAACGCTATCGGGTGCTTTAGAGTGCCGAGTTATTCACTGCGCATGAAGAAATGACCACCTCCAACGTTTGGTTTATGTTTAATAAGCATTTTTAATTTTATTGCTTAAATCGCATTTTCTCGGCGAGCTGAGCACTTTTTCTGAATTGTGCCGCTCCCGTCACTCTGGTTAGGTTGGCATCGAAAAAAACGCTCTCGGGTGCTTTAGAGTGCCGAGTTTATCACTGCGCATGAAGAAATGACCACCTCCAACGTTTGGTTTATGTTTTATAAGCATTTTAAATTTTATTGCTTAAATCGCATTTTCTCGGCGAGCTGAGCGCTTTTTCTGAATTGTGCCGCTCCCGTCACTCTGGTTAGGTTGGCATCGAAAAAAACGCTCTCGGGTGCTTTAGAGTGCCGAGTTATTCACTGCGCATGAAGAAATGACCACCTCCAATGTTTGGTTTATGTTTAATAAGCATTTTTAATTTTATTGCTTAAATCGCATTTTCTCGGCGAGCTGAGCGCTTTTTCTGAATTGTGCCGCTCCCGTCACTCTGGTTAGGTTGGCATCGAAAAAAACGCTCTCGGGTGCTCTAGAGTGCCGAGTTTATCACTGCGCATGAAGAAATGACCACCTCCAACGTTTGGTTTATGTTTTATAAGCATTTTTAATTTTATTGCTTAAATCGCATTTTCTCGGCGAGCTGAGCGCTTTTTCTGAATTGTGCCGCTCCCGTCACTCTGGTTAGGTCGGCATCGAAAAAAACGCTCTCGGGTGCTTTAGAGTGCCGAGTTATTCACTGCGCATGAAGAAATGACCACCTCCAACGTTTGGTTCATGTTTAATAAGCATTTTTAATTTTATTGCTTAAATCGCATTTTCTCGGCGAGCTGAGCACTTTTTCTGAATTGTGCCGCTCCCGTCACTCTGGTTAGGTTGGCATCGAAAAAAACGCTCTCGGGTGCTTTAGAGTGCCGAGTTTATTACTGCGCATTAAGAAATGACCACCTCCAACGTTTGGTTTATGTTTTATAAGCATTTTTAATTTTATTGCTTAAATCGCATTTTCTCGGCGAGCTGAGCGCTTTTTCTGAATTGTGCCGCTCCCGTCACTCTGGTTAGGTTGGCATCGAAAAAAACGCTCTCGGGTGCTTTAGAGTGCCGAGTTATTCACTGCGCATGAAGAAATTACCACCTCCAACGTTTGGTTTATGTTTAATAAGCATTTTTAATTTTATTGCTTAAATCGCATTTTCTCGGCGAGCTGAGCGCTTTTTCTGAATTGTGCCGCTCCCGTCACTCTGGTTAGGTTGGCATCGAAAAAAACGCTTTCGGGTGCTTTAGAGTGCCGAGTTATTCACTGCGCATGAAGAAATGACCAGCTCCAACGTTTGGTTTATGTTTAATAAGCATTTTTAATTTTATTGCTTAAATCGCATTTTCTCGGCGAGCTGAGCACTTTTTCTGAATTGTGCCGCTCCCGTCACTCTGGTTAGGTTGGCATTGAAAAAAACGCTCTCGGGTGCTTTAGAGTGCCGAGTTTATTACTGCGCATTAAGAAATGACCACCTCCAACGTTTGGTTTATGTTTTATAAGCATTTTTAATTTTATTGCTTAAATCGCATTTTCTCGGCGAGCTGAGCGCTTTTTCTGAATTGTGCCGCTCCCGTCACTCTGGTTAGGTTGGCATCGAAAAAAACGCTTTCGGGTGCTTTAGAGTGCCGAGTTATTCACTGCGCATGAAGAAATGACCAGCTCCAACGTTTGGTTTATGTTTAATAAGCATTTTTAATTTTATTGCTTAAATCGCATTTTCTCGGCGAGCTGAGCACTTTTTCTGAATTGTGCCGCTCCCGTCACTCTGGTTAGGTTGGCATCGAAAAAAACGCTCTCGGGTGCTTTAGAGTGCCGAGTTTATTACTGCGCATTAAGAAATGACCACCTCCAACGTTTGGTTTATGTTTTATAAGCATTTTTAATTTTATTGCTTAAATCGCATTTTCTCGGCGAGCTGAGCACTTTTTCTGAATTGTGCCGCTCCCGTCACTCTGGTTAGGTTGGCATCGAAAAAAACGCTCTCGGGTGCTTTAGAGTGCCGAGTTTATCACTGCGCATGAAGAAATGACCACCTCCAACGTTTGGTTTATGTTTAATAAGCATTTTTAATTTTATTGCTTAAATCGCATTTTCTCGGCGAGCTGAGCACTTATTCTGAATTGTGCCGCTCCCGTCACTCTGGTTAGGTTGGCATCGAAAAAAACGCTCTCGGGTGCTTTAGAGTGCCGACTTTATCACTGCGCATGAAGAAATGACCACCTCCAACGTTTGGTTTATGTTTTATAAGCATTTTTAATTTTATTGCTTAAATCGCATTTTCTCGGCGAGCTGAGCACTTTTTCTGAATTGTGCCGCTCCCGTCACTCTGGTTAGGTTGGCATCGAAAAAAACGCTCACGGGTGCTTTAGAGTGCCGAGTTTATTACTGCGCATTAAGAAATGACCACCTCCAACGTTTGGTTTATGTTTTATAAGCATTTTTAATTTTATTGCTTAAATCGCATTTTCTCGGCGAGCTGAGCACTTTTTCTGAATTGTGCCGCTCCCGTCACTCTGGTTAGGTTGGCATCGAAAAAAACGCTCTCGGGTGCTTTAGAGTGCCGAGTTATTCACTGCGCATGAAGAAATGACCACCTCCAACGTTTGGTTTATGTTTTATAAGCATTTTTAATTTTATTGCTTAAATCGCATTTTCTCGGCGAGCTGAGCGCTTTTTCTGAATTGTGCCGCTCCCGTAACTCTGGTTAGGTTGGCATCGAAAAAAACGCTCTCGGGTGCTTTAGAGTGCCGAGTTTATTACTGCGCATTAAGAAATGACCACCTCCAACGTTTGGTTTATGTTTTATAAGCATTTTTAATTTTATTGCTTAAATCGCATTTTCTCGGCGAGCTGAGCACTTTTTCTGAATTGTGCCGCTCCCGTCACTCTGGTTAGGTTGGCATCGAAAAAAACGCTCTCGGGTGCTTTAGAGTGCCGAGTTTATTACTGCGCATTAAGAAATGACCACCTCCAACGTTTGGTTTATGTTTTATAAGCATTTTTAATTTTATTGCTTAAATCGCATTTTCTCGGCGAGCTGAGCACTTTTTCTGAATTGTGCCGCTCCCGTCACTCTGGTTAGGTTGGCATCGAAAAAAACGCTATCGGGTGCTTTAGAGTGCCGAGTTATTCACTGCGCATGAAGAAATGACCACCTCCAACGTTTGGTTTATGTTTAATAAGCATTTTTAATTTTATTGCTTAAATCGCATTTTCTCGGCGAGCTGAGCACTTTTTCTGAATTGTGCCGCTCCCGTCACTCTGGTTAGGTTGGCATCGAAAAAAACGCTCTCGGGTGCTTTAGAGTGCCGAGTTTATTACTGCGCATTAAGAAATGACCACCTCCAACGTTTGGTTTATGTTTTATAAGCATTTTTAATTTTATTGCTTAAATCGCATTTTCTCGGCGAGCTGAGCACTTTTTCTGAATTGTGCCGCTCCCGTCACTCTGGTTAGGTTGGCATCGAAAAAAACGCTCTCGGGTGCTTTAGAGTGCCGAGTTTATTATACTGCGCATTAAGAAATGACCACCTCCAACGTTTGGTTTATGTTTTATAAGCATTTTTAATTTTATTGCTTACATCGCATTTTCTCGGCGAGCTGAGCACTTTTTCTGAATTGTGCCGCTCCCGTCACTTGGCATCGAAAAAAACGCTCACGGGTGCTTTAGAGTGCCGAGTTATTCACTGCGCATGAAGAAATGACCACCTCCAACGTTTGGTTTATGTTTTATAAGCATTTTTAATTTTATTGCTTAAATCGCATTTTCTCGGCGAGCTGAGCGCTTTTTCTGAATTGTGCCGCTCCCGTCACTCTGGTTAGGTTGGCATCGAAAAACACGCTCTCGGGTGCTTTAGAGTGCCGAGTTTATTACTGCGCATTAAGAAATGACCACCTCCAACGTTTGGTTTATGTTTTATAAGCATTTTTAATTTTATTGCCTAAATCGCATTTTCTCGGCGAGCTGAGCACTTTTTCTGAATTGTGCCGCTCCCGTCACTCTGGTTAGGTTGGCATCGAAAAAAACGCTCTCGGGTGCTTTAGAGTGCCGAGTTTATCACTGCGCATGAAGAAATGACCACCTCCAACGTTTGGTTTATGTTTTATAAGCATTTTTAATTTTATTGCTTAAATCGCATTTTCTCGGCGAGCTGAGCACTTTTTCTGAATTGTGCCGCTCCCGTCACTCTGGTTAGGTTGGCATCGAAAAAAACGCTCTCGGGTGCTTTAGAGTGCCGAGTTTATCACTGCGCATGAAGAAATGACCACCTCCAACGTTTGGTTTATGTTTAATAAGCATTTTTAATTTTATTGCTTAAATCGCATTTTCTCGGCGAGCTGAGCACTTTTTCTGAATTGTGCCGCTCCCGTCACTCTGGTTAGGTTGGCATCGAAAAAAACGCTCTCGGGTGCTTTAGAGTGCCGACTTTATCACTGCGCATGAAGAAATGACCACCTCCAACGTTTGGTTTATGTTTTATAAGCATTTTTAATTTTATTGCTTAAATCGCTTTTTCTCGGCGAGCTGAGCACTTTTTCTGAATTGTGCCGCTCCCGTCACTCTGGTTAGGTTGGCATCGAAAAAAACGCTCACGGGTGCTTTAGAGTGCCGAGTTTATTACTGCGCATTAAGAAATGACCACCTCCAACGTTTGGTTTATGTTTTATAAGCATTTTTAATTTTATTGCTTAAATCGCATTTTTTCGGCGAGCTGAGCACTTTTTCTGAATTGTGCCGCTCCCGTCACTCTGGTTAGGTTGGCATCGAAAAAAACGCTATCGGGTGCTTTAGAGTGCCGAGTTATTCACTGCGCATGAAGAAATGACCACCTCCAACGTTTGGTTTATGTTTAATAAGCATTTTTAATTTTATTGCTTAAATCGCATTTTCTCGGCGAGCTGAGCGCTTTTTCTGAATTGTGCCGCTCCCGTCACTCTGGTTAGGTTGGCATCGAAAAAAACGCTCTCGGGTGCTTTAGAGTGCCGAGTTATTCACTGCGCATGAAGAAATGACCACCTCCAATGTTTGGTTTATGTTTAATAAGCATTTTTAATTGTATTGCTTAAATCGCATTTTCTCGGCGAGCTGAGCGCTTTTTCTGAATTGTGCCGCTCCCGTCACTCTGGTTAGGTTGGCATCGAAAAAAACGCTCTCGGGTGCTTTAGAGTGCCGAGTTATTCACTGCGCATGAAGTAATGACCACCTCCAACGTTTGGTTTATGTTTAATAAGCATTTTTAATTTTATTGCTTAAATCGCATTTTCTCGGCGAGCTGAGCACTTTTTCTGAATTGTGCCGCTCCCGTCACTTGGCATCGAAAAAAACGCTCACGGGTGAGTGCCGAGTTATTCACTGCGCATGAAGAAATGACCACCTCCAACGTTTGGTTTATGTTTTATAAGCATTTTTAATTTTATTGCTTAAATCGCATTTTCTCGGCGAGCTGAGCGCTTTTTCTGAATTGTGCCGCTCCCGTCACTCTGGTTAGGTTGGCATCGAAAAACACGCTCTCGGGTGCTTTAGAGTGCCGAGTTTATTACTGCGCATTAAGAAATGACCACCTCCAACGTTTGGTTTATGTTTTATAAGCATTTTTAATTTTATTGCCTAAATCGCATTTTCTCGGCGAGCTGAGCACTTTTTCTGAATTGTGCCGCTCCCGTCACTCTGGTTAGGTTGGCATCGAAAAAAACGCTCTCGGGTGCTTTAGAGTGCCGAGTTTATCACTGCGCATGAAGAAATGACCACCTCCAACGTTTGGTTTATGTTTTATAAGCATTTTTAATTTTATTGCTTAAATCGCATTTTCTCGGCGAGCTGAGCACTTTTTCTGAATTGTGCCGCTCCCGTCACTCTGGTTAGGTTGGCATCGAAAAAAACGCTCTCGGGTGCTTTAGAGTGCCGAGTTTATCACTGCGCATGAAGAAATGACCACCTCCAACGTTTGGTTTATGTTTAATAAGCATTTTTAATTTTATTGCTTAAATCGCATGCATTTTCTCGGCGAGCTGAGCACTTTTTCTGAATTGTGCCGCTCCCGTCACTCTGGTTAGGTTGGCATCGAAAAAAACGCTCTCGGGTGCTTTAGAGTGCCGACTTTATCACTGCGCATGAAGAAATGACCACCTCCAACGTTTGGTTTATGTTTTATAAGCATTTTTAATTTTATTGCTTAAATCGCTTTTTCTCGGCGAGCTGAGCACTTTTTCTGAATTGTGCCGCTCCCGTCACTCTGGTTAGGTTGGCATCGAAAAAAACGCTCACGGGTGCTTTAGAGTGCCGAGTTTATTACTGCGCATTAAGAAATGACCACCTCCAACGTTTGGTTTATGTTTTATAAGCATTTTTAATTTTATTGCTTAAATCGCATTTTTTCGGCGAGCTGAGCACTTTTTCTGAATTGTGCCGCTCCCGTCACTCTGGTTAGGTTGGCATCGAAAAAAACGCTCTCGGGTGCTTTAGAGTGCCGAGTTATTCACTGCGCATGAAGAAATGACCACCTCCAACGTTTGGTTTATGTTTTATAAGCATTTTTAATTTTATTGCTTAAATCGCATTTTCTCGGCGAGCTGAGCACTTTTTCTGAATTGTGCCGCTCCCGTCACTCTGGTTAGGTTGGCATCGAAAAAAACGCTCTCGGGTGCTTTAGAGTGCCGAGTTTATCACTGCGCATGAAGAAATGACCACCTCCAACGTTTGGTTTATGTTTTATAAGCATTTTTAATTTTATTGCTTAAATCGCATTTTCTCGGCGAGCTGAGCGCTTTTTCTGAATTGTGCCGCTCCCGTAACTCTGGTTAGGTTGGCATCGAAAAAAACGCTCTCGGGTGCTTTAGAGTGCCGAGTTTATTACTGCGCATTAAGAAATGACCACCTCCAACGTTTGGTTTATGTTTTATAAGCATTTTTAATTTTATTGCTTAAATCGCATTTTCTCGGCGAGCTGAGCGCTTTTTCTGAATTGTGCCGCTCCCGTCACTCTGGTTAGGTTGGCATCGAAAAAAACGCTCTCGGGTGCTTTAGAGTGCCGAGTTATTCACTGCGCATGAAGAAATGACCACCTCCAACGTTTGGTTTATGTTTAATAAGCATTTTTAATTTTATTGCTTAAATCGCATTTTCTCGGCGAGCTGAGCACTTTTTCTGAATTGTGCCGCTCCCGTCACTCTGGTTAGGTTGGCATCGAAAAAAACGCTCTCGGGTGCTTTAGAGTGCCGAGTTTATTACTCCGCATTAAGAAATGACCACCTCCAACGTTTGGTTTATGTTTTATAAGCATTTTTAATTTTATTGCTTAAATCGCATTTTCTCGGCGAGCTGAGCACTTTTTCTGAATTGTGCCGCTCCCGTCACTCTGGTTAGGTTGGCATCGAAAAAAACGCTCTCGGGTGCTTTAGAGTGCCGAGTTATTCACTGCGCATGAAGAAATGACCACCTCCAACGTTTGGTTTATGTTTAATAAGCATTTTTAATTTTATTGCTTGAATCGCATTTTCTCGGCGAGCTGAGCACTTTTTCTGAATTGTGCCGCTCCCGTCACTCTGGTTAGGTTGGCATCGAAATAAACGCTCTCGGGTGCTTTAGAGTGCCGAGTTTATCACTGCGCATGAAGAAATGACCACCTCCAACGTTTGGTTTATGTTTTATAAGCATTTTTAATTTTATTGCTTAAATCGCAATTTCTCGGCGAGCTGAGCGCTTTTTCTGAATTGTGCCGCTCCCGTCACTCTGGTTAGGTTGGCATCGAAAAAAACGCTCTCGGGTGCTTTAGAGTGCCGAGTTTATCACTGCGCATGAAGAAATGACCACCTCCAACGTTTGGTTTATGTTTTATAAGCATTTTTAATTTTATTGCTTAAATCGCATTTTCTCGGCGAGCTGAGCACTTTTTCTGAATTGTGCCGCTCCCGTCACTCTGGTTAGGTTGGCATCGAAAAAAACGCTCTCGGGTGCTTTAGAGTGCCGAGTTTATCACTGCGCATGAAGAAATGACCACCTCCAACGTTTGGTTTATGTTTTATAAGCATTTTTAATTTTATTGCTTAAATCGCATTTTCTCGGCGAGCTGAGCGCTTTTTCTGAATTGTGCCTCTCCCGTCACTCTGGTTAGGTTGGCATCGAAAAAAACGCTCTCGGGTGCTTTAGAGTGCCGAGTTATTCACTGCGCATGAAGAAATGACCACCTCCAACGTTTGGTTTATGTTTAATAAGCATTTTTAATTTTATTGCTTAAATCGCATTTTCTCGGCGAGCTGAGCGCTTTTTCTGAATTGTGCCGCTCCCGTCACTCTGGTTAGGTTGGCATCGAAAAAAACGCTCTCGGGTGCTTTAGAGTGCCGAGTTATTCACTGCGCATGAAGAAATGACAACCTCCAACGTTTGGTTTATGTTTAATAAGCATTTTTAATTTTATTGCTTAAATCGCATTTTCTCGGCGAGCTGAGCACTTTTTCTGAATTGTGCCGCTCCCGTCACTCTGGTTAGGTTGGCATCGAAAAAAACGCTCTCGGGTGCTTTAGAGTGCCGAGTTTATTACTGCGCATTAAGAAATGACCACCTCCAACGTTTGGTTTTTGTTTTATAAGCATTTTTAATTTTATTGCTTAAATCGCATTTTCTCGGCGAGCTGAGCGCTTTTTCTGAATTGTGCCGCTCCCGTCACTCTGGTTAGGTTGGCATCGAAAAAAACGCTCTCGGGTGCTTTAGAGTGCCGAGTTTATTACTGCGCATTAAGAAATGACCACCTCCAACGTTTGGTTTATGTTTTATAAGCATTTTTAATTTTATTGCTTAAATCGCATTTTCTCGGCGAGCTGAGCACTTTTTCTGAATTGTGCCGCTCCCGTCACTCTGGTTAGGTTGGCATCGAAAAAAACGCTCACGGGTGCTTTAGAGTGCCGAGTTTATTACTGTGCATTAAGAAATGACCACCTCCAACGTTTGGTTTATGTTTTATAAGCATTTTTAATTTTATTGCTTAAATCGCATTTTCTCGGCGAGCTGAGCACTTTTTCTGAATTGTGCCGCTCCCGTATAGGTTGGCATCGAAAAAAACGCTCTCGGGTGCTTTAGAGTGCCGAGTTATTCACTGCGCATGAAGAAATGACCACCTCCAACGTTTGGTTTATGTTTTATAAGCATTTTTAATTTTATTGCTTAAATCGCATTTTCTCGGCGAGCTGAGCACTTTTTCTGAATTGTGCCGCTCCCGTCACTCTGGTTAGGTTGGCATCGAAAAAAACGCTCTCGGGTTCTTTAGAGTGCCGAGTTTATCACTGCGCATGAAGAAATGACCACCTCCAACGTTTGGTTTATGTTTTATAAGCATTTTTAATTTTATTGCTTAAATCGCATTTTCTCGGCGAGCTGAGCGCTTTTTCTGAATTGTGCCGCTCACGTCACTCTGGTTAGGTTGGCATCGAAAAAAACGCTCTCGGGTGCTTTAGAGTGCCGAGTTATTCACTGCGCATGAAGAAATGACCACCTCCAACGTTTGGTTTATGTTTTATAAGCATTTTTAATTTTATTGCTTAAATCGCATTTTCTCGGCGAGCTGAGCACTTTTTCTGAATTGTGCCGCTCCCGTCACTCTGGTTAGGTTGGCATCGAAAAAAACGCTCTCGGGTGCTTTAGAGTGCCGAGTTTATCACTGCGCATGAAGAAATGACCACCTCCAACGTTTGGTTTATGTTTTATAAGCATTTTTAATTTTATTGCTTAAATCGCATTTTCTCGGCGAGCTGAGCGCTTTTTCTGAATTGTGCCGCTCCCGTCACTCTGGTTAGGTTGGCATCGAAAAAAACGCTCTCGGGTGCTTTAGAGTGCCGAGTTATTCACTGCGCATGAAGAAATGACCACCTCCAACGTTTGGTTTATGTTTAATAAGCATTTTTAATTTTATTGCTTAAATCGCATTTTCTCGGCGAGCTGAGCGCTTTTTCTGAATTGTGCCGCTCCTGTCACTCTGGTTAGGTTGGCATCGAAAAAAACGCTCTCGGGTGCTTTAGAGTGCCGAGTTATTCACTGTGCATGAAGAAATGACCACCTCCAACGTTTGGTTTATGTTTAATAAGCATTTTTAATTTTATTGCTTAAATCGCATTTTCTCGGCGAGCTGAGCACTTTTTCTGAATTGTGCCGCTCCCGTCACTCTGGTTAGGTTGGCATCGAAAAAAACGCTCTCGGGTGCTTTAGAGTGCCGAGTTTATTACTGCGCATTAAGAAATGACCACCTCCAACGTTTGGTTTATGTTTTATAAGCATTTTTAATTTTATTGCTTAAATCACATTTTCTCGGCGAGCTGAGCACTTTTTCTGAATTGTGCCGCTCCCGTCACTCTGGTTAGGTTGGCATCGAAAAAAACGCTCTCGGGTGCTTTAGAGTGCCGAGTTATTCACTGCGCACGAAGAAATGACCACCTCCAACGTTTGGTTTATGTTTTATAAGCATTTTTAATTTTATTGCTTAAATCGCATTTTCTCGGCGAGCTGAGCGCTTTTTCTGAATTGTGCCGCTCCCGTCACTCTGGTTAGGTTGGCATCGAAAAAAACGCTCTCGGGTGCTTTAGAGTGCCGAGTTTATTACTGCGCATTAAGAAATGACCACCTCCAACGTTTGGTTTATGTTTTATAAGCATTTTTAATTTTATTGCTTAAATCGCATTTTCTCGGCGAGCTGAGCACTTTTTCTGAATTGTGCCGCTCCCGTCACTCTGGTTAGGTTGGCATCGAAAAAAACGCTCTCGGGTGCTTTAGAGTGCCGAGTTTATCACTGCGCATGAAGAAATGACCACCTCCAACGTTTGGTTTATGTTTAATAAGCATTTTTAATTTTATTGCTTAAATCGCATTTTCTCGGCGAGCTGAGCACTTTTTCTGAATTGTGCCGCTCCCGTCACTCTGGTTAGGTTGGCATCGAAAAAAACGCTCTCGGGTGCTTTAGAGTGCCGAGTTATTCACTGCGCATGAAGAAATGACCACCTCCAACGTTTGGTTTATGTTTAATAAGCATTTTTAATTTTATTGCTTAAATCGCATTTTCTCGGCGAGCTGAGCACTTTTTCTGAATTGTGCCGCGCCCGTCACTCTGGTTAGGTTGGCATCGAAAAAAACGCTCTCGGGTGCTTTAGAGTGCCGAGTTTATTACTGCGCATTAAGAAATGACCACCTCCAACGTTTGGTTTATGTTTTATAAGCATTTTTAATTTTATTGCTTAAATCGCATTTTCTCGGCGAGCTGAGCGCTTTTTCTGAATTGTGCCGCTCCCGTCACTCTGGTTAGGTTGGCATCGAAAAAAACGCTCTCGGGTGCTTTAGAGTGCCGAGTTTATCACTGCGCATGAAGAAATGACCACCTCCAACGTTTGGTTTATGTTTAATAAGCATTTTTAATTTTATTGCTTAAATCGCATTTTCTCGGCGAGCTGAGCACTTTTTCTGAATTGTGCCGCTCCCGGTTAGGTTGGCATCGAAAAAACCGCTCTCGGGTGCTTTAGAGTGCCGACTTTATCACTGCGCATGATGAAATGACCACCTCCAACGTTTGGTTTATGTTTTATAAGCATTTTTAATTTTATTGCTTAAATCGCATTTTCTCGGCGAGCTGAGCACTTTTTCTGAATTGTGCCGCTCCCGTCACTCTGGTTAGGTTGGCATCGAAAAAAACGCTCACGGGTGCTTTAGAGTGCCGAGTTTATTACTGCGCATTAAGAAATGACCACCTCCAACGTTTGGTTTATGTTTTATAAGCATTTTTAATTTTATTGCTTAAATCGCATTTTCTCGGCGAGCTGAGCACTTTTTCTGAATTGTGCCGCTCCCGTCACTCTGGTTAGGTTGGCATCGAAAAAAACGCTCTCGGGTGCTTTAGAGTGCCGAGTTATTCACTGCGCATGAAGAAATGACCACCTCCAACGTTTGGTTTATGTTTTATAAGCATTTTTAATTTTATTGCTTAAATCGCATTTTCTCGGCGAGCTGAGCACTTTTTCTGAATTGTGCCGCTCCCGTCACTCTGGTTAGGTTGGCATCGAAAAAAACGCTCTCGGGTGCTTTAGAGTGCCGAGTTTATCACTGCGCATGAAGAAATGACCACCTCCAACGTTTGGTTTATGTTTTATAAGCATTTTTAATTTTATTGCTTAAATCGCATTTTCTCGGCGAGCTGAGCGCTTTTTCTGAATTGTGCCGCTCCCGTCACTCTGGTTAGGTTGGCATCGAAAAAAACGCTCTCGGGTGCTTTAGAGTGCCGAGTTATTCACTGCGCATGAAGAAATGACCACCTCCAACGTTTGGTTTATGTTTTATAAGCATTTTTAATTTTATTGCTTAAATCGCATTTTCTCGGCGAGCTGAGCACTTTTTCTGAATTGTGCCGCTCCCGTCACTCTGGTTAGGTTGGCATCGAAAAAAACGCTCTCGGGTGCTTTAGAGTGCCGAGTTTATCACTGCGCATGAAGAAATGACCACCTCCAACGTTTGGTTTATGTTTTATAAGCATTTTTAATTTTATTGCTTAAATCGCATTTTCTCGGCGAGCTGAGCGCTTTTTCTGAATTGTGCCGCTCCCGTCACTCTGGTTAGGTTGGCATCGAAAAAAACGCTCTCGGGTGCTTTAGAGTGCCGAGTTTATCACTGCGCATGAAGAAATGACCACCTCCAACGTTTGGTTTATGTTTTATAAGCATTTTTAATTTTATTGCTTAAATCGCATTTTCTCGGCGAGCTGAGCGCTTTTTCTGAATTGTGCCGCTCCCGTAACTCTGGTTAGGTTGGCATCGAAAAAAACGCTCTCGGGTGCTTTAGAGTGCCGAGTTTATCACTGCGCATGAAGAAATGACCACTTCCAACGTTTGGTTTATGTTTTATAAGCATTTTTAATTTTATTGCTTAAATCGCATTTTCTCGGCGAGCTGAGCACTTTTTCTGAATTGTGCCGCTCCCGTCACTCTGGTTAGGTTGGCATCGAAAAAAACGCTCTCGGGTGCTCTAGAGTGCCGAGTTTATTACTGCGCATTAAGAAATGACCACCTCCAACGTTTGGTTTATGTTTTATAAGCATTTTTAATTTTATTGCTTAAATCGCATTTTCTCGGCGAGCTGAGCACTTTTTCTGAATTGTGCCGCTCCCGTCACTCTGGTTAGGTTGGCATCGAAAAAAACGCTCTCGGGTGCTTTAGAGTGCCGAGTTTATTACTGCGCATTAAGAAATGACCACCTCCAACGTTTGGTTTATGTTTTATAAGCATTTTTAATTTTATTGCTTAAATCGCATTTTCTCGGCGAGCTGAGCACTTTTTCTGAATTGTGCCGCTCCCGTCACTCTGGTTAGGTTGGCATCGAAAAAAACGCTCTCGGGTGCTTTAGAGTGCCGAGTTATTCACTGCGCATGAAGAAATGACCACCTCCAACGTTTGGTTTATGTTTTATAAGCATTTTTAATTTTATTGCTTAAATCGCATTTTCTCGGCGAGCTGAGCACTTTTTCTGAATTGTGCCGCTCCCGTCACTCTGGTTAGGTTGGCATCGAAAAAAACGCTCTCGGGTGCTTTAGAGTGCCGAGTTTATCACTGCGCATGAAGAAATGACCACCTCCAACGTTTGGTTTATGTTTTATAAGCATTTTTAATTTTATTGCTTAAATCGCATTTTCTCGGCGAGCTGAGCGCTTTTTCTGAATTGTGCCGCTCCCGTCACTCTGGTTAGGTTGGCATCGAAAAAAACGCTCTCGGGTGCTTTAGAGTGCCGAGTTATTCACTGCGCATGAAGAAATGACCACCTCCAATGTTTGGTTTATGTTTAATAAGCATTTTTAATTTTATTGCTTAAATCGCATTTTCTCGGCGAGCTGAGCGCTTTTTCTGAATTGTGCCGCTCCCGTCACTCTGGTTAGGTTGGCATCGAAAAAAACGCTCTCGGGTGCTTTAGAGTGCCGAGTTATTCACTGCGCATGAAGAAATGACCACCTCCAACGTTTGGTTTATGTTTAATAAGCATTTTTAATTTTATTGCTTAAATCGCATTTTCTCGGCGAGCTGAGCACTTTTTCTGAATTGTGCCGCTCCCGTCACTCTGGTTAGGTTGGCATCGAAAAAAACGCTCTCGGGTGCTTTAGAGTGCCGAGTTTATTACTGCGCATTAGGAAATGACCACCTCCAACGTTTGGTTTATGTTTAATAAGCATTTTTAATTTTATTGCTTAAATCGCATTTTCTCGGCGAGCTGAGCACTTTTTCTGAATTGTGCCGCTCCCGTCACTCTGGTTAGGTTGGCATCGAAAAAAACGCTCTCGGGTGCTTTAGAGTGCCGAGTTTATTACTGCGCATTAAGAAATGACCACCTCCAACGTTTGGTTTATGTTTTATAAGCATTTTTAATTTTATTGCTTAAATCGCATTTTCTCGGCGAGCTGAGCACTTTTTCTGAATTGTGCCGCTCCCGTCACTCTGGTTAGGTTGGCATCGAAAAAAACGCTCTCGGGTGCTTTAGAGTGCCGAGTTTATTACTGCGCATTAAGAAATGACCACCTCCAACGTTTGGTTTATGTTTTATAAGCATTTTTAATTTTATTGCTTAAATCGCATTTTCTCGGCGAGCTGAGCGCTTTTTCTGAATTGTGCCGCTCCCGTCACTCTGGTTAGGTTGGCATCGAAAAAAACGCTCTCGGGTGCTTTAGAGTGCCGAGTTATTCACTGCGCATGAAGAAATGACCACCTCCAACGTTTGGTTTATGTTTAATAAGCATTTTTAATTTTATTGCTTAAATCGCATTTTCTCGGCGAGCTGAGCACTTTTTCTGAATTGTGCCGCTCCCGTCACTCTGGTTAGGTTGGCATCGAAAAAAACGCTCTCGGGTGCTTTAGAGTGCCGAGTTTATTACTGCGCATTAAGAAATGACCACCTCCAACGTTTGGTTTATGTTTTATAAGCATTTTTAATTTTATTGCTTAAATCGCATTTTCTCGGCGAGCTGAGCGCTTTTTCTGAATTGTGCCGCTCCCGTCACTCTGGTTAGGTTGGCATCGAAAAAAACGCTTTCGGGTGCTTTAGAGTGCCGAGTTATTCACTGCGCATGAAGAAATGACCAGCTCCAACGTTTGGTTTATGTTTAATAAGCATTTTTAATTTTATTGCTTAAATCGCATTTTCTCGGCGAGCTGAGCACTTTTTCTGAATTGTGCCGCTCCCGTCACTCTGGTTAGGTTGGCATCGAAAAAAACGCTCTCGGGTGCTTTAGAGTGCCGAGTTTATTACTGCGCATTAAGAAATGACCACCTCCAACGTTTGGTTTATGTTTTATAAGCATTTTTAATTTTATTGCTTAAATCGCATTTTCTCGGCGAGCTGAGCACTTTTTCTGAATTGTGCCGCTCCCGTCACTCTGGTTAGGTTGGCATCGAAAAAAACGCTCTCGGGTGCTTTAGAGTGCCGAGTTTATCACTGCGCATGAAGAAATGACCACCTCCAACGTTTGGTTTATGTTTAATAAGCATTTTTAATTTTATTGCTTAAATCGCATTTTCTCGGCGAGCTGAGCACTTTTTCTGAATTGTGCCGCTCCCGTCACTCTGGTTAGGTTGGCATCGAAAAAAACGCTCTCGGGTGCTCTAGAGTGCCGAGTTTATTACTGCGCATTAAGAAATGACCACCTCCAACGTTTGGTTTATGTTTTATAAGCATTTTTAATTTTATTGCTTAAATCGCATTTTCTCGGCGAGCTGAGCACTTTTTCTGAATTGTGCCGCTCCCGTCACTCTGGTTAGGTTGGCATCGAAAAAAACGCTCTCGGGTGCTTTAGAGTGCCGAGTTTATTACTGCGCATTAAGAAATGACCACCTCCAACGTTTGGTTTATGTTTTATAAGCATTTTTAATTTTATTGCTTAAATCGCATTTTCTCGGCGAGGTGAGCACTTTTTCTGAATTGTGCCGCTCCCGTCACTCTGGTTAGGTTGGCATCGAAAAAAACGCTCTCGGGTGCTTTAGAGTGCCGAGTTATTCACTGCGCATGAAGAAATGACCACCTCCAACGTTTGGTTTATGTTTTATAAGCATTTTTAATTTTATTGCTTAAATCGCATTTTCTCGGCGAGCTGAGCACTTTTTCTGAATTGTGCCGCTCCCGTCACTCTGGTTAGGTTGGCATCGAAAAAAACGCTCTCGGTGCTTTAGAGTGCCGAGTTTATCACTGAGCATGAAGAAATGACCACCTCCAACGTTTGGTTTATGTTTTATAAGCATTTTTAATTTTATTGCTTAAATCGCATTTTCTCGGCGAGCTGAGCGCTTTTTCTGAATTGTGCCGCTCCCGTCACTCTGGTTAGGTTGGCATCGAAAAAAACGCTCTCGGGTGCTTTAGAGTGCCGAGTTTATTACTGCGCATTGAGAAATGACCACCTCCAACGTTTGGTTTATGTTTTATAAGCATTTTTAATTTTATTGCTTAAATCGCACCCGAGAGCGTTTTTTTCGATGCCAACCTAACCAGAGTGACGGGAGCGGCACAATTCAGAAAAAGCGCTCAGCTCGCCGAGAAAATGCGATTTAAGCAATAAAATTAAAAATGCTTATAAAACATAAACCAAACGTTGGAGGTGGTCATTTCTTCATGCGCAGTGATAAACTCGGCACTCTAAAGCACCCGAGAGCGTTTTTTTCGATGCCAACCTAACCAGAGTGACGGGAGCGGCACAATTCAGAAAAAGTGCTCAGCTCGCCGAGAAAATGCGATTTAAGCAATAAAATTAAAAATGCTTATTAAACATAAACCAAACGTTGGAGGTGGTCATTTCTTCATGCGCAGTGAATAACTCGGCACTCTAAAGCACCCGAGAGCGTTTTTTTCGATGCCAACCTAACCAGAGTGACGGGAGCGGCACAATTCAGAAAAAGCGCTCAGCTCGCCGAGAAAATGCGATTTAAGCAATAAAATTAAAAATGCTTATTAAACATAAACCAAACGTTGGAGGTGGTCATTTCTTCATGCGCAGTGAATAACTCGGCACTCTAAAGCACCCGAGAGCGTTTTTTTCGATGCCAACCTAACCAGAGTGACGGGAGCGGCACAATTCAGAAAAAGTGCTCAGCTCGCCGAGAAAATGCGATTTAAGCAATAAAATTAAAAATGCTTATAAAACATAAACCAAACGTTGGAGGTGGTCATTTCTTAATGCGCAGTAATAAACTCGGCACTCTAAAGCACCCGTGAGCGTTTTTTTCGATGCCAACCTAACCAGAGTGACGGGCGCGGCACAATTCAGAAAAAGTGCTCAGCTCGCCGAGAAAATGCGATTTAAGCAATAAAATTAAAAATGCTTATAAAACATAAACCAAACGTTGGAGGTGGTCATTTCTTCATGCGCAGTGATAAAGTCGGCACTCTAAAGCACCCGAGAGCGTTTTTTTCGATGCCAACCTAACCAGAGTGACGGGAGCGGCACAATTCAGAAAAAGTGCTCAGCTCGCCGAGAAAATGCGATTTAAGCAATAAAATTAAAAATGCTTATTAAACATAAACCAAACGTTGGAGGTGGTCATTTCTTCATGCGCAGTGATAAACTCGGCACTCTAAAGCACCCGAGAGCGTTTTTTTCGATGCCAACCTAACCAGAGTGACGGGAGCGGCACAATTCAGAAAAAGTGCTCAGCTCGCCGAGAAAATGCGATTTAACCAATAAAATTAAAAATGCTTATAAAACATAAACTAAACGTTGGAGGTGGTCATTTCTTAATGCGCAGTAATAAACTCGGCACTCTAAAGCACCCGAGAGCGTTTTTTTCGATGCCAACCTAACCAGAGTGACGGGAGCGGCACAATTCAGAAAAAGTGCTCAGCTCGCCGAGAAAATGCGATTTAAGCAATAAAATTAAAAATGCTTATTAAACATAAACCAAACGTTGGAGGTGGTCATTTCTTCATGCGCAGTGAATAACTCGGCACTCTAAAGCACCCGAGAGCGTTTTTTTCGATGCCAACCTAACCAGAGTGACGGGAGCGGCACAATTCAGAAAAAGTGCTCAGCTCGCCGAGAAAATGCGATTTAAGCAATAAAATTAAAAATGCTTATAAAACATAAACCAAACGTTGGAGGTGGTCATTTCTTAATGCGCAGTAATAAACTCGGCACTCTAGAGCACCCGAGAGCGTTTTTTTCGATGCCAACCTAACCAGAGTGACGGGAGCGGCACAATTCAGAAAAAGTGCTCAGCTCGCCGAGAAAATGCGATTCAAGCAATAAAATTAAAAATGCTTATTAAACATAAACCAAACGTTGGAGGTGGTCATTTCTTCATGCGCAGTGAATAACTCGGCACTCTAAAGCACCCGAGAGCGTTTTTTTCGATGCCAACCTAACCAGAGTGACGGGAGCGGCACAATTCAGAAAAAGTGCTCAGCTCGCCGAGAAAATGCGATTTAAGCAATAAAATTAAAAATGCTTATAAAACATAAACCAAACGTTGGAGGTGGTCATTTCTTAATGCGCAGTAATAAACTCGGCACTCTAAAGCACCCGAGAGCGTTTTTTTCGATGCCTACCTAACCAGAGTGTCGGGAGCGGCACAATTCAGAAAAAGTGCTCAGCTCGCCGAGAAAATGCATGCGATTTAAGCAATAAAATTAAAAATGCTTATTAAACATAAACCAAACGTTGGAGGTGGTCATTTCTTAATGCGCAGTGAATAACTCGGCACTCTAAAGCACCCGAGAGCGTTTTTTTCGATGCCAACCTAACCAGAGTAACGGGAGCGGCACAATTCAGAAAAAGCGCTCAGCTCGCCGAGAAAATGCGATTTAAGCAATAAAATTAAAAATGCTTATTAAACATAAACCAAACATTGGAGGTGGTCATTTCTTCATGCGCAGTGAATAACTCGGCACTCTAAAGCACCCGAGAGCGTTTTTTTCGATGCCAACCTAACCAGAGTGACGGGAGCGGCACAATTGAGAAAAAGCGCTCAGCTCGCCGAGAAAATGCGATTTAAGCAATAAAATTAAAAATGCTTATAAAACATAAACCAAACGTTGGAAGTGGTCATTTCTTCATGCGCAGTGATAAACTCGGCACTCTAAAGCACCCGAGAGCGTTTTTTTCGATGCCAACCTAACCAGAGTTACGGGAGCGGCACAATTCAGAAAAAGCGCTCAGCTCGCCGAGAAAATGCGATTTAAGCAATAAAATTAAAAATGCTTATAAAACATAAACCAAACGTTGGAGTGGTCATTTCTTCATGCGCAGTGATAAACTCGGCACTCTAAAGCACCCGAGAGCGTTTTTTTCGATGCCAACCTAACCAGAGTGACGGGAGCGGCACAATTCAGAAAAAGCGCTCAGCTCGCCGAGAAAATGCGATTTAAGCAATAAAATTAAAAATGCTTATAAAACATAAACCAAACGTTGGAGGTGGTCATTTCTTAATGCGCAGTAATAAACTCGGCACTCTAAAGCACCCGAGAGCGTTTTTTTCGATGCCAACCTAACCAGAGTGACGGGAGCGGCACAATTCAGAAAAAGTGCTCAGCTCGCCGAGAAAATGCGATTTAAGCAATAAAATTAAAAATGCTTATAAAACATAAACCAAACGTTGGAGGTGGTCATTTCTTAATGCGCAGTAATAAACTCGGCACTCTAAAGCACCCGAGAGCGTTTTTTTCGATGCCAACCTAACCAGAGTGACGGCAGCGGCACAATTCAGAAAAAGTGCTCAGCTCGCCGAGAAAATGCGATTTAAGCAATAAAATTAAAAATGCTTATTAAACATAAACCAAACGTTGGAGGTGGTCATTTCTTCATGCGCAGTGAATAACTCGGCACTCTAAAGCACCCGATAGCGTTTTTTTCGATGCCAACCTAACCAGAGTGACGGCAGCGGCACAATTCAGAAAAAGTGCTCAGCTCGCCGAGAAAATGCGATTTAAGCAATAAAATTAAAAATGCTTATAAAACATAAACCAAACGTTGGAGGTGGTCATTTCTTAATGCGCAGTAATAAACTCGGCACTCTAAAGCACCCGAGAGCGTTTTTTTCGATGCCAACCTAACCAGAGTGACGGGAGCGGCACAATTCAGAAAAAGTGCTCAGCTCGCCGAGAAAATGCGATTTAAGCAATAAAATTAAAAATGCTTAAAAAACATAAACCAAACGTTGGAGGTGGTCATTTCTTAATGCGCAGTAATAAACTCGGCACTCTAAAGCACCCGAGAGCGTTTTTTTCGATGCCAACCTAACCAGAGTTACGGGAGCGGCACAATTCAGAAAAAGCGCTCAGCTCGCCGAGAAAATGCGATTTAAGCAATAAAATTAAAAATGCTTATAAAACATAAACCAAACGTTGGAGGTGGTCATTTCTTCATGCGCAGTGAATAACTCGGCACTCTAAAGCACCCGAGAGCGTTTTTTTCGATGCCAACCTAACCAGAGTGACGGGAGCGGCACAATTCAGAAAAAGTGCTCAGCTCGCCGAGAAAATGCGATTTAAGCAATAAAATTAAAAATGCTTATAAAACATAAACCAAACGTTGGAGGTGGTCATTTCTTAATGCGCAGTAATAAACTCGGCACTCTAAAGCACCCGTGAGCGTTTTTTTCGATGCCAACCTAACCAGAGTGACGGGAGCGGCACAATTCAGAAAAAGTGCTCAGCTCGCCGAGAAAATGCGATTTAAGCAATAAAATTAAAAATGCTTATAAAACATAAACCAAACGTTGGAGGTGGTCATTTCTTCATGCGCAGTGATAAAGTCGGCACTCTAAAGCACCCGAGAGCGTTTTTTTCGATGCCAACCTAACCAGAGTGACGGGAGCGGCACAATTCAGAAAAAGTGCTCAGCTCGCCGAGAAAATGCGATTTAAGCAATAAAATTAAAAATGCTTATTAAACATAAACCAAACGTTGGAGGTGGTCATTTCTTCATGCGCAGTGATAAACTCGGCACTCTAAAGCACCCGAGAGCGTTTTTTTCGATGCCAACCTAACCAGAGTGACGGGAGCGGCACAATTCAGAAAAAGTGCTCAGCTCGCCGAGAAAATGCGATTTAAGCAATAAAATTAAAAATGCTTATAAAACATAAACCAAACGTTGGAGGTGGTCATTTCTTAATGCGCAGTAATAAACTCGGCACTCTAAAGCACCCGAGAGCGTTTTTTTCGATGCCAACCTAACCAGAGTGACGGGAGCGGCACAATTCAGAAAAAGTGCTCAGCTCGCCGAGAAAATGCGATTTAAGCAATAAAATTAAAAATGCTTATTAAACATAAACCAAACGTTGGAGCTGGTCATTTCTTCATGCGCAGTGAATAACTCGGCACTCTAAAGCACCCGAAAGCGTTTTTTTCGATGCCAACCTAACCAGAGTGACGGGAGCGGCACAATTCAGAAAAAGCGCTCAGCTCGCCGAGAAAATGCAATTTAAGCAATAAAATTAAAAATGCTTATAAAACATAAACCAAACGTTGGAGGTGGTCATTTCTTAATGCGCAGTAATAAACTCGGCACTCTAAAGCACCCGAGAGCGTTTTTTTCGATGCCAACCTAACCAGAGTGACGGGAGCGGCACAATTCAGAAAAAGTGCTCAGCTCGCCGAGAAAATGCGATTTAAGCAATAAAATTAAAAATGCTTATTAAACATAAACCAAACGTTGGAGCTGGTCATTTCTTCATGCGCAGTGAAAAACTCGGCACTCTAAAGCACCCGAAAGCGTTTTTTTCGATGCCAACCTAACCAGAGTGACGGGAGCGGCACAATTCAGAAAAAGCGCTCAGCTCGCCGAGAAAATGCGATTTAAGCAATAAAATTAAAAATGCTTATAAAACATAAACCAAACGTTGGAGGTGGTCATTTCTTAATGCGCAGTAATAAACTCGGCACTCTAAAGCACCCGAGAGCGTTTTTTTCGATGCCAACCTAACCAGAGTGACGGGAGCGGCACAATTCAGAAAAAGTGCTCAGCTCGCCGAGAAAATGCGATTTAAGCAATAAAATTAAAAATGCTTATTAAACATAAACCAAACGTTGGAGGTGGTCATTTCTTCATGCGCAGTGAATAACTCGGCACTCTAAAGCACCCGAGAGCGTTTTTTTCGATGCCAACCTAACCAGAGTGACGGGAGCGGCACAATTCAGAAAAAGCGCTCAGCTCGCCGAGAAAATGCGATTTAAGCAATAAAATTAAAAATGCTTATAAAACATAAACCAAACGTTGGAGGTGGTCATTTCTTAATGCGCAGTAATAAACTCGGCACTCTAAAGCACCCGAGAGCGTTTTTTTCGATGCCAACCTAACCAGAGTGACGGGAGCGGCACAATTCAGAAAAAGTGCTCAGCTCGCCGAGAAAATGCGATTTAAGCAATAAAATTAAAAATGCTTATAAAACATAAACCAAACGTTGGAGGTGGTCATTTCTTAATGCGCAGTAATAAACTCGGCACTCTAAAGCACCCGAGAGCGTTTTTTTCGATGCCAACCTAACCAGAGTGACGGGAGCGGCACAATTCAGAAAAAGTGCTCAGCTCGCCGAGAAAATGCGATTTAAGCAATAAAATTAAAAATGCTTATAAAACATAAACCAAACGTTGGAGGTGGTCATTTCTTAATGCGCAGTAATAAACTCGGCACTCTAAAGCACCCGAGAGCGTTTTTTTCGATGCCAACCTAACCAGAGTGACGGGAGCGGCACAATTCAGAAAAAGCGCTCAGCTCGCCGAGAAAATGCGATTTAAGCAATAAAATTAAAAATGCTTATAAAACATAAACCAAACGTTGGAGGTGGTCATTTCCTAATGCGCAGTAATAAACTCGGCACTCTAAAGCACCCGAGAGCGTTTTTTTCGATGCCAACCTAACCAGAGTGACGGGAGCGGCACAATTCAGAAAAAGTGCTCAGCTCGCCGAGAAAATGCGATTTAAGCAATAAAATTAAAAATGCTTATTAAACATAAACCAAACGTTGGAGGTGGTCATTTCTTCATGCGCAGTGAATAACTCGGCACTCTAAAGCACCCGAGAGTGTTTTTTTCGATGCCAACCTAACCAGAGTGACGGGAGCGGCACAATTCAGAAAAAGCGCTCAGCTCGCCGAGAAAATGCGATTTAAGCAATAAAATTAAAAATGCTTATTAAACATAAACCAAACATTGGAGGTGGTCATTTCTTCATGCGCAGTGAATAACTCGGCACTCTAAAGCACCCGAGAGCGTTTTTTTCGATGCCAACCTAACCAGAGTGACGGGAGCGGCACAATTCAGAAAAAGCGCTCAGCTCGCCGAGAAAATGCGATTTAAGCAATAAAATTAAAAATGCTTATAAAACATAAACCAAACGTTGGAGGTGGTCATTTCTTCATGCGCAGTGATAAACTCGGCACTCTAAAGCACCCGAGAGCGTTTTTTTCGATGCCAACCTAACCAGAGTGACGGGAGCGGCACAATTCAGAAAAAGTGCTCAGCTCGCCGAGAAAATGCATGCGATTTAAGCAATAAAATTAAAAATGCTTATAAAACATAAACCAAACGTTGGAGGTGGTCATTTCTTCATGCGCAGTGAATAACTCGGCACTCTAAAGCACCCGAGAGCGTTTTTTTCGATGCCAACCTAACCAGAGTGACGGGAGCGGCACAATTCAGAAAAAGTGCTCAGCTCGCCGAGAAAATGCGATTTAAGCAATAAAATTAAAAATGCTTATAAAACATAAACCAAACGTTGGAGGTGGTCATTTCTTAATGCGCAGTAATAAACTCGGCACTCTAAAGCACCCGAGAGCGTTTTTTTTCGATGCCAACCTAACCAGAGTGACGGGAGCGGCACAATTCAGAAAAAGTGCTCAGCTCGCCGAGAAAATGCGATTTAAGCAATAAAATTAAAAATGCTTATAAAACATAAACCAAACGTTGGAGGTGGTCATTTCTTAATGCGCAGTAATAAACTCGGCACTCTAGAGCACCCGAGAGCGTTTTTTTCGATGCCAACCTAACCAGAGTGACGGGAGCGGCACAATTCAGAAAAAGTGCTCAGCTCGCCGAGAAAATGCGATTTAAGCAATAAAATTAAAAATGCTTATAAAACATAAACCAAACGTTGGAAGTGGTCATTTCTTCATGCGCAGTGATAAACTCGGCACTCTAAAGCACCCGAGAGCGTTTTTTTCGATGCCAACCTAACCAGAGTTACGGGAGCGGCACAATTCAGAAAAAGCGCTCAGCTCGCCGAGAAAATGCGATTTAAGCAATAAAATTAAAAATGCTTATAAAACATAAACCAAACGTTGGAGGTGGTCATTTCTTCATGCGCAGTGATAAACTCGGCACTCTAAAGCACCCGAGAGCGTTTTTTTCGATGCCAACCTAACCAGAGTGACGGGAGCGGCACAATTCAGAAAAAGCGCTCAGCTCGCCGAGAAAATGCGATTTAAGCAATAAAATTAAAAATGCTTATAAAACATAAACCAAACGTTGGAGGTGGTCATTTCTTCATGCGCAGTGATAAACTCGGCACTCTAAAGCACCCGAGAGCGTTTTTTTCGATGCCAACCTAACCAGAGTGACGGGAGCGGCACAATTCAGAAAAAGTGCTCAGCTCGCCGAGAAAATGCGATTTAAGCAATAAAATTAAAAATGCTTATAAAACATAAACCAAACGTTGGAGGTGGTCATTTCTTCATGCGCAGTGAATAACTCGGCACTCTAAAGCACCCGAGAGCGTTTTTTTCGATGCCAACCTAACCAGAGTGACGGGAGCGGCACAATTCAGAAAAAGTGCTCAGCTCGCCGAGAAAATGCGATTTAAGCAATAAAATTAAAAATGCTTATAAAACATAAACCAAACGTTGGAGGTGGTCATTTCTTAATGCGCAGTAATAAACTCGGCACTCTAAAGCACCCGTGAGCGTTTTTTTCGATGCCAACCTAACCAGAGTGACGGGAGCGGCACAATTCAGAAAAAGTGCTCAGCTCGCCGAGAAAATGCGATTTAAGCAATAAAATTAAAAATGCTTATAAAACATAAACCAAACGTTGGAGGTGGTCATTTCATCATGCGCAGTGATAAAGTCGGCACTCTAAAGCACCCGAGAGCGTTTTTTTCGATGCCAACCTAACCAGAGTGACGGGAGCGGCACAATTCAGAAAAAGTGCTCAGCTCGCCGAGAAAATGCGATTTAAGCAATAAAATTAAAAATGCTTATTAAACATAAACCAAACGTTGGAGGTGGTCATTTCTTCATGCGCAGTGATAAACTCGGCACTCTAAAGCACCCGAGAGCGTTTTTTTCGATGCCAACCTAACCAGAGTGACGGGAGCGGCACAATTCAGAAAAAGTGCTCAGCTCGCCGAGAAAATGCGATTTAAGCAATAAAATTAAAAATGCTTATAAAACATAAACCAAACGTTGGAGGTGGTCATTTCTTAATGCGCAGTAATAAACTCGGCACTCTAAAGCACCCGAGAGCGTTTTTTTCGATGCCAACCTAACCAGAGTGACGGGAGCGGCACAATTCAGAAAAAGTGCTCAGCTCGCCGAGAAAATGCGATTTAAGCAATAAAATTAAAAATGCTTATTAAACATAAACCAAACGTTGGAGGTGGTCATTTCTTCATGCGCAGTGAATAACTCGGCACTCTAAAGCACCCGAAAGCGTTTTTTTCGATGCCAACCTAACCAGAGTGACGGGAGCGGCACAATTCAGAAAAAGCGCTCAGCTCGCCGAGAAAATGCGATTTAAGCAATAAAATTAAAAATGCTTATAAAACATAAACCAAACGTTGGAGGTGGTCATTTCTTAATGCGCAGTAATAAACTCGGCACTCTAAAGCACCCGAAAGCGTTTTTTTCGATGCCAACCTAACCAGAGTGACGGGAGCGGCACAATTCAGAAAAAGTGCTCAGCTCGCCGAGAAAATGCGATTTAAGCAATAAAATTAAAAATGCTTATTAAACATAAACCAAACGTTGGAGGTGGTCATTTCATCATGCGCAGTGAATAACTCGGCACTCTAGAGCACCCGAGAGCGTTTTTTTCGATGCCAACCTAACCAGAGTGACGGGAGCGGCACAATTCAGAAAAAGCGCTCAGCTCGCCGAGAAAATGCGATTTAAGCAATAAAATTAAAAATACTTATAAAACATAAACCAAACGTTGGAGGTGGTCATTTCTTAATGCGCAGTAATAAACTCGGCACTCTAAAGCACCCGAGAGCGTTTTTTTCGATGCCAACCTAACCAGAGTGACGGGAGCGGCACAATTCAGAAAAAGTGCTCAGCTCGCCGAGAAAATGCGATTTAAGCAATAAAATTAAAAATGCTTATTAAACATAAACCAAACGTTGGAGGTGGTCATTTCTTCATGCGCAGTGAATAACTCGGCACTCTAAAGCACCCGAGAGCGTTTTTTTCGATGCCAACCTAACCAGAGTGACGGGAGCGGCACAATTCAGAAAAAGTGCTCAGCTCGCCGAGAAAATGCGATTTAAGCAATAAAATTAAAAATGCTTATAAAACATAAACCAAACGTTGGAGGTGGTCATTTCTTAATGCGCAGTAATAAACTCGGCACTCTAAAGCACCCGAGAGCGTTTTTTTCGATGCCAACCTAACCAGAGTGACGGGAGCGGCACAATTCAGAAAAAGTGCTCAGCTCGCCGAGAAAATGCGATTTAAGCAATAAAATTAAAAATGCTTATTAAACATAAACCAAACGTTGGAGGTGGTCATTTCTTCATGCGCAGTGAATAACTCGGCACTCTAAAGCACCCGAGAGCGTTTTTTTCGATGCCAACCTAACCAGAGTGACGGGAGCGGCACAATTCAGAAAAAGCGCTCAGTTCGCCGAGAAAATGCGATTTAAGCAATAAAATTAAAAATGCTTATTAAACATAAACCAAACGTTGGAGGTGGTCATTTCTTCATGCGCAGTGAATAACTCGGCACTCTAAAGCACCCGAGAGCGTTTTTTTCGATGCCAACCTAACCAGAGTGACGGGAGCGGCACAATTCAGAAAAAGCGCTCAGCTCGCCGAGAAAATGCGATTTAAGCAATAAAATTAAAAATGCTTATAAAACATAAACCAAACGTTGGAGGTGGTCATTTCTTCATGCGCAGTGATAAACTCGGCACTCTAAAGCACCCGAGAGCGTTTTTTTCGATGCCAACCTAACCAGAGTGACGGGAGCGGCACAATTCAGAAAAAGTGCTCAGCTCGCCGAGAAAATGCGATTTAAGCAATAAAATTAAAAATGCTTATAAAACATAAACCAAACGTTGGAGGTGGTCATTTCTTCGTGCGCAGTGAATAACTCGGCACTCTAAAGCACCCGAGAGCGTTTTTTTCGATGCCAACCTAACCAGAGTGACGGGAGCGGCACAATTCAGAAAAAGTTCTCAGCTCGCCGAGAAAATGTGATTTAAGCAATAAAATTAAAAATGCTTATAAAACATAAACCAAACGTTGGAGGTGGTCATTTCTTAATGCGCAGTAATAAACTCGGCACTCTAAAGCACCCGAGAGCGTTTTTTTCGATGCCAACCTAACCAGAGTGACGGGAGCGGCACAATTCAGAAAAAGTGCTCAGCTCGCCGAGAAAATGCGATTTAAGCAATAAAATTAAAAATGCTTATTAAACATAAACCAAACGTTGGAGGTGGTCATTTCTTCATGCGCAGTGAATAACTCGGCACTCTAAAGCACCCGAGAGCGTTTTTTTCGATGCCAACCTAACCAGAGTGACAGGAGCGGCACAATTCAGAAAAAGCGCTCAGCTCGCCGAGAAAATGCGATTTAAGCAATAAAATTAAAAATGCTTATTAAACATAAACCAAACGTTGGAGGTGGTCATTTCTTCATGCGCAGTGAATAACTCGGCACTCTAAAGCACCCGAGAGCGTTTTTTTCGATGCCAACCTAACCAGAGTGACGGGAGCGGCACAATTCAGAAAAAGCGCTCAGCTCGCCGAGAAAATGCGATTTAAGCAATAAAATTAAAAATGCTTATAAAACATAAACCAAACGTTGGAGGTGGTCATTTCTTCATGCGCAGTGATAAACTCGGCACTCTAAAGCACCCGAGAGCGTTTTTTTCGATGCCAACCTAACCAGAGTGACGGGAGCGGCACAATTCAGAAAAAGTGCTCAGCTCGCCGAGAAAATGCGATTTACGTTATTCTTTGGAGAATAATTGAGCGGGTTAATGTCTGAAAGACAAAAACAGTTCATATTTTCTATTATTCTGTCTGCAGTTGGAACATTGCAGCACTTGACATGTTGGAGTTCAATGCCCCTCATCGGCCATTTAAATCCACTTGTGAAAAAATAAAAAATGTTGCCATTCTTTTTAATCTGCAAAAAAAAAAAAAAAAGAACAATTCCAATAATGTTATTGATCATATATTGCCTGATTTGAACCTTGTCTCCTGAATATTACCGTTTTTTTCCGTGTATAGTGCGCAAAATTTAACGAATTTATTGTCCTAAAATCTGGGGTGCGCATTATACATGGGTACAAAAAAATTTTGTTTTTTTTTTTTAAATTTTTTTTTTTTTTTTTTTTTTTTAGAAAACCAAACCAACAACAGGACTGACCGACAAAGTCGTGGAACAAAAAGACAGGGTGACATTACCAAAGACAGGAACAGAAAGCAAACAGACATCATGACAGTAACACATGCAATGATCCGACGGTGAGCGAGGGGCAGACAGGACTTAAATACAAAACACGTTACATCGATTGAGGTGACACAGGAAGAGAGGGGCGACGCGAACAGAAACTATGGCAACCTAGACACATAGCAAAACTGGGGACGAGACGTGACAAATGTCCCTCGAAATGAAACTTGAAATCACCAAGTTTTGGTTTCCAAGGGTGTTTTTATTCCTCTTCAACGTCTCTCCCATACAGAGCCGCCTTTTTCACGTCCGCACGCCTCTTTCCCGTGCGCGCACGGAGCGCGGTGGTGCGTTTATGGGCAGTCGGAGAAATCAACGCCAACAAAAAAGATTACATCCAGCCTAGTTAAGACCATACCAAAGACTATAAAAATGGGACCCATTGCCTCCCTGCGTGTGTGACGATCATTGGGACTTAAAAAAAAAAAAAAAAAAATCATAAAAAAAAATTCATAAAAATTGGGTGCGTATTATACATGGGTACAGGCTTTTTTTCAGCATCAGCATGCCATTTTTAGGGTGCGTATTATACATGGGGGCGCACTATACACGGAAAAAAACGGTAATTCAGGAGGCAAGGTTGAAATCTTCTTTGCGAGTTGCATACTTTGGATCCGAATCTGACGTGGGGCCGTGGTACTAGTACTAATATTACTAATATTACTGCTCCTTGCTCAAGCTGTACCTGCCTCATCGTGCTGATTGCCAATTAAAATCTGAACGCTGTCCTTCCTATCAGTTGTTTCATGATAACGCCTGTGTACAGTTACCGTATAACGACTCTGTGGAGCGCGTGTGCCAAATTGTCAGAAGGAACAGAGAAAGGTATGAGAAATACAGTCGAGACATTGACAACGCCATCCAAGAGGTGGAGGAGAGTGGGCTCGTCATAAACGAATGGTGCCACCTGGCTCCCGAGAGTGAGTTGCAAAGACTCGAATGCGTTGAGGAAATGAACGCGAGAGATGAACCGAACGACAACGTGGAGGAAAATGTCCCGGACTATAACGTCAGGTCCAAAACAACCCAAATGTCCATCGTGACAGAGGCTGCAGCCATCGATCCCGCAGTGTTACGCGACATGTATCGTAACCTGAACCAAAAGCAAGCGTCCGTCTTCTACAAGGTCAGAGATTGGTGCATAAAACGTGTGTGTAGCTCAAAGCCCATTGAGCAGTTCTTCTACCACATCAACGGTGGCGCCGGGACCGGCAAATCGCATCTGATCAAGTGTATCCACGCAGAGGCTACCAAAATACTGCAGAGACTACCACGACTGGCTGAGGAGGCCGACATTTCCAAGCAAACGGTTGTTCTCGCAGCTTTCACTGGCACGGCGGCGTTCAACATTTCCGGGGCAACGTTGCATTGTCTACTCAAACTGCCGAGAAGTCTCAAACCCCCGTACCACGGGCTGGGCAATAAACTGGACGAAGTCAGAGCCGAGCTGTCCATCGCCGAAATACTCATCATCGATGAGATTTCCATGGTGTCGAAAGACCTCTTTGCCTACGTCAATGCCAGGTTGAAACAAATCAAAGGAATTAATTTACCTTTCGGTGGCATGTCTGTTCTTGCTGTTGGAGATTTCTTTCAGCTCCCTCCCGTGAGACAGTCCAAACCTCTGTGCGTGTACGATCCTACGCGGCTGGACCACTGGCGTGACGACTTCAAAAAGATCACGCTCACCGCCATCATGAGGCAGAAAGACGATGTCGCCTTTGCCGAACTGCTGAACCGACTCCGCGTCAAAGAAAAGTCAGATGAACTGTCGGAAATGGACAGAGCTCTCCTTGCCACGAGGTACACTTCCCCAGAAATGTGTCCAAAGCATATTCTGCATGTTTTTGCCACCAATAAACAGGTGGATGGCCATAACTCTGCAATGCTGGAACTGTTTCATAAGGACATTGTGCAGATTGACGCGGATGACTACAAGAAAGACAAAGGAACTGGCAGAATGGCAAGGCAAGCTTCCCCTGTGCAAAGCGCTAAGAATGAGCTCCCGGACTCAATCAAAGTTGCCTTGGGTGCTCGTGTTATGATCACACGAAACGTTGATGTTCAATCAGGTCTGTGCAACGGGATGTTTGCAAAAGTTGTCAAATTGGTGAACTATCCAAATGAAGCCCGTGTCCAGAAACTTGGCTTGGAACTCGATCATGTGAGTAACACAGCGCGTGCTGCTAACCCCGTGTACATTGACAGACTGGAGGAGAAGCTGAACAAGGCTGGAGTGACGCGCCGACAGTTTCCCATCAAGCTTGCTTTTGCCTGCACGATCCACAAGGTACAAGGCATGACAACGTCACAGGCTGCAGTTTCGCTGAAAGGTGTTTTCGAACACGGCATGGGGTACGTAGCTCTGAGTAGAGTGACTTCGCTCAGTGGTCTGCATATTCTGCATATGGATGAGAGAAGGCTTCATGCAAATCCACAAATCACTGCTGCTCTTGCTGAGATGGCAGAGGATTCTTTGGAGAGCGTCATGCCCCTCCTTCACGTGATGCCGTCGGTAGATCGGGCAAATCACCTGGTTGTCGTCCATCATAAGACCGAAGGGCTGTCTTGTCACGTGCAAGATATCGTGTCTCATCACGAACTGCTTTTCGCTGATGTTTTGTGCTTCACAGAGACACACCTCCAAGGATCAGTGGCCGATGGACGTGCTTGCTTGGAAGGCTACACGATGTTTTGCAGGAACCGAAGTGATTCTTACACAAACTGTCCTGACTTGGCTACAAAACGTGGTGGCGGCGTAGGTATTTGTGTCAAAAGTCACATCGCGGCCCAGGAAAAGAAATACGTTCAGGGTGTGACCGACATTGAATTTGTTGTGGTGATGTTGGGATCACCGGTGTTTGAGTGATGTTCCAGTTATTTATTTTCTTTCTGTGTGTTCGCAATTGTCATGGTGATTGTTCTGGTGTTTTTTTAACTCGGCTGTATGTATTTGTTTGTTCACGCTGATTTCTCCGACTGCCCGAAATTTTCCATATTCTCAGTTTATGTGTATATCTGTCATCTCAGGGACACGAAGAAAGAATCCGATCTGGCGAAAGCCCATGCGGCTCTGGACTCAGAGGCCACAGAGCGTGAACGTCTGCAGGTGAAGTTGTCCAAGCTGAAGATTGATTTTGACGAGCTGGAAGCAAGGTGAGGCCCGCCCGGCCATTTTATCAAAAATATGCCAACAACAAAATGGATAGTGGATATTAGTGCTGACACAATTGCTTTGCTGCTGGGGCCACACCCCAAGGAAAATCCTCCTCGTGACTAATTGCAGCTCAATTGGACTTTCAGTTAACCATCCCATATGTGGGACTCACGATGGGATCACCGGTGTTTGAGTGATGTTCCAGTTATTTATTTTCTTTCTGTGTGTTCGCAATTGTCATGGTGATAATACTAGCCAACTTACATTGGCTCCCGGTCCATTTAAGATGTGACTTCAAGGTTCTTCTACTAACCTATAAATCGCTGCATGGCTTAGCGCCTTCATATCTCGTCGACCTAGTTGTTCCTTATGTTCCGTCTCGTAACCTTCGTTCGCAAAACGCTACCATTTTAGCGACACCGAGGGCCAAGAAAATGTCTGCAGGCTCTAGAGCATTTTCTATTCGGGCTCCAGAGCTTTGGAATGCCCTACCAATGGATATTAGGACTGCTACCTCAGTAGAAACCTTTAAGACACGTTTAAAGACACATTTCTATGACATGGCCTTTAACTAACCTGTAGTGGCCGATTCGGCTGGAGTTTGTTTTCTCTCCCTCTCCACCCCCTCCCTCCCCCCTCCCCGGCCGGGGAGGTGGTTAGGTGGCACCCATGCTGACAGCGGCTATCTGGATTCTCGTGGGCCAATTCAGGATGGGGGAACTGCAGCTCAACCTCCTCGAAGACACTGCCAGGACAATTGAGGGCTCCTTCGGCAGCCCTCTGCTATGACATGGACATCCACTTTTTATTTAATTGATTTTCATGTTGTATCATTTGTGCCCTCTCTGCATCCATTTCAACCTGGTGATCCTGAAAGGGGGATCCTTCCATCTGTGGTCCCTTCTCAAGGTTTCTCATTTTCCCCTGGTAGGGGTTTTTAAGTTTTTCCTTGCCCTTTTGGGAGCTTAAGATCAGGGGATGCTTTGAGAATAATTGTCAATTTCTGTCTATGTGAAGCCCTTTGAGACTGCTTGTGATTTAGGGCTATACAAATAAACTTGACTTGACTTGATTGTTCTGGTGTTTTTTTAACTCGGCTGTATGTATTTGTTTGTTCACGCTGATTTCTCCGACTGCCCGAAATTTTCCATATTCTCAGTTTATGTGTATATCTGTCATCACAGGGACACGAAGAAAGAATCCAATCTGGCGAAAGCCCGTGCGGCTCTGGACTCAGAGGCCACAGAGCGTGAACGTCTGCAGGTGAAGTTGTCCAAGCTGAAGATTGATTTTGACGAGCTGGAAGCAAGGTAAGGCCCGCCCGGCCATTTTATCAAAAATATGCCAACAACAAAATGGATAGTGGATATTAGTGCTGACATAATTGCTTTGCTGCTGGGGCCACACCCCAAGGAAAATCCTCCTCGTGACTAATTGCAGCTCAATTGGACTTTCAGTTAACCATCCCATAGTCGCACATCAATATAAATAGCGCATTTGACTGCGTCGAGGGTTTAATACTGTTTTTGCTCAGGAAGTCGCATCACATTCAAATCCTTAAAGATGAGCTGGAGTTTGAAAAGAAGCTGCATTCCGCGGTCGGTAATTACCATCACTATCGCTTATTTAATTAATGAAAATAAAGCTGAGTCATTCTCACGTCTCACGTAGGACTTGCGCATGGTCCAAAGCCAGCACGAGTCTCGCATGGTGGAGTTGGAAGCCGGCCAAAAAGTGAAAGATCTGGAGGAGGCTCTGTCTACAGAGAGGGAGCGGACCCAGAACAAGGAGGAGAGGTCTTTTTACAGCTTTAGAACATACCACAACGTTTGCTCTCATAGCAATTAATGTCTCCACGTTTGTCCCCAGGGTACGCCAAACCATGTCGGCCAGCAAAAAGAGGAAACGTCCGAAGGACAGCGAGGGTTTAAGCTCGGGCGGATGCAATGTGCCTCGTCCTAAAATCGCCCAGCAGGTCACTGTGGATGAGCAGCAGGTCACTGTGGATGAGCAGCAGGTCACTCTGGATGAGGTGGACTCGTACGGCAAATATTTCAGACTCCGCAATACAGTTGATGAGGTCAGTGGATGTGTCACAGGGGAACATCTTACGAAATTTGCACATTTTCCAGTAACGACTAACTTGTTGAGATCAATTTCAACTATTAGGATCAGAATTTGGGGAACTGGCAGGTGAAGCTCCAGATTGGATCTTCTGCTCCCATCGTATTCAAGTTTGCCGCAGAATTCATCCTGAAGGCCCACGAGAGTGTCACGGTAATCAAGCTTATCTGGAAGATCTCAGATACAAGGTGCTCAATATTTCAATGACCTTTACATGCATCAGATCTGGGCGGCTGACGCTGGCCGAAACCACAATCCTCCCTCTGATCTAGTCTGGGAGACACAGTCCAACTGGGGACCCGTAGGCCAGGTCCACTTTACCTTGATCAACGCCAACGGAGAGGTGACACATCTTTCAAGCGACAAGAAGCAATATTTCTATTTTGACGTCCGTTTTTCTTCCAGGAAATAAGGATGAGCAAAGCCACTGGCGCACGTTTGGAAGATGATGATGGAAATTCCACTTCCACCGTGGGATAGAGGAAATGGAATTTCGGTTTCTTGTGTGTCTTGACATATGAAGGGATTGACAATAAAGCAGACTTTGACTTTTGACATGGTCACATTATAAAAATATTGTATAACAATACAATTAAATGGGCTTTTTTTAAATAAAATCTGCTCCGACCTGTTGTGAAATCTAATTGAAATAATTGAAATAAAGTTGTTGTTCTTTAAAAATGATTGAATTCGTCTTTTTTCATTCTGTGTAATTACATTCTGCTGTATGCACCAAAAAAAAAAAGAGTGTAATATTGGTTTCATCAGTATATAATTGAAACCGTAAGGTATTCGGAAATCCCTGCGGTCAGTAGAATATATAACGGCTGTGCAATGAGAAGTCAAGACATGTTCCACGAGAGCAGGCGGTCAAGGCAAGAGTAATCTCGACGCAACATGCCCAACATGTGTAAGTCAGTGATGAATGTTTCCTGAATTTTCTTCCTCTTTTGCCATTCATTCATGATTTTCTTCTGCTTCCGCATTAGACACGCAAATTCTCGCGGTGGGCTTGGTGGCTTTTCTAGTACTGCGAGCCAATGGCGCTCCGTTGACAGAAGCGACCACCGTCTTGCCATCAAGCGACACCTCAAGTGAGGAGGAAACGGCGCCCTCTGACCTGCTGACCTCTGCTCATGTTTGGGACTCGGTTCTGGGTACCGCTAAAGAACACCAGAAAGCTGTAAGTGGAAATTCAGAAAGCACCTTCATTGTCTTCTCCTGGCTGTAAAACATATCTGACTTGTGACTAATTTCAATATCAGTTTGATGATGAATTCCAAAACAATGTCAACTTTCATTTACTGGAGCACTACAAAGCACCTCAGTTTCCAGCAAACTGCCCCAGCTCCAACTTTAGCAAGGTAAGAACCAGAAATGGAAAACCACCAGAGGTGGGAGAAAATACAGACACTGACACTTTCCATAATTGTTTGCTAGCATCGGCTTGACTTTTATGCGTAGGTTGAATAGATATTTGTTTTTTAACTGACCTAAATATTCTTTTTTCCAGGAGGCTTGCCTGCACAGGCTGGCCCAAGGTCTGTCCACTTACATAATTCTTCTCAAGCACGTGGAGAAGGAATATCCCGGCAGTAAAATTCTGTCTGAGGCCAAACACTACTCTGAACTCCTGCTCTACAATATCAAACAAAAGGTTGGCCAGTGTGACAATTTAGGGATAGGAAATGAATTTTGCTGTTACTATAATACCTATTTTGACATTGTGTTGCTTACTCTTGTCCGGCAGATGAAAAAACCAGAAGAGGTCACAGGCCTGAGTAGCAATGAGGAAGAGAGCCTATTGAGGTCACTGTACCACCCCGATGCTTTCCACAGAAAGATGACGGCGCACAACATCCTGCGGAAGCTCTACATCTTCATTGTTGACGGCGAGAGGGCGCTGAGGCGCAAAGAACGGCGAAGGGGAAAACATGCCAAGGTCTTCGCCATGTTTAGTTTATTGCGGTAGTCACGTCCGCCACTGAAGCCCGTCGGAAATGTTGGGCAAAACATGAAGTGAATTAAGTTGTTGGATCTGCACTGACGTGTCGTAACCCACTGACGGATTGATGATGTATTTGTTTTTGCATGACGCACTGAGTTTTTTAAATTTTTTATTCTGTAGATAACCTATTTATTGCTCATTCAAAAAAGCCATTGTGAATCTAAGACCTTATTTATTGCAAACAGTCGTATGAATTATTTAAAGAAGATATTTATTACATATTATTGTTTTTATACTTGAAGGCATGATAATTATATTTATTTTTTAAACGGAATGTATTTTTAAAACATGAATAAAACTATTTGCTTACTTGTGAATTGAACTGCTTGATTTATAACACTTTGGCAGGTGTCTTTTGAGAATTTCACTTATTAGATTGAACTACAGAAATCTCTTTTTCTGAGATTCAAAGACATCGTATATATATATATATATATTTGCAAAACTGAAATATCGTAAGGCCACTTATGGGCTTTACTGTCAGACATTTATTGACAAAAACATGGAACAGACTTCAAGACAATGTCGTAACAATAACAAATAAATATCTCAGACCAAATTGACTTTCAGGTGGCCAACTCGTCGTGGTCTTCAGGTGGAGGTTGTTGATGCAGGTGCACGTCATCCTTCTTCAACCCCAAAGTAAACTGAAACGAAGCAAAAACAGCCAACGATACACATGTCATTGTTGTTTTTGACTTAATCTGCCATTTTTTTTAAGGTTCTCTTTCTACATATTTACCAAACACAAGCGATACATTAACTTCAATACAAAAAAAGGGCACTACCTCAAATACAACTTAGAAAACAGTTTGACTGAAATGGTAGTCATTCAATAAATAAATATACGCACATTTTCTTTTTCAAATTGCAGCCTTTGCGGTTTTGAAAATTGCAGTTGATCACATTGCAACGTCGACTTGAATTCTATTCATCTCTCAGTTTTAATGCACAGACAGACACACGAGAGAAAACGCTGACACAGAAGCAGTGGATGACGCAAATCAGTGTTGCCGCAAGCAGACCTGTTGCTGAGATTGTCTCATGTGTTGAGACGAGCGACACTAGACGGTGTTCAGGTGAACGTCACCACCAAGAATTTACCGATAACGACAGTGGAGTGGTTTTCACTACAGGTAAACAGCTGGCAAATGTGACAAAAATTCCAAAATCTCGTAGAGAAAAGTTCCTACGACAAATAAAAGCACAAGAAAAGTTAAAAGAAAAATTGGAAGTGAGACGTAAAAAACAGGAACTAAAGAGAATGATGAAAAACTCTAAAGAGAGGGGACAGTACTGAAGACCAAAACAATGCGCAGAGTAAGTACGCTTTTGAAAAAATACTAAGTCATAAACCGACTATGTAGGGAGCGAAATGACTGTGTGCTCATGGAAGCTGTTGAGGTATTCAAAGCCCAAATTAAGAATGGCCCCACATTTGTCTGCACTGTTTGCCACAGAGCATTGTTTCCGAACCAAGTACGCGCTTGTCAACGTAGATTTTATAAGAAAAACAGACATGTTGTTGCAAGTTGTCTCACGGGACAATTTGTCCATATCTGTGATGATGAATGTCAGGCCTCGTGCAGCGTACCAGCTGAAAGAAAACTGGAGTGGATATGTCACACTTGCTATAGTCACCTCAAAGATGGTAAAATGCCTGCACTTGCTGTTGCGAACAATCTCACACTCTCTGATATTCCAAAGGAACTGTGTGGATTGAACATACTGGAGAGACACCTCATTTCCAAATGCATATCATTTGCCAAAATTGTACCTCTTCCCAAAGGTCAACAACGAGCCATTCGTGGAAATGTGGTGTGCGTGCCATCGGAAGTACAAGAGACGGTCAATGTCTTGCCCAGACTAAGAAGTAAGTCACAGATGTTGAGAGTGAAACTGAAGAGACGGCTTTGCTACAAAGGCCATCAGTTTTTTCAAACTGTCACTTGGTCTAAGCTAATGAGCGCTCTGATGAAACTGAAACAAGTCCATCCACAGTACAGAGACATAACCATTCGCGACGATGCGGACCTTTGCGACCCAACCCTCACTGACGATGAGAGCAGCTCCGATGAAGCGCAAATGAGCGACAGTGAGTACAATGAGGAAGCTCTGGAGGAGATGTACAGATTTGAAAGTGATGCTCTGTGTGGGATGAACAGTGACTCTCAACATGACAACAGTGGTAACAAACAGCAACAAGAAAATTCGGAAGACGGTGATCAACCAAATGGTGGAGTGATACTTGAATCATGTCTCCAACCCAATGATGTGGCAGAGGAAATTATGAGTTTTACAGAGGGCATTTATTGTGTTGCTCCTGCAGAAAGAAACAACCCAGTAAGTTTTTTCAAGACTCCCAAGCTTGAGGCCATGGCTTTTCCGGTGCAGTTTCCCACTGGTCACAACACCCTCGATGAAGAGAGAGCAATAAAACTCACACCAAGCAAATATTTCAAAACCCGTCTGTGTTGCGTGGATGAACGCTTTGCTCGAGATACCAACTACTTGTTCTTTGCCCAGTTTGTGACTGAAATTTACCAGGCAACGTCGAGCATGACAATACAGCTGCGCAAAGGTAAGCCTTTTACCAGGGATGGTCGAAGGATACACAATGCCATGCTTCAGGACAAACGTGAAGTTGAGAAACTGGTGCGCAGCAAAGATGCTGTCCGATTCATGACACCGCTGAGAGGTACGCCGGCCTATTGGGAGAAAACCACCAAAGATCTTTTTGCTATGATCCGGCAGCTGGGCACACCCACGTTCTTTTGCACATTTTCTGCTGCCGAAATGCGTTGGGAAGAGGTCATCACCGCCATCAAAGCGCAACAAGGTGAAGTAGTGAATTTCGCCCAACTTGACTGGGCTACCAAGTGTGAGATCCTACGCAGCAATCCTGTGACGACGATGCGCATGTTTGACAAGCGTGTGGAAGCTCTGTTCAGAGATTTGATCCTCTCTCCGGCGCAACCGATTGTTGAGGTCGTCGACTACTTTTACCGACTGGAGTTTCAACACAGAGGAAGTCCTCACATTCATTGCCTCATATGGGTTCGAGGTGCCCCTGTATTTGAGGAAGCCACGGATGGAGCCATCTGTCATTTTGTGTCTCGCTACATCTCGGCCGAGCTAACGGACCCGCAGAAGGAACCGGAATTGTACAAAAAGGTCACAGAGGTTCAGATGCACAGCAAAAGTCACTCCAAATCGTGCGTCAAACACCAAGGTGCAAATTGCCGCTTTGGATTCCCCAAACAACCGTGCGATGAAACAATGATCGTCAGACCTGCGCCCGTCGACGACGACAATCGAGATCAACGCAATGACGATCGGTTGGCGTCGAATGCCAAGCTTGTTTCCGTGCTAAATCTGCTGAATGAGCCTGAAACGGCATCCCTGACTTTGCCTCAGCTACTGGCTAAATGTAAGCTCACCGGTGACGTGTACATGAACTGTTTGCGCATGACGGCCTCGTCGAGTTCTGTCGTGCTTAAGCGAGAACCGAAAGACTGCTGGGTCAACAACTACAACCGCCATTTGCTTCTTGCCTGGGATGGAAACCTGGACATCCAATACATCCTGAATGCCTACTCTTGCATCGCATACATCTGCAGCTACATCAGCAAGGCTGAACACGGTCTGAGCCAATACCTGAAATCGGTCATTGAAAACTCCCGCTGCGCAAATGTCAACGAGAGCGATGAAATGAAGCAAATTATGCAAGCGTACTCCAAGAAAAGAGAAGTGAGTGCTCAGGAATGCGTCGCACGTGCGTGCGGCTTGCATATGAAACAGTCCTCCCGCATGGTGGTGGTATTTGTACAAACGAGTGACAATGCGCTGAAAATGAGTTATCCTCTCTCGCTCCTTGAGGGCAAAACGCAGGAATCTCATGAAGTGTGGATGACTGGCCTGCCGGAAAAATACAAATCCAGACCTCAAACAGAGGAATTTGAAGTCATGTGCTTGGCTGATTTTGCATCAATGTGCAGAATTGTTTATGGCAAACAAGCCAAAGGTAAGAATGTTTTGCCTCTGCTGAACGACATGGGCTTTGTCCAGAAAAGAACAGAAAAACATGCGGTCATCAAATACTGCAAATACTCTGAACAAAAGAATCCGGAGGAATATTACTGCTCCTTGCTCAAGCTGTACCTGCCTCATCGTGCTGATTGCCAATTAAAATCTGAACGCTGTCCTTCCTATCAGTTGTTTCATGATAACGCCTGTGTACAGTTACCGTATAACGACTCTGTGGAGCGCGTGTGCCAAATTGTCAGAAGGAACAGAGAAAGGTATGAGAAATACAGTCGAGACATTCACAACGCCATCCAAGAGGTGGAGGAGAGTGGGCTCGTCATAAACGAATGGTGCCACCTGGCTCCCGAGAGTGAGTTGCAAAGACTCGAATGCGTTGAGGAAATGAACGCGAGAGATGAACCGAACGACAACGTGGAGGAAAATGTCCTGGACTATAACGTCAGGTCCAAAACAACGCAAATGTCCATCGTGACAGAGGCTGCAGCCATCGATCCCGCAGTGTTACGTGACATGTATCGTAACCTGAACCAAAAGCAAGCGTCCGTCTTCTACAAGGTCAGAGATTGGTGCATAAAACGTGCGTGTAGCTCAAAGCCCATTGAGCAGTTCTTCTACCACATCAACGGTGGCGCCGGGACCGGCAAATCGCATCTGATCAAGTGTATCCACGCAGAGGCTACCAAAATACTGCAGAGACTACCACGGCTGGCTGAGGAGGCCGACATTTCCAAGCAAACGGTTATTCTCGCAGCTTTCACTGGCACGGCGGCGTTCAACATTTCCGGGGCAACGTTGCATTGTCTACTCAAACTGCCGAGAAGTCTCAAACCCCCGTACCACGGGCTGGGCAATAAACTGGACGAAGTCAGAGCCGAGCTGTCCATCGCCGAAATACTCATCATCGATGAGATTTCCATGGTGTCGAAAGACCTCTTTGCCTACGTGAATGCCAGGTTGAAACAAATCAAAGGAATTAATTTACCTTTCGGTGGCATGTCTGTTCTTGCTGTTGGAGATTTCTTTCAGCTCCCTCCCGTGAGACAGTCCAAACCTCTGTGCGTGTACGATCCTACGCGGCTGGACCACTGGCGTGACGACTTCAAAAAGATCACGCTCACCGCCATCATGAGGCAGAAAGACGATGTCGCCTTTGCCGAACTGCTGAACCGACTCCGCGTCAAAGAAAAGTCAGATGAACTGTCGGAAATGGACAGAGCTCTCCTTGCCACGAGGTACACTTCCCCAGAAATGTGTCCAAAGCATATTCTGCATGTTTTTGCCACCAATAAACAGGTGGATGGCCATAACTCTGCGATGCTGGAACTGTTTCATAAGGACATTGTGCAGATTGACGCGGATGACTACAAGAAAGACAAAGGAACTGGCAGAATGGCAAGGCAAGCTTCCCCTGTGCAAGGCGCTAAGAATGAGCTCCCGGACTCAATCAAAGTTGCCTTGGGTGCTCGTGTTATGATCACACGGAACGTTGATGTTCAATCAGGTCTGTGCAACGGGATGTTTGCAAAAGTTGTCAAATTGGTGAACTATCCAAATGAAGCCCGTGTCCAGAAACTTGGGTTGGAACTCGATCATGTGAGTAACACAGCGCGTGCTGCTAACCCCGTGTACATTGACAGACTGGAGGAGAAGCTGAACAAGGCTGGAGTGACGCGCCGACAGTTTCCCATCAAGCTTGCTTTTGCCTGCACGATCCACAAGGTACAAGGCATGACAACGTCACAGGCTGCAGTTTCGCTGAAAGGTGTTTTCGAACACGGCATGGGGTACGTAGCTCTGAGTAGAGTGACTTCGCTCAGTGGTCTGCATATTCTGCATATGGATGAGAGAAGGCTTCATGCAAATCCACAAATCACTGCTGCTCTTGCTGAGATGGCAGAGGATTCTTTGGAGAGCGTCATGCCCCTCCTTCACGTGATGCCGTCGGTAGATCGGGCAAATCACCTGGTTGTCGTCCATCATAAGACCGAAGGGCTGTCTTGTCACGTGCAAGATATCGTGTCTCATCACGAACTGCTTTTCGCTGATGTTTTGTGCTTCACAGAGACACACCTCCAAGGATCAGTGGCCGATGGACGTGCTTGCTTGGAAGGCTACACGATGTTTTGCAGGAACCGAAGTGATTCTTACACAAACTGTCCTGACTTGGCTACAAAACGTGGTGGCGGCGTAGGTATTTGTGTCAAAAGTCACATCGCGGCCCAGGAAAAGAAATACGTTCAGGGTGTGACCGACATTGAATTTGTTGTGGTGATGTTGGGATCACCGGTGTTTGAGTGATGTTCCAGTTATTTATTTTCTTTCTGTGTGTTCGCAATTGTCATGGTGATTGTTCTGGTGTTTTTTTAACTCGGCTGTATGTATTTGTTTGTTCACGCTGATTTCTCCGACTGCCCGAAATTTTCCATATTCTCAGTTTATGTGTATATCTGTCATCTCAGGGACACGAAGAAAGAATCCGATCTGGCGAAAGCCCGTGCGGCTCTGGACTCAGAGGCCACAGAGCGTGAACGTCTGCAGGTGAAGTTGTCCAAGCTGAAGATTGATTTTGACGAGCTGGAAGCAAGGTGAGGCCCGCCCGGCCATTTTATCAAAAATATGCCAACAACAAAATGGATAGTGGATATTAGTGCTGACACAATTGCTTTGCTGCTGGGGCCACACCCCAAGGAAAATCCTCCTCGTGACTAATTGCAGCTCAATTGGACTTTCAGTTAACCATCCCATATGTGGGACTCACGATGGGATCACCGGTGTTTGAGTGATGTTCCAGTTATTTATTTTCTTTCTGTGTGTTCGCAATTGTCATGGTGATAATACTAGCCAACTTACATTGGCTCCCGGTCCATTTAAGATGTGACTTCAAGGTTCTTCTACTAACCTATAAATCGCTGCATGGCTTAGCGCCTTCATATCTCGTCGACCTAGTTGTTCCTTATGTTCCGTCTCGTAACCTTCGTTCGCAAAACGCTACCATTTTAGCGACACCGAGGGCCAAGAAAATGTCTGCAGGCTCTAGAGCATTTTCTATTCGGGCTCCAGAGCTTTGGAATGCCCTACCAATGGATATTAGGACTGCTACCTCAGTAGAAACCTTTAAGACACGTTTAAAGACACATTTCTATGACATGGCCTTTAACTAACCTGTAGTGGCCGATTCGGCTGGAGTTTGTTTTCTCTCCCTCTCCACCCCCTCCCTCCCCCCTCCCCGGCCGGGGAGGTGGTTAGGTGGCACCCATGCTGACAGCGGCTATCTGGATTCTCGTGGGCCAATTCAGGATGGGGGAACTGCAGCTCAACCTCCTCGAAGACACTGCCAGGACAATTGAGGGCTCCTTCGGCAGCCCTCTGCTATGACATGGACATCCACTTTTTATTTAATTGATTTTCATGTTGTATCATTTGTGCCCTCTCTGCATCCATTTCAACCTGGTGATCCTGAAAGGGGGATCCTTCCATCTGTGGTCCCTTCTCAAGGTTTCTCATTTTCCCCTGGTAGGGGTTTTTAAGTTTTTCCTTGCCCTTTTGGGAGCTTAAGATCAGGGGATGCTTTGAGAATAATTGTCAATTTCTGTCTATGTGAAGCCCTTTGAGACTGCTTGTGATTTAGGGCTATACAAATAAACTTGACTTGACTTGATTGTTCTGGTGTTTTTTTAACTCGGCTGTATGTATTTGTTTGTTCACGCTGATTTCTCCGACTGCCCGAAATTTTCCATATTCTCAGTTTATGTGTATATCTGTCATCACAGGGACACGAAGAAAGAATCCAATCTGGCGAAAGCCCGTGCGGCTCTGGACTCAGAGGCCACAGAGCGTGAACGTCTGCAGGTGAAGTTGTCCAAGCTGAAGATTGATTTTGACGAGCTGGAAGCAAGGTAAGGCCCGCCCGGCCATTTTATCAAAAATATGCCAACAACAAAATGGATAGTGGATATTAGTGCTGACATAATTGCTTTGCTGCTGGGGCCACACCCCAAGGAAAATCCTCCTCGTGACTAATTGCAGCTCAATTGGACTTTCAGTTAACCATCCCATAGTCGCACATCAATATAAATAGCGCATTTGACTGCGTCGAGGGTTTAATACTGTTTTTGCTCAGGAAGTCGCATCACATTCAAATCCTTAAAGATGAGCTGGAGTTTGAAAAGAAGCTGCATTCCGCGGTCGGTAATTACCATCACTATCGCTTATTTAATTAATGAAAATAAAGCTGAGTCATTCTCACGTCTCACGTAGGACTTGCGCATGGTCCAAAGCCAGCACGAGTCTCGCATGGTGGAGTTGGAAGCCGGCCAAAAAGTGAAAGATCTGGAGGAGGCTCTGTCTACAGAGAGGGAGCGGACCCAGAACAAGGAGGAGAGGTCTTTTTACAGCTTTAGAACATACCACAACGTTTGCTCTCATAGCAATTAATGTCTCCACGTTTGTCCCCAGGGTACGCCAAACCATGTCGGCCAGCAAAAAGAGGAAACGTCCGAAGGACAGCGAGGGTTTAAGCTCGGGCGGATGCAATGTGCCTCGTCCTAAAATCGCCCAGCAGGTCACTGTGGATGAGCAGCAGGTCACTGTGGATGAGCAGCAGGTCACTCTGGATGAGGTGGACTCGTACGGCAAATATTTCAGACTCCGCAATACAGTTGATGAGGTCAGTGGATGTGTCACAGGGGAACATCTTACGAAATTTGCACATTTTCCAGTAACGACTAACTTGTTGAGATCAATTTCAACTATTAGGATCAGAATTTGGGGAACTGGCAGGTGAAGCTCCAGATTGGATCTTCTGCTCCCATCGTATTCAAGTTTGCCGCAGAATTCATCCTGAAGGCCCACGAGAGTGTCACGGTAATCAAGCTTATCTGGAAGATCTCAGATACAAGGTGCTCAATATTTCAATGACCTTTACATGCATCAGATCTGGGCGGCTGACGCTGGCCGAAACCACAATCCTCCCTCTGATCTAGTCTGGGAGACACAGTCCAACTGGGGACCCGTAGGCCAGGTCCACTTTACCTTGATCAACGCCAACGGAGAGGTGACACATCTTTCAAGCGACAAGAAGCAATATTTCTATTTTGACGTCCGTTTTTCTTCCAGGAAATAAGGATGAGCAAAGCCACTGGCGCACGTTTGGAAGATGATGATGGAAATTCCACTTCCACCGTGGGATAGAGGAAATGGAATTTCGGTTTCTTGTGTGTCTTGACATATGAAGGGATTGACAATAAAGCAGACTTTGACTTTTGACATGGTCACATTATAAAAATATTGTATAACAATACAATTAAATGGGCTTTTTTTAAATAAAATCTGCTCCGACCTGTTGTGAAATCTAATTGAAATAATTGAAATAAAGTTGTTGTTCTTTAAAAATGATTGAATTCGTCTTTTTTCATTCTGTGTAATTACATTCTGCTGTATGCACCAAAAAAAAAAGAGTGTAATATTGGTTTCATCAGTATATAATTGAAACCGTAAGGTATTCGGAAATCCCTGCGGTCAGTAGAATATATAACGGCTGTGCAATGAGAAGTCAAGACATGTTCCACGAGAGCAGGCGGTCAAGGCAAGAGTAATCTCGACGCAACATGCCCAACATGTGTAAGTCAGTGATGAATGTTTCCTGAATTTTCTTCCTCTTTTGCCATTCATTCATGATTTTCTTCTGCTTCCGCATTAGACACGCAAATTCTCGCGGTGGGCTTGGTGGCTTTTCTAGTACTGCGAGCCAATGGCGCTCCGTTGACAGAAGCGACCACCGTCTTGCCATCAAGCGACACCTCAAGTGAGGAGGAAACGGCGCCCTCTGACCTGCTGACCTCTGCTCATGTTTGGGACTCGGTTCTGGGTACCGCTAAAGAACACCAGAAAGCTGTAAGTGGAAATTCAGAAAGCACCTTCATTGTCTTCTCCTGGCTGTAAAACATATCTGACTTGTGACTAATTTCAATATCAGTTTGATGATGAATTCCAAAACAATGTCAACTTTCATTTACTGGAGCACTACAAAGCACCTCAGTTTCCAGCAAACTGCCCCAGCTCCAACTTTAGCAAGGTAAGAACCAGAAATGGAAAACCACCAGAGGTGGGAGAAAATACAGACACTGACACTTTCCATAATTGTTTGCTAGCATCGGCTTGACTTTTATGCGTAGGTTGAATAGATATTTGTTTTTTAACTGACCTAAATATTCTTTTTTCCAGGAGGCTTGCCTGCACAGGCTGGCCCAAGGTCTGTCCACTTACATAATTCTTCTCAAGCACGTGGAGAAGGAATATCCCGGCAGTAAAATTCTGTCTGAGGCCAAACACTACTCTGAACTCCTGCTCTACAATATCAAACAAAAGGTTGGCCAGTGTGACAATTTAGGGATAGGAAATGAATTTTGCTGTTACTATAATACCTATTTTGACATTGTGTTGCTTACTCTTGTCCGGCAGATGAAAAAACCAGAAGAGGTCACAGGCCTGAGTAGCAATGAGGAAGAGAGCCTATTGAGGTCACTGTACCACCCCGATGCTTTCCACAGAAAGATGACGGCGCACAACATCCTGCGGAAGCTCTACATCTTCATTGTTGACGGCGAGAGGGCGCTGAGGCGCAAAGAACGGCGAAGGGGAAAACATGCCAAGGTCTTCGCCATGTTTAGTTTATTGCGGTAGTCACGTCCGCCACTGAAGCCCGTCGGAAATGTTGGGCAAAACATGAAGTGAATTAAGTTGTTGGATCTGCACTGACGTGTCGTAACCCACTGACGGATTGATGATGTATTTGTTTTTGCATGACGCACTGAGTTTTTTAAATTTTTTATTCTGTAGATAACCTATTTATTGCTCATTCAAAAAAGCCATTGTGAATCTAAGACCTTATTTATTGCAAACAGTCGTATGAATTATTTAAAGAAGATATTTATTACATATTATTGTTTTTATACTTGAAGGCATGATAATTATATTTATTTTTTAAACGGAATGTATTTTTAAAACATGAATAAAACTATTTGCTTACTTGTGAATTGAACTGCTTGATTTATAACACTTTGGCAGGTGTCTTTTGAGAATTTCACTTATTAGATTGAACTACAGAAATCTCTTTTTCTGAGATTCAAAGACATCGTATATATATATATATATATTTGCAAAACTGAAATATCGTAAGGCCACTTATGGGCTTTACTGTCAGACATTTATTGACAAAAACATGGAACAGACTTCAAGACAATGTCGTAACAATAACAAATAAATATCTCAGACCAAATTGACTTTCAGGTGGCCAACTCGTCGTGGTCTTCAGGTGGAGGTTGTTGATGCAGGTGCACGTCATCCTTCTTCAACCCCAAAGTAAACTGAAACGAAGCAAAAACAGCCAACGATACACATGTCATTGTTGTTTTTGACTTAATCTGCCATTTTTTTTAAGGTTCTCTTTCTACATATTTACCAAACACAAGCGATACATTAACTTCAATACAAAAAAAGGGCACTACCTCAAATACAACTTAGAAAACAGTTTGACTGAAATGGTAGTCATTCAATAAATAAATATACGCACATTTTCTTTTTCAAATTGCAGCCTTTGCGGTTTTGAAAATTGCAGTTGATCACATTGCAACGTCGACTTGAATTCTATTCATCTCTCAGTTTTAATGCACAGACAGACACACGAGAGAAAACGCTGACACAGAAGCAGTGGATGACGCAAATCAGTGTTGCCGCAAGCAGACCTGTTGCTGAGATTGTCTCATGTGTTGAGACGAGCGACACTAGACGGTGTTCAGGTGAACGTCACCACCAAGAATTTACCGATAACGACAGTGGAGTGGTTTTCACTACAGGTAAACAGCTGGCAAATGTGACAAACATTCCAAAATCTCGTAGAGAAAAGTTCCTACGACAAATAAAAGCACAAGAAAAGTTAAAAGAAAAATTGGAAGTGAGACGTAAAAAACAGGAACTAAAGAGAATGATGAAAAACTCTAAAGAGAGGGAACAGTACAGTCAAACTGCAGAGGTAAGACAAAGGAAATTGGGTTATATTAGAACCCGTTATCAACAGGACAAGCGTTTTTGTGCCAAACAAAAGTCCTATTTTACACAACGTTGTCAGACGGATCATGAGTTTAAGAAGAAAAACCTTTCCCGTTTCTCACGTCGTTATAGGACAGATGAGTGTTTTACGATGAGACGACGCGCTTACATCACAGAACGTTACCGTGACGATGTTGGGTTTCGAAACAGGCAGCGCTCTTACATGACACGCCGTTATTTAAACAACCCTGAATTCCGATTAAAACATCAGGAAATCATGAGGCGCATAATGGCAAAAAAATGTGATTCACTGAAGACCAAAACAATGCGCAGAGTAAGTACGCTTTTGAAAAAATACTAAGTCATAAACCGACTATGTAGGGAGCGAAATGACTGTGTGCTCATGGAAGCTGTTGAGGTATTCAAAGCCCAAATTAAGAATGGCCCCACATTTGTCTGCACTGTTTGCCACAGAGCATTGTTTCCGAACCAAGTACGCGCTTGTCAACGTAGATTTTATAAGAAAAACAGACATGTTGTTGCAAGTTGTCTCACGGGACAATTTGTCCATATCTGTGATGATGAATGTCAGGCCTCGTGCAGCGTACCAGCTGAAAGAAAACTGGAGTGGATATGTCACACTTGCTATAGTCACCTCAAAGATGGTAAAATGCCTGCACTTGCTGTTGCGAACAATCTCACACTCTCTGATATTCCAAAGGAACTGTGTGGATTGAACATACTGGAGAGACACCTCATTTCCAAATGCATATCATTTGCCAAAATTTTACCTCTTCCCAAAGGTCAACAACGAGCCATTCGTGGAAATGTGGTGTGCGTGCCATCGGAAGTACAAGAGACGGTCAATGTCTTGCCCAGACTAAGAAGTAAGTCACAGATGTTGAGAGTGAAACTGAAGAGACGGCTTTGCTACAAAGGCCATCAGTTTTTTCAAACTGTCACTTGGTCTAAGCTAATGAGCGCTCTGATGAAACTGAAACAAGTCCATCCACAGTACAGAGACATAACCATTCGCGACGATGCGGACCTTTGCGACCCAACCCTCACTGACGATGAGAGCAGCTCCGATGAAGCGCAAATGAGCGACAGTGAGTACAATGAGGAAGCTCTGGAGGAGATGTACAGATTTGAAAGTGATGCTCTGTGTGGGATGAACAGTGACTCTCAACATGACAACAGTGGTAACAAACAGCAACAAGAAAATTCGGAAGACGGTGATCAACCAAATGGTGGAGTGATACTTGAATCATGTCTCCAACCCAATGATGTGGCAGAGGAAATTATGAGTTTTACAGAGGGCATTTATTGTGTTGCTCCTGCAGAAAGAAACAACCCAGTAAGTTTTTTCAAGACTCCCAAGCTTGAGGCCATGGCTTTTCCGGTGCAGTTTCCCACTGGTCACAACACCCTCGATGAAGAGAGAGCAATAAAACTCACACCAAGCAAATATTTCAAAACCCGTCTGTGTTGCGTGGATGAACGCTTTGCTCGAGATACCAACTACTTGTTCTTTGCCCAGTTTGTGACTGAAATTTACCAGGCAACGTCGAGCATGACAATACAGCTGCGCAAAGGTAAGCCTTTTACCAGGGATGGTCGAAGGATACACAATGCCATGCTTCAGGACAAACGTGAAGTTGAGAAACTGGTGCGCAGCAAAGATGCTGTCCGATTCATGACACCGCTGAGAGGTACGCCGGCCTATTGGGAGAAAACCACCAAAGATCTTTTTGCTATGATCCGGCAGCTGGGCACACCCACGTTCTTTTGCACATTTTCTGCTGCCGAAATGCGTTGGGAAGAGGTCATCACCGCCATCAAAGCGCAACAAGGTGAAGTAGTGAATTTCGCCCAACTTGACTGGGCTACCAAGTGTGAGATCCTACGCAGCAATCCTGTGACGACGATGCGCATGTTTGACAAGCGTGTGGAAGCTCTGTTCAGAGATTTGATCCTCTCTCCGGCGCAACCGATTGGTGAGGTCGTCGACTACTTTTACCGACTGGAGTTTCAACACAGAGGAAGTCCTCACATTCATTGCCTCATATGGGTTCGAGGTGCCCCTGTATTTGAGGAAGCCACGGATGGAGCCATCTGTCATTTTGTGTCTCGCTACATCTCGGCCGAGCTGCCGGACCCGCAGAAGGAACCGGAATTGTACAAAAAGGTCACAGAGGTTCAGATGCACAGCAAAAGTCACTCCAAATCGTGCGTCAAACACCAAGGTGCAAATTGCCGCTTTGGATTCCCCAAACAACCGTGCGATGAAACAATGATCGTCAGACCTGCGCCCGTCGACGACGACAATCGAGATCAACGCAATGACGATCGGTTGGCGTCGAATGCCAAGCTTGTTCCCGTGCTAAATCTGCTGAATGAGCCTGAAACGGCATCCCTGACTTTGCCTCAGCTACTGGCTAAACGTAAGCTCACCGGTGACGAGTACATGAACTGTTTGCGCATGACGGCCTCGTCGAGTTCTGTCGTGCTTAAGCGAGAACCGAAAGACTGCTGGGTCAACAACTACAACCGCCATTTGCTTCTTGCCTGGGATGGAAACCTGGACATCCAATACATCCTGAATGCCTACTCTTGCATTGCATACATCTGCAGCTACATCAGCAAGGCTGAACACGGTCTGAGCCAATACCTGAAATCGGTCATTGAAAACTCCCGCTGCGCAAATGTCAACGAGAGCGATGAAATGAAGCAAATTATGCAAGCGTACTCCAAGAAAAGAGAAGTGAGTGCTCAGGAATGCGTCGCACGTGCGTGCGGCTTGCATATGAAACAGTCCTCCCGCATGGTGGTGGTATTTGTACAAACGAGTGACAATGCGCTGAAAATGAGTTATCCTCTCTCGCTCCTTGAGGGCAAAACGCAGGAATCTCATGAAGTGTGGATGACTGGCCTGCCGGAAAAATACAAATCCAGACCTCAAACAGAGGAATTTGAAGTCATGTGCTTGGCTGATTTTGCATCAATGTGCAGAATTGTTTATGGCAAACAAGCCAAAGGTAAGAATGTTTTGCCTCTGCTGAACGACATGGGCTTTGTCCAGAAAAGAACAGAAAAACATGCGGTCATCAAATACTGCAAATACTCTGAACAAAAGAATCCGGAGGAATATTACTGCTCCTTGCTCAAGCTGTACCTGCCTCATCGTGCTGATTGCCAATTAAAATCTGAACGCTGTCCTTCCTATCAGTTGTTTCATGATAACGCCTGTGTACAGTTACCGTATAACGACTCTGTGGAGCGCGTGTGCCAAATTGTCAGAAGGAACAGAGAAAGGTATGAGAAATACAGTCGAGACATTGACAACGCCATCCAAGAGGTGGAGGAGAGTGGGCTCGTCATAAACGAATGGTGCCACCTGGCTCCCGAGAGTGAGTTGCAAAGACTCGAATGCGTTGAGGAAATGAACGCGAGAGATGAACCGAACGACAACGTGGAGGAAAATGTCCCGGACTATAACGTCAGGTCCAAAACAACGCAAATGTCCATCGTGACAGAGGCTGCAGCCATCGATCCCGCAGTGTTACGCGACATGTATCGTAACCTGAACCAAAAGCAAGCGTCCGTCTTCTACAAGGTCAGAGATTGGTGCATAAAACGTGTGTGTAGCTCAAAGCCCATTGAGCAGTTCTTCTACCACATCAACGGTGGCGCCGGGACCGGCAAATCGCATCTGATCAAGTGTATCCACGCAGAGGCTACCAAAATACTGCAGAGACTACCACGACTGGCTGAGGAGGCCGACATTTCCAAGCAAACGGTTGTTCTCGCAGCTTTCACTGGCACGGCGGCGTTCAACATTTCCGGGGCAACGTTGCATTGTCTACTCAAACTGCCGAGAAGTCTCAAACCCCCGTACCACGGGCTGGGCAATAAACTGGACGAAGTCAGAGCCGAGCTGTCCATCGCCGAAATACTCATCATCGATGAGATTTCCATGGTGTCGAAAGACCTCTTTGCCTACGTGAATGCCAGGTTGAAACAAATCAAAGGAATTAATTTACCTTTCGGTGGCATGTCTGTTCTTGCTGTTGGAGATTTCTTTCAGCTCCCTCCCGTGAGACAGTCCAAACCTCTGTGCGTGTACGATCCTACGCGGCTGGACCACTGGCGTGACGACTTCAAAAAGATCACGCTCACCGCCATCATGAGGCAGAAAGACGATGTCGCCTTTGCCGAACTGCTGAACCGACTCCGCGTCAAAGAAAAGTCAGATGAACTGTCGGAAATGGACAGAGCTCTCCTTGCCACGAGGTACACTTCCCCAGAAATGTGTCCAAAGCATATTCTGCATGTTTTTGCCACCAATAAACAGGTGGATGGCCATAACTCTGCGATGCTGGAACTGTTTCATAAGGACATTGTGCAGATTGACGCGGATGACTACAAGAAAGACAAAGGAACTGGCAGAATAGCAAGGCAAGCTTCCCCTGTGCAAGGCGCTAAGAATGAGCTCCCGGACTCAATCAAAGTTGCCTTGGGTGCTCGTGTTATGATCACACGGAACGTTGATGTTCAATCAGGTCTGTGCAACGGGATGTTTGCAAAAGTTGTCAAATTGGTGAACTATCCAAATGAAGCCTGTTAGGGTTTGCAGAATATCTTCATCGTATGATTATGTTGGAATATAACCTGTAATAATTTAACTAGTTTGTCCTGTCTAGACAAAATTAGTTTACCAAAGTGCTAAGATCATTTCAACTTATTGACTAGCTGCAGAGGAAGCAATCAAAGTTGCTTTGTTTACAGAACGTCGTAAAAGGTCCCCTGCTATGCTTTGATCAGCAGGGGACCCCTCTTCACCCAACCTGTGTGTTCCCAAACCCCCACTTTCAACCCCACTTTGTTTCTCTCAATAAATAAGCGCCTGACGAGGCCTGAGTCAGATTTCATTCGACTATCGCTGAGAGCACAGCGACGAGTGAACTCTCCGCCTGCAGGTGTCTAAAACGACTAACTTGTCTCCAGTGTGGTCCTTGCAAAATAAGTTAGAGTGAACACCACCCTAACATTTTTGGTGCCGAAACCCGGGACCCTCATACCCGCCATCTGGCTGACGGAGGAGGACGTGCCTTCCATTCTTCTGGCGAATGTTCGATCGCTGGACAACAAAATGGATTACATTCGCCTGCTGCAATCTACAAACCGGACAGTGCGGGACTGCTGTGTGCTCGTGTTCACTGAGACTTGGTTGACTGTCAACATTCCGGACTCTGCCGTACATCTGGAGCGGCTAGCGTGCTATCGGGCGGACCGGGCCATTGTACAAGGGGGGAAATCTCGTGGAGGTGGAATATGCGTCTACATCCGTGACGAATGGTGCCGGGACTCTGTGGTGGTATGCAAGCACTGCTCGCCACTGGCGGAGTTCGTGATCATTAAGTGCCGTCCTTTTTACCTGCCAAGGGAATTTACCGCGATTCTGCTAGTCGCGGTTTACATCCCGCCTTCCAACATCGAAGGCGACAGGGTCGCGGCTCTTAGTGAACTGTACCAGGCTGTCAGTGAACAAGAGACAGCGCACCCTGACGGTTTCACCATCTTCGCTGGGGATTTTAATCATGCTAACCTGAAGTCTGTTTTTCCGAGGCTTCACCAGCATGTTAATTTTCCTACGCGTGGCGACAGCTTCCTGGACCGGGTCTACTCTTCGCATAAAGGAGCTTTCAAAGCCGCCCCCCTCCCCCATCTTGGACTTTCTGACCATATCACTGTTATGCTTTTGCCCGCATACAGACAAATGGTGAGAGCGTCCAGGCCGGTTCGCAAGCAGGTACGGGTGTGGCCTGAGGGTGCCTCTGATGCACTGCGTGACTGCTTTGGCTGTACTGACTGGAACATGTTTAGGAGGGCTGCCGCTTGCGACGATCGGACAGACATTGAGGAGTATACTGACTCTGTTTCCTCCTACATCAGGAAGTGTATTGATGATGTGACTCTCAAAATCCATCGTCACTCGGGCTAATCGGAAGCCATGGCTGACAGGGGCTGTCTTCAGGCTGCTGAGGGCCAGGGACAAAGCCTTTAGAGCAGGGGATGAGGCTGGCTTGAGGACTGCGAGGGCCGTCCTGTCCCGGGGCATCAAAGAAGCAAAGAGGGCGTTCTCGTGCAAAATTACCGCCCACTTCAAGGACAGCAGGGACGCACGGAGCCTTTGGCAGGGCATTCAGACCATCACGGATTACAAGCCCGCGCCGCAGAGCTGTGAAGGCGACGTCCGTCTGCTCAATGACCTCAACCGCTTCTTTGCTCGCTTCGACGCTCAGAACAGCACTTGCCCGCTGAAGGCCACTCCCCCTTCACACGAGCTGCCCCTGTGCCTCTCCGCCGACAGCGTGAGGAGGGCGCTTGCCGCCATCAACATCCGTAAGGCGGCGGGCCCTGACAACATCCCGGGTCGGGCGCTGAAGGACTGCGCTGGTGAGCTGACGGATGTCTTCACGGACATCTTTAACACTTCCCTGCAGCAGGCCATCGTCCCGTCGTGTTTCAAAGCTGCCACCATCGTACCTGTGCCGAAGAAACCCGCTCCGTCCTGCTTCAATGACTACCGCCCCGTGGCACTTACGCCCATCATCATGAAGTGCTTTGAGCGGCTTGTCATGGAGCACATCCGATCCGTTCTCCCGCCCACCATTGACCCCTTCCAGTTTGCGTACCGAGCCAAGCGGTCTTCGGAGGATGCCATCTGCTCTGCCCTCCACTCGGCCTTCACCCACCTGGAGAGGAGGGACTCGTATGTGAGATTGCTGTTTGTGGACTTCAGTTCTGCCTTCAACACCATTGTGCCACAACGCCTCATCAGCAAACTTGACGCGCTGGGCCTCAGTACCTACCTCTGCAACTGGCTACTGGACTTCCTCTGTCAGAGGCCACAGGTAGTACGTGTTGGCGACAAAATCTCCGCCAGCATCACGCTGAGCACGGGGGCCCCCCAAGGCTGCGTGCTCAGTCCGCTGCTCTTCACCCTCCTGACGCATGACTGCACTGCAACCTACAGCGACAACCGTATCGTGAAGTTTGCTGACGACACGACTCTGGTGGGTCTCATCACCAAGGGAGACGAGACTCAATACAGGCTGGAGGTTGACCTTCTGACCACGTGGTGCAGGGACAACAACCTCCTGCTGAACGTCGACAAGACCAAGGAGATTGCTGTGGACTTCCGGAAGGGTCACACCCAACACCTGCCGCTGACCATCGACGGTGCTGTGGTGGAGCGAGTGAGCAGCGCCAAGTTCCTGGGGGTGCACATCAGTGAGGATCTCTCCTGGTCCACCAACACCGCATCACTGGCAAAGAAAGCCCAGCGCCGCCTGTACTTCCTGCGGAAACTTAGGCGAGCGAGCGCTCCTCCGGCCGTCATGACTGCATTTTACCGCGGCACCATTGAGAGCGTCCTCTCCAGCTGTATTGCTGTTTGGGGTGGCGGCTGCACTGACTACAACTTGAAGGCCCTGCAGCGCATAGTGAACACTGCTGGTAAGATTGCTGGTGCTTCGCTCCCCTCCTTGAAGGACATTTACACCTCCCATCTCACCCGCAAGGCGACCACGATTGTGAGTGATGTGAGTCACCCCGCTCACTCTTTGTTCGAGCTTCTGCCCTCTGGGAAGAGGTACAGAAGCCTGCGTTCCCGCACCTCCAGACTCTCAAACAGCTTCATACTCCAGGCTGTTAGGATCCTGAACTCGCTCCCCCGTTCTGCGTAGCGTCCTGTACTTTTACTGTCTGAACTGTCTGAATGCACACTGGCTCTTATTATTTATTATTTGTTATTACTCTTATTTATTGTTTGTGCCTTTTTGTTTATGATGTTTTTTACTTTTGCGCTATGCTTGCTGGCTCCGTTATTTATTGTGTTATCTGTTTATTTATTATTTATTCATCACTCTTACTATTGATTGTTAGAATTTTTGCCTTCTTGTTTTTATATTGTGTCGCGTACATGTATGTCTATCGTGTTATGTGTCTCGTCACCGTGGGATAGAGAAAAACGTAATTTCGGTCTCTTTGTGTGTTGTGACATGTGGAGAGATTGACAATAAAGCTGACTTTGACTTTGACTTTGCATTGTCGACAAGCCAGCGTCCTTTATGGGGACCTGGAAAAGAAAGTCCTGGGAAGAGAATTTCTTCGCTGGGCCAGCATCTTAGGTCTGCCTTCGTCTGTCAGAGGTGGTTTGACGGGGTCCCACATTGCAGCGGACCAAGGGAGACAAGTAAGTCATAGAAAAAAGCGCAGATACGGCTTTGGTTTGTCCGAGCTATGAGATACGGCTTTGGTGTTTCCAAGCTATGAGATACGGCTTTGGTGTTTCCAAGCTATGAGATACGGCTTTGGTGTTTCCAAGCTATGAAACAGCTGGGTTTCAAGTCCCAGTGGAAGGAACGGGCTAAGAAAAAGAACAGAACTTCTTTTTCTTAAGTGAAGAAGGGCGTGGATTCTTTTTTTTTGTCCGTTGTTCCAGGCTGTTTGCATGAATGTTGTGTGGTTGAGTGTGCGACTGGTAGGATAAATTGACAGCAGAGAGAATTTGGTGAGGGGTCAATTTAAACCTGCATTGAGGATCCTCAAAGAAAAGGAAAAAAAAAAGGAAATAAAAAAATTGTATAAACCAAAAATACCAAATTAAGATGGGAAATAAGAACGGTAGATCTCTAGCTCTTGAAGAAGATGAGAAGTTCATGGCGAGTAAATGTCTTAATTGTATGCAATACATGCCGAAGTGGAGGAAAAAGTATGGTGTAGAAGGAAAGAGAGAGAGTTGAATTGTGCTAGAATGTGGTTGAAACCTGCGCAAGAGAGAAGAGAACAAACTCAAGAGACAAAAAAATGGAAAGATAAAAAGTGATGAGACCACCATTCAATTAAGGTTTGGAAAATAATTCTGGGTGCACAGTGGCATCCCATTTGATGATGATAATGATCTAAATGAAGATGCAACAATCTTCTTCCGAAGCTCCCAAAAGGGCAGAGGAGGAGTAAGAGACCAACAAGGCCGCAGGCCGCCATTCAATTCAAACTCCAGCTCAAATTTGGACTGTTGGAACTGTGGGAAACGGGGCCACTTGGCGAGAGCGTGTCGTCGTGCAAAACAATACCAATCAAAGGGTGGAGGAAGAGGCAGAGGAAAAGCCAAATTTTCAACATGTCAAGCTTCCCCCCCCCCTTGTTTGACCGCTCATGCTAATACACAGACATTGTATGCTACATTTAATAGAAATTATTGATTGGTTGTGTTGTAAGATTATACGATCTTCTATATGCAAGCTGAATCTGAGAGATTGAGTTCTTTAAATTTCAAAACAAAGAAAAAACTTAATTTAATTAATTTGCCAGCCGTTTTTATTGTATTGAGTTTTTTTGGGATTAGTGGATTGTTCTATCAGGAACCTTGAATTGAAAATGGTATGTGAATGTTGTGTGGAGTGCTTGGATGAATTGGGACCAATGTGATGGAAAGACTCCTTTTTGGAGACTGTGTGTAAGATGCAAATGAGCATTGATGACTGAATGCCCGACTGAAGGGAAAATACAGGTTGAATGATTGAAGTTGTTGGAGACTGCTATGGGCAAGTAGTTGAGCGACTTTGAAGGAAGAATTATTTTGAGTAAGTTAGATGCTAGGAAGGGAAATAAAAAACCCGAGCAAATACAAACGAAAGAAAAATAAAGGTTGCTTTTGACAAGAGTTGCAAAGAACAGACGAAGAACAGTCCTTGACCCGGCATTTGCGTTTGCCGGTCGTTGATGTGGTTCCCAGACCTGTGTCTTGTGGTTTGTCATTTGTAACGTTTGGCTGTTGTGATCCTCCCAAACAGACATAAGTGATTTGTGCTTTTGTTGTATGTTGTAATTGGTTAGTGGGAGGACTGCTGGAGCTTGCTCCTTCGGTGTCTCACCTGTGCCTTCCTGTCTTCCATTGTCTCCACTTAGACTGGACTGTGGAGGGGGGAGTGTGGTATTGTGGTGTGAGAAGCGTGTAGGAGCCGGCTCCTGTGGTGATTGATATTGTAATTTGATTGTGGGGGAGACTGATGTAGGTGTGGGGCTCTGGACTCTGCGGGTAGCTGTTTGCTGGGTTGGCGCGAGTGGGGGTCGGCGGCATTGATTGTCCCAGTACTGGCCAGGCTGGGATAAATCAGTATGAAAATGCCGCCCCCCCCCCTCTTGCTTCCCTTGCTGTGGCTGCGCGCGGAGTGGGGTCGTACCCACTCCAGGGGTGTGCTGAGTGCGTGGTGGCAAGTGATATTGAAGCAGGGTGATGCCTAGGGAAGGTGTGACAATAGTTGCACGAAGGATAAAAGGCACTGAGGAAAGAAAAAAAAGAAAAAGAAAAAGTATAACCAACACGTCAAAATAGAGGATGACGTCTGCGCAGCGTTGTTTGTTGGTATTGTTTGTGAGCTGTGTCTCTGCTGTTTTTGTGTTGTCTGTGTGTTGTGTTATGTGTCAAAAGAATGAAATTCCCTAATATAGGTGCACTAAAGAATTTATTTATCTGTAGTCTATCTGATTTGCACCGCAAAACAAAACCGATTTTGTTAAGATAGGAAGGAAAAATAAAAAAATAAAAATAAAAAGCGAGCAATTTGTTTATGGGCAGTAACTGGTCCACGCTCCTTTAGTGCCTAGCCTTGATTAGACAAAATTTGAGAGATCGAAAGAACTTGCTTTCTGGAATTAGATGATGTACAATTATGAAATACCGACATTTCAAAGCTAAATTTAAAATTTGAGAATAAGAGAGCGATTGAGTTTGTTAAAGTTATGGAACTACAACAGTTAACTATTATATTATTTTACCAGCAGTTATTTTTTTTATTTTGTTTATTTTTTTTTATTCGATTGGTGGATTGGGTTGTCACGTTGAGAAAGGAAAGGAAACGATACAAATGGGCAGCTGTATTGAGCCATGGTGTTGTCACGTGCCGTTGACACCTGGCTCAACAGGGGGATGGAAGGGCAGTTCAGTCAGCTTTATACAACATATGAAGTTGATTCATATTCAAAACGTTTATAAATTTTTTTTGTAGAGCTTGTTTAACATGTGCTTAACACGATCCACAGGGTTATAATGCCTGGTCATAATAGATGCATTCTAAAAATGGATTGAATTGGCTTCAAAATAAACACTGAAGGCCTTAACAGTGGCAAAAACGTTATGTAAAGAAATAATAGTTTGTCAACAACTGCTGTAGATGTTAAAGAATGGAATCAATATCTCAAAAATGAATGTGGATAGTTTGTTTACTGATTGTGGAAATGTGCGACAGAGTGTTCTATATAATATCCGTTGAATGGAAGAAAAAGAAAAGAAACCATTGCTTTTAGAGAATGTAGTCAACCAAAATTGTATATGTACCGACATGCCAAGATCTGGGAAAAAGCTGGAAAAGAAAAAAAAAAAAAACAAAAAAAAAAAACATAATGTCTTTAAATTTGAGAGGCGACGATGATCTGACTGACATTGATGCAATTAGAGTCCCCAGAGGAGTTCCTGATTAATAAGAATTAATTGACCAAATTGAAGCGGGATGGGAGTCCTCCATTTGCTGCTGGTGGACGATGAACAAGAACGTTGACAGGATAAATTACATCCATTGCAACATGCAGAAATTGGGCAAACGGACACAAGCGGGACTTGAGGCAGTGCACGAAAAGCTAGCCACGCTTTCCCTAATGTCAATCCAGAACCGCAATGCTCTTGTTATGTTGTTGTCTGGGGAAGGAAGGGTCTGCGCAATGTTCAGGGAACAATGCTGCACCTTTCATCCGGAATGACATCGCCCCTGATGGAAGCCTGACGAAGATGATTGCAAACTTGCAAGCCCTCAACACGAGGATGAAAGAGCACAACAAGTGGATGACTGCTTTTGGGAAGTATAAAGCTCTTGTGTCCTCAATTACTGCTATACTCACCTTGTGTGGATGTTGTTGTATTCCATGTCTCCGTGCTCTGTTTAATCATCTTATCACTACAGCAATCTCGCCCATGGACGACGAGATGGCCCGGGGATGCCTAATGTCTGAACAGCAACATGTTGATGATAACGATGATGATGATGCAATTTTTGCACTTGAGTTTGCAGACTTTTTCTCAGATCTGTGTGTTTCCGAATAATGATGTCGCAACATTTATCCTCTCTGGTGGAAATATTTGTGCGCATACTTGTGATCCGACAACTGAAAATCAAGAGAAGTGGTTGTTTTTGGTAATGTAGAAATTTAGCAAATGTGTGATAAACAGGAGGGAAATGTTGGAATAATTTAAGTGAAGCCTTGGCCTGCCAGACCTGTAGGCCTTGTCTTTACGAGTTTATGGCTTTCCTTTTATCTACGTTCTTCCTCTTTAGTGACAGGGATGTCTTTTGATCCCTGTCAGCCATATATAAAGTCTAGCAAAGGTCTAGTTGCATTGTTCCACAGGAAAGCGGCAATAGAAGTTATCTGATCTCATTCGCGGCCAACAACTGGAGAAGAACAGATGGACAGACTCTGCGGGGGTCACGGGCCGACAATGAAGTGCTAGTTCACACCACACTACATTCCTTAGCTAATCAACGTTGCTACAGACACAATCTTCCCTCCCTTTGGTGTAGCAACGCCTCTGTAACCAGGGCAACCAAAACAGTGATGAGAGGAGCAGAACATCTCAAATGACTAATGCAAAGGTTGCAGAAAAGGTGCTGTTTTTTGCTGTTTTCCGGACGTGCTGCTGTCCTTTCGGTGGCGGATCCAGGTCCAGATCACCCCAACGTTCCCAAGAAGGAGGGGGACGGAGCCTGCGTCGACTGGACCCTATAAATTGGTGGAGCGCATCTCAAATGCCGTCCGGCTGGCCGGCAAAGGAGGATCGTGGTATCATCTTTCCCAGTGCGCCCCAGTGAAGGGTTCCTGCAAGGAACCAGACCAGCCATCGACAGTCCCCGCCCCAGTTCATACAGAGGCAGAATAATCCTCTTCCCCCTTGGTGGCCAGGTAGTCCACCCTGAGCCACTGAAGACAACGACCACGCAGCAGACATTCCCGAGTTCTCCCCGGACGGAGCAGATCTGCGAAGGGGGTGAGAATCGTGCTCACCCTCCACCAGTGGGCGTGCCAAGCCCCCAACGGCTGAACAATCACGAGCAATTTTTATCTTGATTGATAACAGTCTGGTCGCCTAAGGCAGAGGGACCGTGTAACTCTTTTCCTGCACATAATCTGGCCGCAGGTTTTTTGAGTTGCACATACTTTGGACTGGAGTATTGTGGGAAAACCTCACCTTCACTGGAAGTTATTGCTTTCATTGTATTTTCTTACTTGCGTTTGATTGATCGAGGTTGACATAATCATATGATAAAACAGGAGGGATATGTTAGGGTTTGCAGAATATCTTCATCGTATGATTATGTTGGAATATAACCTGTAATAATTTAACTAGTTTGTCCTGTCTAGACAAAATTAGTTTACCAAAGTGCTAAGATCATTTCAACTTATTGACTAGCTGCAGAGGAAGCAATCAAAGTTGCTTTGTTTACAGAACGTCGTAAAAGGTCCCCTGCTATGCTTTGATCAGCAGGGGACCCCTCTTCACCCAACCTGTGTGTTCCCAAACCCCCACTTTCAACCCCACTTTGTTTCTCTCAATAAATAAGCGCCTGACGAGGCCTGAGTCAGATTTCATTCGACTATCGCTGAGAGCACAGCGACGAGTGAACTCTCCGCCTGCAGGTGTCTAAAACGACTAACTTGTCTCCAGTGTGGTCCTTGCAAAATAAGTTAGAGTGAACACCACCCTAACAAAGCCCGTGTCCAGAAACTTGGGTTGGAACTCGATCATGTGAGTAACACAGCGCGTGCTGCTAACCCCGTGTACATTGACAGACTGGAGGAGAAGCTGAACAAGGCTGGAGTGACGCGCCGACAGTTTCCCATCAAGCTTGCTTTTGCCTGCACGATCCACAAGGTACAAGGCATGACAACGTCACAGGCTGCAGTTTCGCTGAAAGGTGTTTTCGAACACGGCATGGGGTACGTAGCTCTGAGTAGAGTGACTTCGCTCAGTGGTCTGCATATTCTGCATATGGATGAGAGAAGGCTTCATGCAAATCCACAAATCACTGCTGCTCTTGCTGAGATGGCAGAGGATTCTTTGGAGAGCGTCATGCCCCTCCTTCACGTGATGCCGTCGGTAGATCGGGCAAATCACCTGGTTGTCGTCCATCATAACACCGAAGGGCTGTCTTGTCACGTGCAAGATATCGTGTCTCATCACGAACTGCTTTTCGCTGATGTTTTGTGCTTCACAGAGACACACCTCCAAGGATCAGTGGCCGATGGACGTGCTTGCTTGGAAGGCTACACGATGTTTTGCAGGAACCGAAGTGATTCTTACACAAACTGTCCTGACTTGGCTACAAAACGTGGTGGCGGCGTAGGTATTTGTGTCAAAAGTCACATCGCGGCCCAGGAAAAGAAATACGTTCAGGGTGTGACCGACATTGAATTTGTTGTGGTGATGTTGGGATCACCGGTGTTTGAGTGATGTTCCAGTTATTTATTTTCTTTCTGTGTGTTCGCAATTGTCATGGTGATTGTTCTGGTGTTTTTTTAACTCGGCTGTATGTATTTGTTTGTTCACGCTGATTTCTCCGACTGCCCGAAATTTTCCATATTCTCAGTTTATGTGTATATCTGTCATCTCAGGGACACGAAGAAAGAATCCGATCTGGCGAAAGCCCGTGCGGCTCTGGACTCAGAGGCCACAGAGCGTGAACGTCTGCAGGTGAAGTTGTCCAAGCTGAAGATTGATTTTGACGAGCTGGAAGCAAGGTGAGGCCCGCCCGGCCATTTTATCAAAAATATGCCAACAACAAAATGGATCGTGGATATTAGTGCTGACACAATTGCTTTGCTGCTGGGGCCACACCCCAAGGAAAATCCTCCTCGTGACTAATTGCAGCTCAATTGGACTTTCAGTTAACCATCCCATAGTCGCACATCAATATAAATAGCGCATTTGACTGCGTTGAGGGTTTAATACTGTTTTTGCTCAGGAAGTCACATCACATTCAAATCCTTAAAGATGAGCTGGAGTTTGAAAAGAAGCTGCATTCCGCGGTCGGTAATTACCATCACTATCGCTTATTTAATTAATGAAAATAAAGCTGAGTCATTCTCACGTCTCACGTAGGACTTGCGCATGGTCCAAAGCCAGCACGAGTCTCGCATGGTGGAGTTGGAAGCCGGCCAAAAAGTGAAAGATCTGGAGGAGGCTCTGTCTACAGAGAGGGAGCGGACCCAGAACAAGGAGGAGAGGTCTTTTTACAGCTTTAGAACATACCACAACGTTTCCTCTCATTGCAATTAATGTCTCCACAAACGTGGGTACGCCAAACCATGTCGGCCAGCAAAAAGAGGAAACGTCCGAAGGACAGCGAGGGTTTGAGCTCGGGCGGATGCAATGTGCCTCGTCCTAAAATCGCCCAGCAGGTCACTGTGGATGAGCAGCAGGTCACTGTGGATGAGCAGCAGGTCACTCTGGATGAGGTGGACTCGTACGGCAAATATGTCAGACTCCGCAATACAGTTGATGAGGTCAGTGGATGTGTCACAGGGGAACATCTTACGAAATTTGCACATTTTCCAGTAACGACTAACCTGTTGAGATCAATTTCAACTATTAGGATCAGAATTTGGGGAACTGGCAGGTGAAGCTCCAGATTGGATCTTCTGCTCCCATCGTATTCAAGTTTGCCGCAGAATTCATCCTGAAGGCCCACGAGAGTGTCACGGTAATCAATCTTATCTGGAAGATCTCAGATACAAGGTGCTCAATATTTCAATGACCTTTACATGCATCAGATCTGGGCGGCTGACGCTGGCCGAAACCACAATCCTCCCTCTGATCTAGTCTGGGAGACACAGTCCAACTGGGGACCCGTAGGCCAGGTCCACTTTACCTTGATCAACGCCAACGGAGAGGTGACACATCTTTCAAGCGACAAGAAGCAATATTTCTCTTTTGACGTCCGTTTTTCTTCCAGGAAATAAGGATGAGCAAAGCCACTGGCGCACGTTTGGAAGATGATGATGGAAATTCCACTTCCACCGTGGGATAGAGGAAATGGAATTTCGGTTTCTTGTGTGTCTTGACATATGAAGGGATTGACAATAAAGCAGACTTTGACTTTTGACATGGTCACATTATAAAAATACTGTATAACAATACAATTAAATGGGCTTTTTTTTAATAAAATCTGCTCCGACCTGTTGTGAAATTTAATTGAAATAATTGAAATAAAGTTGTTGTTCTTTAAAAATGATTAAATTCGTCTTTTTTCATTCTGTGTAATTGCATTCTGCTGTATGCACCAAAAAAAAAGAGTGTAATATCGGTTTCATCAGTATATAATTGAAACCGGAAGGTATTCGGAAATCCCTGCGGTCAGTAGAATATATAACGGCTGTGCAATGAGAAGTCAAGACATGTTCCACGAGAGCAGGCGGTCAAGGCAAGAGTAATCTCGACGCAACATGCCCAACATGTGTAAGTCAGTGATGAATGTTTCCTGAATTTTCTTCCTCTTTTGCCATTCATTCATGATTTTCTTCTGCTTCCGCATTAGACACGCAAATTCTCGCGGTGGGCTTGGTGGCTTTTCTAGTACTGCGAGCCAATGGCGCTCCGTTGACAGAAGCGACCACCGTCTTGCCATCAAGCGACACCTTAAGTGAGGAGGAAACGGCGCCCTCTGACCTGCTGACCTCTGCTCATGTTTGGGACTCGGTTCTGGGTACCGCTAAAGAACACCAGAAAGCTGTAAGTGGAAATTCAGAAAGCACCTTCATTGTCTTCTCCTGGCTGTAAAACATATCTGACTTGTGACTAATTTCAATATCAGTTTGATGATGAATTCCAAAACAATGTCAACTTTCATTTACTGGAGCACTACAAAGCACCTCAGTTTCCAGCAAACTGCCCCAGCTCCAACTTTAGCAAGGTAAGAACCAGAAATGGAAAACCACCAGAGGTGGGAGAAAATACAGACACTGACACTTTCCATAATTGTTTGCTAGCATCGGCTTGACTTTTATGCGTAGGTTGAATAGATATTTGTTTTTTAACTGACCTAAATATTCTTTTTTCCAGGAGGCTTGCCTGCACAGGCTGGCCCAAGGTCTGTCCACTTACATAATTCTTCTCAAGCACGTGGAGAAGGAATATCCCGGCAGTAAAATTCTGTCTGAGGCCAAACACTACTGTGAACTCCTGCTCTACAATATCAAACAAAAGGTTGGCCAGTGTGACAATTTAGGGATAGGAAATGAATTTTGCTGTTACTATAATACCTATTTTGACATTGTGTTGCTTACTCTTGTCCGGCAGATGAAAAAACCAGAAGAGGTCACAGGCCTGAGTAGCAATGAGGAAGAGAGCCTATTGAGGTCACTGTACCACCCCGATGCTTTCCACAGAAAGATGACGGCGCACAACATCCTGCGGAAGCTCTACATCTTCATTGTTGACGGCGAGAGGGCGCTGAGGCGCAAAGAACGGCGAAGGGGAAAACATGCCAAGGTCTTCGCCATGTTTAGTTTATTGCGGTAGTCACGTCCGCCACTGAAGCCCGTCGGAAATGTTGGGCAAAACATGAAGTGAATTAAGTTGTTGGATCTGCACTGACGTGTCGTAACCCACTGACGGATTGATGATGTATTTGTTTTTGCATGACGCACTGAGTTTTTTAATTTTTTTATTCTGTAGATAACCTATTTATTGCTCATTCAAAAAAGCCATTGTGAATCTAAGACCTTATTTATTGCAAACAGTCGTATGAATTATTTAAAGAAGATATTTATTACATATTATTGTTTTTATACTTGAAGGCATGATAATTATATTTATTTTTTAACGGAATGTATTTTTAAAACATGAATAAAACTATTTGCTTACTTGTGAATTGAACTACTTGATTTATAACACTTTGGCAGGTGTCTTTTGAGAATTTCACTTATTAGATTGAACTACAGAAATCTCTTTTTCTGAGATTCAAAGACATCGTATATATATATATATATATATATATATATATTTGCAAAACTGAAATATCGTAAGGCCACTTATGGGCTTTACTGTCAGACATTTATTGACAAAAACATGGAACAGACTTCAAGACAATGTCGTAACAATAACAAATAAATATCTCAGACCAAATTGACTTTCGGGTGGCCAACTCGTCGTGGTCTTCGGGTGGAGGTTGTTGATGCAGGTGCACGTCATCCTTCTTCAACCCCAAAGTAAACTGAAACGAAGCAAAAACAGCCAACGATACATATGTCATTGTTGTTTTTGACTTAATCTGCCATTTTTTTTAAGGTTCTCTTTCTACATATTTACCAAACACAAGCGATACATTAACTTCAATACAAAAAAAGGGCACTACCTCAAATACAACTTAGAAAACAGTTTGACTGAAATGGTAGTCATTCAATAAATAAATATACGCACATTTTCTTTTTCAAATTGCAGCCTTTGCGGTTTTGAAAATTGCAGTTGATCACATTGCAACGTCGACTTGAATTCTATTCATCTCTCAGTTTTAATGCACAGACAGACACACGAGAGAAAACGCTGACACAGAAGCAGTGGATGACGCAAATCAGTGTTGCCGCAAGCAGACCTGTTGCTGAGATTGTCTCATGTGTTGAGACGAGCGACACTAGACGGTGTTCAGGTGAACGTCACCACCAAGAATTTACCGATAACGACAGTGGAGTGGTTTTCACTACAGGTAAACAGCTGGCAAATGTGACAAAAATCCCAAAATCTCGTAGAGAAAAGTTCCTACGACAAATAAAAGCACAAGAAAAGTTAAAAGAAAAATTGGAAGTGAGACGTAAAAAACAGGAACTAAAGAGAATGATGAAAAACTCTAAAGAGAGGGAACAGTACAGTCAAATTGCAGAGGTAAGACAAAGGAAATTGGGTTATATTAGAACCCGTTATCAACAGGACAAGCGTTTTTGTGCCAAACAAAAGTCCTATTTTACACAACGTTGTCAGACGGATCATGAGTTTAAGAAGAAAAACCTTTCCCGTTTCTCACGTCGTTATAGGACAGATGAGTGTTTTACGATGAGACGACGCGCTTACATCACAGAACGTTACCGTGACGATGTTGGGTTTCGAAACAGGCAGCGCTCTTACATGACACGCCGTTATTTAAACAACCCTGAATTCCGATTAAAACATCAGGAAATCATGAGGCGCATAATGGCAAAAAAATCTGATTCACTGAAGACCAAAACAATGCGCAGAGTAAGTACGCTTTTGAAAAAATACTAAGTCATAAACCGACTATGTAGGGAGCGAAATGACTGTGTGCTCATGAAAGCTGTTGAGGTATTCAAAGCCCAAATTAAGAATGGCCCCACATTTGTCTGCACTGTTTGCCACAGAGCATTGTTTCCGAACCAAGTACGCGCTTGTCAACGTAGATTTTATAAGAAAAACAGACATGTTGTTGCAAGTTGTCTCACGGGACAATTTGTCCATATCTGTGATGATGAATGTCAGGCCTCGTGCAGCGTACCAGCTGAAAGAAAACTGGAGTGGATATGTCACACTTGCTATAGTCACCTCAAAGATGGTAAAATGCCTGCACTTGCTGTTGCGAACAATCTCACACTCTCTGATATTCCAAAGGAACTGTGTGGATTGAACATACTGGAGAGACACCTCATTTCCAAATGCATATCATTTGCCAAAATTTTACCTCTTCCCAAAGGTCAACAACGAGCCATTCGTGGAAATGTGGTGTGCGTGCCATCGGAAGTACAAGAGACGGTCAATGTCTTGCCCAGACTAAGAAGTAAGTCACAGATGTTGAGAGTGAAACTGAAGAGACGGCTTTGCTACAAAGGCCATCAGTTTTTTCAAACTGTCACTTGGTCTAAGCTAATGAGCGCTCTGATGAAACTGAAACAAGTCCATCCACAGTACAGAGACATAACCATTCGCGACGATGCGGACCTTTGCGACCCAACCCTCACTGACGATGAGAGCAGCTCCGATGAAGCGCAAATGAGCGACAGTGAGTACAATGAGGAAGCTCTGGAGGAGATGTACAGATTTGAAAGTGATGCTCTGTGTGGGATGAACAGTGACTCTCAACATGACAACAGTGGTAACAAACAGCAACAAGAAAATTCGGAAGACGGTGATCAACCAAATGGTGGAGTGATACTTGAATCATGTCTCCAACCCAATGATGTGGCAGAGGAAATTATGAGTTTTACAGAGGGCATTTATTGTGTTGCTCCTGCAGAAAGAAACAACCCAGTAAGTTTTTTCAAGACTCCCAAGCTTGAGGCCATGGCTTTTCCGGTGCAGTTTCCCACTGGTCACAACACCCTCGATGAAGAGAGAGCAATAAAACTCACACTAAGCAAATATTTCAAAACCCGTCTGTGTTGCGTGGATGAACGCTTTGCTCGAGATACCAACTACTTGTTCTTTGCCCAGTTTGTGACTGAAATTTACCAGGCAACGTCGAGCATGACAATACAGCTGCGCAAAGGTAAGCCTTTTACCAGGGATGGTCGAAGGATACACAATGCCATGCTTCAGGACAAACGTGAAGTTGAGAAACTGGTGCGCAGCAAAGATGCTGTCCGATTCATGACACCGCTGAGAGGTACGCCGGCCTATTGGGAGAAAACCACCAAAGATCTTTTTGCTATGATCCGGCAGCTGGGCACACCCATGTTCTTTTGCACATTTTCTGCTGCCGAAATGCGTTGGGAAGAGGTCATCACCGCCATCAAAGCGCAACAAGGTGAAGTAGTGAATTTCGCCCAACTTGACTGGGCTACCAAGTGTGAGATCCTACGCAGCAATCCTGTGACGACGATGCGCATGTTTGACAAGCGTGTGGAAGCTCTGTTCAGAGATTTGATCCTCTCTCCGGCGCAACCGATTGGTGAGGTCGTCGACTACTTTTACCGACTGGAGTTTCAACACAGAGGAAGTCCTCACATTCATTGCCTCATATGGGTTCGAGGTGCCCCTGTATTTGAGGAAGCCACGGATGGAGCCATCCGTCATTTTGTGTCTCGCTACATCTCGGCCGAGCTAACGGACCCGCAGAAGGAACCGGAATTGTACAAAAAGGTCACAGAGGTTCAGATGCACAGCAAAAGTCACTCCAAATCGTGCGTCAAACACCAAGGTGCAAATTGCCGCTTTGGATTCCCCAAACAACCGTGCGATGAAACAATGATCGTCAGACCTGCGCCCGTCGACGACGACAATCGAGATCAACGCAATGACGATCGGTTGTCGTCGAATGCCAAGCTTGTTCCCGTGCTAAATCTGCTGAATGAGCCTGAAACGGCATCCCTGACTTTGCCTCAGCTACTGGCTAAATGTAAGCTCACCGGTGACGAGTACATGAACTGTTTGCGCATGACGGCCTCGTCGAGTTCTGTCGTGCTTAAGCGAGAACCGAAAGACTGCTGGGTCAACAACTACAACCGCCATTTGCTTCTTGCCTGGGATGGAAACCTGGACATCCAATACATCCTGAATGCCTACTCTTGCATCGCATACATCTGCAGCTACATCAGCAAGGCTGAACACGGTCTGAGCCAATACCTGAAATCGGTCATTGAAAACTCCCGCTGCGCAAATGTCAACGAGAGCGATGAAATGAAGCAAATTATGCAAGCGTACTCCAAGAAAAGAGAAGTGAGTGCTCAGGAATGCGTCGCACGTGCGTGCGGCTTGCATATGAAACAGTCCTCCCGCATGGTGGTGGTATTTGTACAAACGAGTGACAATGCGCTGAAAATGAGTTATCCTCTCTCGCTCCTTGAGGGCAAAACGCAGGAATCTCATGAAGTGTGGATGACTGGCCTGCCGGAAAAATACAAATCCAGACCTCAAACAGAGGAATTTGAAGTCATGTGCTTGGCTGATTTTGCATCAATGTGCAGAATTGTTTATGGCAAACAAGCCAAAGGTAAGAATGTTTTGCCTCTGCTGAACGACATGGGCTTTGTCCAGAAAAGAACAGAAAAACATGCGGTCATCAAATACTGCAAATACTCTGAACAAAAGAATCCGGAGGAATATTACTGCTCCTTGCTCAAGCTGTACCTGCCTCATCGTGCTGATTGCCAATTAAAATCTGAACGCTGTCCTTCCTATCAGTTGTTTCATGATAACGCCTGTGTACAGTTACCGTATAACGACTCTGTGGAGCGCGTGTGCCAAATATTCAGAAGGAACAGAGAAAGGTATGAGAAATACAGTCGAGACATTGACAACGCCATCCAAGAGGTGGAGGAGAGTGGGCTCGTCATAAACGAATGGTGCCACCTGGCTCCCGAGAGTGAGTTGCAAAGACTCGAATGCGTTGAGGAAATGAAAGCGAGAGATGAACCGAACGACAACGTAGAGGAAAATGTCCCGGACTATAACGTCAGGTCCAAAACAACGCAAATGTCCATCGTGACAGAGGCTGCAGCCATCGATCCCGCAGTGTTACGCGACATGTATCGTAACCTGAACCAAAAGCAAGCGTCCGTCTTCTACAAGGTCAGAGATTGGTGCATAAAACGTGTGTGTAGCTCAAAGCCCATTGAGCAGTTCTTCTACCACATCAACGGTGGCGCCGGGACCGGCAAATCGCATCTGATCAAGTGTATCCACGCAGAGGCTACCAAAATACTGCAGAGACTACCACGACTGGCTGAGGAGGCCGACATTTCCAAGCAAACGGTTGTTCTCGCAGCTTTCACTGGCACGGCGGCGTTCAACATTTCCGGGGCAACGTTGCATTGTCTACTCAAACTGCCGAGAAGTCTCAAACCCCCGTACCACGGGCTGGGCAATAAACTGGACGAAGTCAGAGCCGAGCTGTCCATCGCCGAAATACTCATCATCAATGAGATTTCCATGGTGTCGAAAGACCTCTTTGCCTACGTGAATGCCAGGTTGAAACAAATCAAAGGAATTAATTTACCTTTCGGTGGCATGTCTGTTCTTGCTGTTGGAGATTTCTTTCAGCTCCCTCCCGTGAGACAGTCCAAACCTCTGTGCGTGTACGATCCTACGCGGCTGGACCACTGGCGTGACGACTTCAAAAAGATCACGCTCACCGCCATCATGAGGCAGAAAGACGATGTCGCCTTTGCCGAACTGCTGAACCGACTCCGCGTCAAAGAAAAGTCAGATGAACTGTCGGAAATGGACAGAGCTCTCCTTGCCACGAGGTACACTTCCCCAGAAATGTGTCCAAAGCATATTCTGCATGTTTTTGCCACCAATAAACAGGTGGATGGCCATAACTCTGCGATGCTGGAACTGTTTCATAAGGACATTGTGCAGATTGACGCGGATGACTACAAGAAAGACAAAGGAACTGGCAGAATGGCAAGGCAAGCTTCCCCTGTGCAAGGCGCTAAGAATGAGCTCCCGGACTCAATCAAAGTTGCCTTGGGTGCTCGTGTTATGATCACACGGAACGTTGATGTTCAATCAGGTCTGTGCAACGGGATGTTTGCAAAAGTTGTCAAATTGGTGAACTATCCAAATGAAGCCCGTGTCCAGAAACTTGGGTTGGAACTCGATCATGTGAGTAACACAGCGCGTGCTGCTAACCCCGTGTACATTGACAGACTGGAGGAGAAGCTGAACAAGGCTGGAGTGACGCGCCGACAGTTTCCCATCAAGCTTGCTTTTGCCTGCACGATCCACAAGGTACAAGGCATGACAACGTCACAGGCTGCAGTTTCGCTGAAAGGTGTTTTCGAACACGGCATGGGGTACGTAGCTCTGAGTAGAGTGACTTCGCTCAGTGGTCTGCATATTCTGCATATGGATGAGAGAAGGCTTCATGCAAATCCACAAATCACTGCTGCTCTTGCTGAGATGGCAGAGGATTCTTTGGAGAGCGTCATGCCCCTCCTTCACGTGATGCCGTCGGTAGATCGGGCAAATCATCTGGTTGTCGTCCATCATAACACCGTGGCCATCATGTCACGTGCAAGATATCGTGTCTCATCACGAACTGCTTTTCGCTGATGTTTTGTGCTTCACAGAGACACACCTCCAAGGATCAGTGGCCGATGGACGTGCTTGCTTGGAAGGCTACACGATGTTTTGCAGGAACCGAAGTGATTCTTACACAAACTGTCCTGACTTGGCTACAAAACGTGGTGGCGGCGTAGGTATTTGTGTCAAAAGTCACATCGCGGCCCAGGAAAAGAAATACGTTCAGGGTGTGACCGACATTGAATTTGTTGTGGTGATGTTGGGATCACCGGTGTTTGAGTCATGTTCCAGTTATTTATTTTCTGTCTGTGTGTTCGCAATTGTCATGGTGATTGTTCTGGTGTTTTTTTAACTCGGCTGTATGTATTTGTTTGTTCACGCTGATTTCTCCGACTGCCCGAAATTTTCCATATTCTCAGTTTATGTGTATATCTGTCATCACAGGGACACGAAGAAAGAATCCAATCTGGCGAAAGCCCGTGCGGCTCTGGACTCAGAGGCCACAGAGCGTGAACGTCTGCAGGTGAAGTTGTCCAAGCTGAAGATTGATTTTGACGAGCTGGAAGCAAGGTGAGGCCCGCCCGGCCATTTTATCAAAAATATGCCAACAACAAAATGGATAGTGGATATTAGTGCTGACATAATTGCTTTGCTGCTGGGGCCACACCCCAAGGAAAATCCTCCTCGTGACTAATTGCAGCTCAATTGGACTTTCAGTTAACCATCCCATAGTCGCACATCAATATAAATAGCGCATTTGACTGCGTCGAGGGTTTAATATTGTTTTTGCTCAGGAAGTCGCATCACATTCAAATCCTTAAAGATGAGCTGGAGTTTGAAAAGAAGCTGCATTCCGCGGTCGGTAATTACCATCACTATCGCTTATTTAATTAATGAAAATAAAGCTGAGTCATTCTCACGTCTCACGTAGGACTTGCGCATGGTCCAAAGCCAGCACGAGTCTCGCATGGTGGAGTTGGAAGCCGGCCAAAAAGTGAAAGATCTGGAGGAGGCTCTGTCTACAGAGAGGGAGCGGACCCAGAACAAGGAGGAGAGGTCTTTTTACAGCTTTAGAACATACCACAACGTTTCCTCTCATAGCAAATAATGTCTCCACGTTTGTCCCGAGGGTACGCCAAACCATGTCGGCCAGCAAATAGAAGAAACGTCCGAAGGACAGCGAGGGTTTGAGCTTGGGCGGATGCAATGTGCCTCGTCCTAAAATCGCCCAGCAGGTCACTGTGGATGAGCAGCAGGTCACTGTGGATGAGCAGCAGGTCACTCTGGATGAGGTGGACTCGTACGGCAAATATGTCAGACTCCGCAATACAGTTGATGAGGTCAGTGGATGTGTCACAGGGGAACATCTTACGAAATTTGCACATTTTCCAGTAACGACTAACCTGTTGAGATCAATTTCAACTATTAGGATCAGAATTTGGGGAACTGGCAGGTGAAGCTCCAGATTGGATCTTCTGCTCCCATCGTTTTCAAGTTTGCTGCAGAATTCATCCGTTTGCTTACATAATCTTCCTGGGGGGGCGTTTTCCAACTCCATTAGCTCCTGATACTCATCCAGCTGCTGGTGCATCCGCTCCCACATGTCGGCCATTTCTCGGTCTTTCTCCCTGAGGAGGCTACGCATGGTGTCCCCTCTTTGGAGACAGAGCCTCGTCCAGATCTTTCACTTTTGCATCACGGGCTGCAAGCTAGTGTCAACACAGACTTTTTAAACTTTTGCAGCTGAGACAGATTCTAAGGTCCAAATGATAAATGGTTACCTCTTTTTGAAGGTAGAGTTTAATTTGAAGTTCATGCTGGCTTTGCATTTTCATCAAGGCTTCGGGCAGTTTACTTTCATAATCTTCCTGGGGGGCGTTTTCAAACTCCACCATGCGAGACTCGTGCCGGCGTTTGACCTTGCGCAACTCCTACGTGAGACGTGAGAATGACTCAGCTTTATTCTCATGAATTAAAAATAAGCGATAGTGATGATAATCGTGTAATAAACTGGGAATATGGAAAATGGATGGACGCAGTCAAATGTGCTATTTATGTTGATATGCGACTATGGCAGACATGGGCAAACTACGGCCCGCGGGCCACATCCGGCCCACGGGGCCGTTTAATCCGGCCCGCCAAACCTGAATAAAGTGTATTATAAATGTTTGGGGGGGTCATTTTCCCTACAATTACTATGTTTCCCCAGTAGATGGGAAAGCGCCCGCCCGCGCATTTACTCCCGGGAGCCGTCAGAAAGCTCGGTGCACACTCACAAGTACATGTGCGTACTCAGTAGTACGTAGTCATTTCATCTATCAGTGCCGAATTTTGAGTGTAGGCTGTGACGTCAATATTCTCGTAATTCGCGTGCTGAGTTTTCAGATACAGTTTTACGCTAAAGCCACCCACAAACCTTCCCCTGGAATCCTTCTATTAAAATGAGTCGCCCAAGAAAAAGCAAGGTGGACACAGTGCCGAGTGTTTAAAAGAGAGTGGCCAATTTGGCTCGACGTACGCGACGTGACGTTCAGCCACATGAACGTCAACAAAGCCAGTCACAGATCTAGGTTAATGGACCGACACCTCGGCTCTATCCTAAGAATTACCACAACAAATTTTACTCCAGACTATGATGCAACCCAATTCGGCCCGCAAGTCAAAAAGTTTGCCCGCCCCTGGACTATGGGATGGTTAACTGGAAGTCCAATGTTGAGCTGCAATTAGTCACGAGGAGGATTTTCCTTGGGGTGTGGCCCCAGCAGCAAAGCAATTATGTCAGCACTAATATCCAGCATCCATTTTGTTGTTGGCATATTTTTGATAAAATGGCCGGGCCTCACCTTGCTTTCAGCTCCTTGATTTCCTCCCTCAGCTTGCTCACCTCCAGCTCCAGACGTGCACGCTCTTTGGCCTCAGAGTCCAGAGTCGCACGGGCATCCGCCAGCTCCGTCTCGAAAACGGCCTTCAGGCCCGTCAGCTGCCGGGACACCTCTGTTTCGGATTCAGTGATGCGCAAAAGCAAGCCGGCGTTCCCCACTTCCCGGGAACGGGCGTTGTCGACGTAAATGCCCAGAAGGTCGTTGAGCTTGCGGAGATCTTCCACCTCCTGGGAGAGGGCGTTGTTTGCACCTTGAGGAATGTTTTCTGGGGTCGCCGTCTCGAGCTTGCTTCTGCTGATCCAGGAAAGACTCAGTGTCATGCATTACACCAATGCCTGATTGCACTTATCAAAGAAACTGCATAGAGGTTTCTTCAAAGTCAAACAAAGGTTCCTTTGTAAATACACATAAAAAAAAACAACTCACTCTTTGCAATGGTTCAAAGAAACTATGCAACGGATGGATCCTAAGGGCGGCTCGGTGGGGCACTGGGTAGCACGTCCGCCTCACAGTTAGGTGGGTGCTGGTTCGATTCCACCTCTGGCCCTACCTGTGTGGAGTTTCCTCCCTCAGCTTGCTCACCTCCAGCTGCAGACGGTCGTTGAGTAGGGGTGTAACGATACATCGATACACATCGATTAATCCATATAATGCTCTACGATTTATTGGCATCGATGCTAAAGGTAAACATCGATTTATATCGCCGTGTTTGACCTCGGACATTAGACGCGACTTTATTTTGAAATCCAGTTCATTGTTGCTTGCTTCCTCTTTCCGGGAGCAGGGAGCAGTGCGCGGCGTTGCTGCACGTGAAAGGGGAGTCGACAACTAGTACGCGGCTCCTGGGCTGGTGCTATGGCTAGTGTCCAAAAAGACGAGGAAATTGGCTCCCCTTTAGGCTTCAAGTCATTCGTTTGGAAGCACTTTGGATTCCAAAGAAAAGATGGCTCAACGAACAAGACACGAGCAGTTTGTAAATCCTGCCATGCGGTGATCAAATATTCAGGGAGCACAAATCTCGCCGCACATTTAAAGAAAAAACACGACATCAAAGTTCAGTGTTAAAGTAAGCAATTTGTATACTACAATACTCTTGTAATTTCCTAAATAAAGAGTTTGCAGTACCTTGTTGATTTTGCGTATGAATTGTTATAAATCAGGATATTGTTCTATAGTTTTTATTAAAAAAAATGTATACATCGATCGCAGAGGACTATATCGCGATATATCGTGAATGAATCGCAGCAGGCTTTAAGATATCGGCAAATATCGTATCGTAGTTCTTTATATCGATATTATATCGTATCGTGACAAAACCCGCGATTTACACCCCTATCGTCGAGGTTGCTGAGATCTTTCTTCTCCACCAATTTGTGCTTTTCAGCAATAACAACCTGCTTTGGCGATCTCCTCTGCCACGATAAAATTCGCTTTCACAGCAGCTTCACTTTGTGATTTTGAACGGGTGAAAAACGTCTGCTGGAATATCAGCTTCTTCTTTACCTTTTCTTTAACTCTTCTACCTTCTGTCATTCTGCTCTGCATTCAGGTCTTTCAGGTTATCCAGATGTTTTGTTTCATAGTGCCGTCTTAGATTAAAATCTTTCAATACAGCCACATTAGCGCCACACATGAGACAAACGGGCTTACCGGCAATGTCAGTAAACATATACTCAACCTTTTTAAAGGCTTTGTTTTCAGAATCAACTTTTCTCTTCGGCATCATGAGGGGCTAGCTCCGCAATAACTTGCAGCAACAAGCACTTGTCCTGATTGCCGCGGAAAAACGCTCAGCAAGGCAGCGAAAGCACTGCATTATGGGATCTGTAGTTTATTGTGTTATCATCGCTTCATATCGTCGGGCCATTAGTAACAATAATATAAAATGATCTCGCGGGCCTTGAGTTTGACACACATATGGTTTAGACTCTTTGCAAACGCTTTTCTTTATATCTTTAAGCTGTTTGACACTTTTACTTGCTTTCTATCAGAGTTGTTTTACTCCTGCTTCGGCAATGTTTCATTTCTACACCCAAACGATCATTGAATTCATTTTTGTCCTATTTTTCGAATTTAGCAACTGTGTAACATTGCGGCTACTGCAAGACGTCAAAACAAAGGTATTAAGGTCATTTCAAGAAGACGTACCAGTTCGAACTTAAGACTCAATCTCAACGTTTGGGTTTAGTTAGCTTTTATCATGTGTTCAGGTTTTACATTTTAAGTTACATTTGTTTTATTTTACTTAATTTTATTGCACTATAGTGCAGTGCGGCACTGTACTTTATTTTTATCTTAACATGTAGTTTGCTTATGTGACCACACGGCGGCGCCTCTCACCCGCGACAAGCTCTGATCAACTTTATTTGATGCTAGTTTCGAGCTTTACGTTATTCTTTAGAGAATAATTGAGCGGGTTAATGTCTGAAAGACAAAAACAGTTCATATTTTCTATTATTCTGTCTGCAGTTGGAACATTGCAGCACTTGACATGTTGGAGTTCAATGCCCCTCATCGGCCATTTAAATCCACTTGTGAAAAAATAAAAAATGTTGCCATTCTTTTTAATCTGCAAAAAAAAAAAAAAAAAAGAACAATTCCAATAATGTTATTGATCATATATTGCCTGATTTGAACCTTGTCTCCTGAATATTACCGTTTTTACCTAAAATCTGGGGTGCGCATTATACATGGGTACAAAAAATTTTTGATTTTTTTTTTTTTAATTTTTTTTTTTTTTTTTTTTTTAGAAAACAAAACCAACAACAGGACTGACCGACAAAGTCGTGGAACAAAAAGACAGGGTGACATTACCAAAGACAGGAACAGAAAGCAAACAGACATCATGACAGTAACACATGCAATGATCCGACGGTGAGCGAGGGGCAGACAGGACTTAAATACAAAACACGTTACATCGATTGAGGTGACACAGGAAGAGAGGGGCGACGCGAACAGAAACTATGGCAACCTAGACACATAGCAAAACTGGGGACGAGACGTGACAAATGTCCCTCGAAATGAAACTTGAAATCACCAAGTTTTGGTTTCCAAGGGTGTTTTTATTCCTCTTCAACGTCTCTCCCATACAGAGCCGCCTTTTTCACGTCCGCACGCCTCTTTCCCGTGCGCGCACGGAGCGCGGTGGTGCGTTTATGGGCAGTCGGAGAAATCAACGCCAACAAAAAAAATTACATCCAGCCTAGTTAAGACCATACCAAAGACTATAAAAATGGGACCCATTGCCTCCCTGCGTGTGTGACGATCATTGGGACTTAAAAAAAAATAAATAAAATAAATAAATCATAAAGAAAAATTCATAAAAATTGGGTGCATATTATACATGGGTACAGGCTTTTTTTCAGCATCAGCATGCCATTTTTAGGGTGCGTATTATACATGGGGACGCACTATACACGGAAAAAAACGGTAATTCAGGAGGCAAGGTTGAAATCTTCTTTGCGAGTTGCATACTTTGGATCCGAATCTGACGTGGGGCCGTGGTACTAGTGGTGCGCGGGGCGTGGAATCACAAAAGGGCTGAACTGGAAGGCTTGGAACCGCCTCCCAAAGAAAAAGGATGCAACTTGCAACTATTTGAACCTTTTTTTTCCCCATTGAATCCTTTCAATGTGTTAGGCTACGGATTTTAGTTATTGATCTGACTCCAAATTGCGATCAACACTTAACACAAGAGTTGTTATGTCCAAATCCACACAATGTCGCACCTAACAATTTTGCGAGTTCGTTCGGTCAAAGAGAAGACCAGTAGATCAATTAGGCCGAATTGACCAATTGTGTAATCCTGACAAAGCAAGCTAATACAGGCGCCTGGGTCTCGGGTCCTTAACACAAAAAACTTGTGTGCCTTCTGTGACCATCAAAAGACAACACATTCTTCTGGGTTGCCCAGTTTTAAAGAAACATAATATGAATATTCAAGCATGCAAAATATTGTGTGGTGATTGGTCGATGGTTGATGGCCAGCTCCTCCTCGTTTGGGTTTTCCCCTGCTCAGCACAGGTGTCTGGACCACGACGAGTTGTTATTCGCGTTCCCCGTCGGCCTTGAGATGTCCTCCCTGTCTGGACATCCTGTTCCACAATACTTTGAAGAAAACAAATTCATGTAGTCTGCACATCCCTTTCCACTTATTAATCGACCACACTACTACTAGAAATTATATTGACATGACTCTTTGTTTGATCATCTGCCCTCTGGGAAGAGGTACAGGAGCCTGCGCTCCCGCACCACCAGACTCACCAACAGCTAGATAATCTTTGGGAACAACCGGATGTTATTCTGCCGGTCAGTATCACTGCGCATGCGCTAGCAAACTCGATCGCAAAGAAATGTTTCGGATTTGTGTAGGGTACATTGTGACAGCAAACGAGCAGGTGATCGAGCAAGTGTCTGATACAACAGCATTGTGTTCGTATGGAGCGTGTTTGAAGTGAACACCAGAGAAGAAAGCGTATCTGTAATGGCGGCCTCCGGATCATATCCGGATTAAAAAATATATATATATTTATTTGTACCCATGTATAATGCGCACCCCAGATTTTAGGACAATAAATTAGTTAAATTTTGCGCATTATACATGGAAAAAAAACGGTACTTGTATTTCTTCTGCAGACAAGAGGAAGCCCAGCGCATTGATGAGGAGCTCTTCAGTGAGTACGGCTTCAGTGTGGACCAGCTGATGGAGCTCGCAGGGCTCAGTTGTGGTACCACCATCACAAGAGTGAACCACACTGTCCTTCCAGAATGATCATAATGTGAATCTAAGCATCTTCTGCTATTCCTCCCCCGGTTGGGGAGCGTCGGAAGCGGTGTGCGAGGAGGCTGAAGCCAACTCAGCTCGCCCGGCCGTGCCTTCCATTCTTCTGGCGAATATTCGATCGCTGGACAACAACATGGTTGACATTCGCCTGCTGAGATCTACGAACCGGACAGTGCGTAACTGCTGTGTGCTCGTGTTCACTGGGACTTGGTTGACCGTCAACATTCCGGACTCTGCTGTACATCTGGAGCGGCTAGCGGGCGGACCGGGCCATTGTACGAGGGGGAACATCGCGAGAAGGTGGAATGCGCGTCTACATCCGTGACGAATGGTGCCGGGACTCTGTAGTGGGATGCAAGCACTGCTCGCCACTGGCGGAGTTTGTGATCTCCAGGCTGTTGGGGTCCTGAACTCCTTCCCCTTCTGAGTGGCGTCCTGTTAGAGTTAGGGTTAGGGTGCGAAAGGGACTCCAGTCGGATCCGGGTCTGCTGGAGCTCCTCGTGTGCCGTGCAGCTGAAATTGATCTCAACAGGTTAGTCGTTACTGGAAAATGTGTAAATTTTGTAAGATGTGCGATGTTCCACTGTGACACATCCACTGACCTCATCCCCTTTATTGCTGAGTCGGACATATTTGCCGTCCTGCTCCACCTCATCCACGGTGACCTGCCCGCTAGCAGAAGCCTGCTGGGTGATGGGAGTACGAGTCACAGCGCTTCCAGCGAAGCTCGAAGCCTCGCTGTCCGTGTCGTTGGGACGCTTCCTCTTCCCGCTGGCCGACGTGGTCGAGCGTACCGTGCGGACAAACGTGGAGACATTAATTGCTATGAGAGGAAAAGTTGTGGTATGTTTGTAAGCCACACACACCTCTCCTCCTCGCTGTCAAGCACCTACCTGTAGGCAATTATCTCCATATCCAGCGCTAGCTTGACATCCATTAGCTCCTGATACTCATCCAGCTCCTGTAGGCACTTATCTCCAGATCCAACGCTAGCTTGAAATCCATTAGCTCCTGATACTTATCCAGCTTCTGCTCTAACCGCTCCCTCATGTCGACCATTTCTCGGTCTTTCTCCCCGAAGAGGTCTATCTTTGGAGACAGAGCCTCCTCCAGATCTTTCACTTTTGCATCACGGGCTGCAAGCTGGTGTCAACACAGACTTTTTAAACTTTTGCAGCTGAGACAGATTCTAAGGTCAAAATGATAAATGGTTACCTCTTTTTGAATGTAGAGTTTAATTTGAAGTTCATGCCGGCTTCCCATCTTCATCAAGGCGTCGGGCAGTTTGCTTTCATAATCTTCCTGGGGGGCGTTTTCCAACTCCATTAGCTCCTGATACTCATCCAGCTGCTGGTGCATCCGCTCCCGCATGTCGGCCATTTCTCGGTCTTTCTCCCCGAGGGGGCTACACATGGTGTCCCCTCTTTGGAGACAGAGCCTCCTCCAGATCCTTCAATTTTGCATCACGGGCTGCAAGCTAGTGTCAACACGGACTTTTTAAGCTTTTGCAGCTGAGACAGATTCTGAGGTCCAAATGATAAATGGTTCCCTCTTTTTGAATGTAGAGTTTAATTTGAAGTTCATGCTGGCTTCGCATCTTCATCAAGGCGTCGGGCAGTTTGCTTTCATAAACTTCCTGGGGGGCGTTTTCCAACTCAATTAGCTCCTGATACTCATCCAGCTGCTGGTGCATCCGCTCCCGCATGTCGGCCATTTCTCGGTCTTTCTCCCCGAGGAGGCTACGCATGGTGTTCCCTCTTTGGAGACAGACCCTCCTCCAGATCTTTCACTTTTGCATCACGGGCTGCAAGCTAGTGTCAACACAGACTTTTTAGACTTTTGCAGCTGAGACAGATCCTAAGGTCCAAATGATAAATGGTTATCTCTTTTTGAATGTAGAGTTTAATTTGAAGTTCATGCTGGCTTCGCAACTTCATCAAGGCGTCGGGCAGTTTGCGTTCATAATCTTCCTGGGGGGCGTTTTCCAACTCCATTAGCTCCTGATACTCATCCAGCTGCTGGTTCATCCGCTCCCGCATGTCGGCCATTTCTCGGTCTTTCTCCCCGAGGAGGCTACGCATGGTGTCCCCTCTTTGGAGACAGAGCCTCGTCCAGATCTTTCACTTTTGCATCACGGGCTGCAAGCTAGTGTCAACACAGACTTTTTAAACTTTTGCAGCTGAGACAGATTCTAAAGTCCAAATGATAAATGGTTACCTCTTTTTGAAGGTAGAGTTTAATTTGAAGTTCATGCTGGCTTTGCATCTTCATCAAGGCTTCGGGCAGTTTACTTTCATAATCTTCCTGGGGGGCGTTTTCAAACTCCACCATGCGAGACTCGTGCCGGCGTTTGACCTTGCGCAACTCCTACGTGAGACGTGAGAATGACTCAGCTTTATTCTCATGAATTAAAAATAAGCGATAGTGATGATAATCGTGTAATAAACTGGGAATATGGAAAATGGATGGACGCAGTCAAATGTGCTATTTATGTTGATATGCGACTATGGCAGACATGGGCAAACTACGGCCCGCGGGCCACATCCGGCCCACGGGGCCGTTTAATCCGGCCCGCCAAACCTGAATAAAGTGTATTAGAAATGTTTGGGGGGGTCATTTTCCCTACAATTACTATGTTTCCCCAGTAGATGGGAAAGTGCCCGCCCGCCCGCGCATTTACTCCCGGGAGCCGTCAGAAAGCTCGGTGCACACTCACAACTACATGTGCGTACTCAGTAGTACGTAGTCATTTCATCTATCAGTGCCGAATTTTGAGTGTAGGCTGTGACGTCAATATTCTCGTAATTCGCGTGCTGAGTTTTCAGATACAGTTTTACGCTATGGTTCAAAGAAACTATGCAACGGATGGATCCTAAGGGCGACTCGGTGGGGCACTGGGTAGCACGTCCGCCTCACAGTTAGGTGGGTGCTGGTTCGATTCCACCTCTGGCCCTACCTGTGTGGAGTTTCCTCCCTCAGCTTGCTCACCTCCAGCTGCAGACGGTCGTTGAGTAGGGGTGTAACGATACATCGATACACATCGATTAATCCATATAATGCTCTACGATTTATTGGCATCGATGCTAAAGGTAAACATCGATTTATATCGCCGTGTTTGACCTCGGACATTAGACGCGACTTTATTTTGAAATCCAGTTCATTGTTGCTTGCTTCCTCTTTCCGGGAGCAGGGAGCAGTGCGCGGCGTTGCTGCACGTGAAAGGGGAGTCGACAACTAGTACGCGGCTCCTGGGCTGGTGCTATGGCTAGTGTCCAAAAAGACGAGGAAATTGGCTCCCCTTTAGGCTTCAAGTCATTCGTTTGGAAGCACTTTGGATTCCAAAGAAAAGATGGCTCAACGAACAAGACACGTGCAGTTTGTAAATCCTGCCATGCGGTGATCAAATATTCAGGGAGCACAAATCTCGCCGCACATTTAAAGAAAAAACACGACATCAAAGTTCAGTGTTAAAGTAAGCAATTTGTATACTACAATACTCTTGTAATTTCCTAAATAAAGAGTTTGCAGTACCTTGTTGATTTTGCGTATGAATTGTTATAAATCAGGATATTGTTCTATAGTTTTTATTAAAAAAATGTATACATCGATCGTAGAGGACTATATCGCGATATATCGTGAATGAATCGCAGCAGGCTTTAAGATATCGGCAAATATCGTATCGTAGTTCTTTATATCGATATTATATCGTATCGTGACAAAACCCGCGATTTACACCCCTATCGTCGAGGTTGCTGAGATCTTTCTTCTCCACCAATTTGTGCTTTTCAGCAATAACAACCTGCTTTGGCGATCTCCTCTGCCACGATAAAATTCGCTTTCACAGCAGCTTCACTTTGTGATTTTGAACGGGTGAAAAACGTCTGCTGGAATATCAGCTTCTTCTTTACCTTTTCTTTAACTCTTCTACCTTCTGTCATTCTGCTCTGCATTCAGGTCTTTCAGGTTATCCAGATGTTTTGTTTCATAGTGCCGTCTTAGATTAAAATCTTTCAATACAGCCACATTAGCGCCACACATGAGACAAACGGGCTTACCGGCAATGTCAGTAAACATATACTCAACCTTTTTAAAGGCTTTGTTTTCAGAATCAACTTTTCTCTTCGGCTTCATGAGGGGCTAGCTTCGCAATAACTTGCAGCAACAAGCACTTGTCCTGATTGCCGCGGAAAAACGCTCAGCAAGGCAGCGAAAGCACTGCATTATGGGATCTGTAGTTTATTGTGTTATCATCGCTTCATATCGTCGGGCCATTAGTAACAATAATATAAAATGATCTCGCGGGCCTTGAGTTTGACACACATATGGTTTAGACTCTTTGCAAACGCTTTTCTTAATATCTTTAAGCTGTTTGACACTTTTACTTGCTTTCTATCAGAGTTGTTTTACTCCTGCTTCGGCAATGTTTCATTTCTACACCCAAGCGATCATTGAATTCATTTTTGTCCTATTTTTCGAATTTAGCAACTGTGTAACATTGCGGCTACTGCAAGACGTCAAAACGAAGGTATTAAGGTCATTTCAAGGAGACGTACCAGTTCGAACTTAAGACTCAAACTCAACGTTTGGGTTTAGTTAGCTTTTATCATGTGTTCAGGTTTTACATTTTAAGTTACATTTGTTTTATTTTACTTAATTTTATTGCACTATAGTGCAGTGCGGCACTGTACTTTATTTTTATCTTAACATGTAGTTTGCTTATGTGACCACACGGCGGCGCCTCTCACCCGCGACAAGCTCTGATCAACTTTATTTGATGCTAGTTTCGAGCTTTACGTTATTCTTTGGAGAATAATTGAGCGGGTTAATGTCTGAAAGACAAAAACAGTTCATATTTTCTATTATTCTGTCTGCAGTTGGAACATTGCAGCACTTGACATGTTGGAGTTCAATGCCCCTCATCGGCCATTTAAATCCACTTGTGAAAAAATAAAAAATGTTGCCATTCTTTTTAATCTGCAAAAAAAAAAAAAAAAAAGAAAAATTCCAAAAATGTTATTGATCATATATTGCCTGATTTGAACCTTGTCTCCTGAATATTACCGTTTTTTTCCGTGTATAGTGCGCAAAATTTAACGAATTTATTGTCCTAAAATCTGGGGTGCGCATTATACATGGGTACAAAAAATTTTTGATTTTTTTTTTTTTTTTTTTTTTTTAGAAAACAAAACCGACAACAGGACTGACCGACAAAGTCGTGGAACAAAAAGACAGGGTGACATTACCAAAGACAGGAACAGAAAGCAAACAGACATCATGACAGTAACACATGCAATGATCCGACGGTGAGCGAGGGGCAGACAGGACTTAAATACAAAACACGTTACATCGATTGAGGTGACACAGGAAGAGAGGGGCGACGCGAACAGAAACTATGGCAACCTAGACACATAGCAAAACTGGGGACGAGACGTGACAAATGTCCCTCGAAATGAAACTTGAAATCACCAAGTTTTGGTTTCCAAGGGTGTTTTTATTCCTCTTCAACGTCTCTCCCATACAGAGCCGCCTTTTTCACGTCCGCACGCCTCTTTCCCGTGCGCGCACGGAGCGCGGTGGTGCGTTTATGGGCAGTCGGAGAAATCAACGCCAACAAAAAAGATTACATCCAGCCTAGTTAAGACCACACCAAAGACTATAAAATGGGACCATTGCCTCCCTGCGTGTGTGACGATCATTGGGACTTAAAAAAAAAAAAAAAATCATAAAAAAAAATTCATAAAAATTGGGTGCGTATTATACATGGGTACAGGCTTTTTTTCAGCATCAGCATGCCATTTTTAGGGTGCGTATTATACATGGGGGCGCACTATACACGGAAAAAAACGGTAATTCAGGAGGCAAGGTTGAAATCTTCTTTGCGAGTTGCATACTTTGGATCCGAATCTGACGTGGGGCCGTGGTACTAGTGGTGCGCGGGGCGTGGAATCACGAAAGGGCTGAACTGGAAGGCTTGGAACCGCCTCCCAAAGAAAAAGGATGCAACTTGCAACTATTTGAACCTTTTTTTTCCCCATTGAATCCTTTCAATGTGTTAGGCTACGGATTTTAGTTATTGATCTGACTCCAAATTGCGATCAACACTTAACACAAGAGTTGTTATGTCCAAATCCACACAATGTCGCACCTAACAATTTTGCGAGTTCGTTCGGTCAAAGAGAAGACCAGTAGATCAATTAGGCCGAATTGACCAATTGCGTAATCCTGACAAAGCAAGCTAATACAGGCGCCTGGGTCTCGGGTCCTTAACACAAAAAAACTTGTGTGCCTTCTGTGACCATCAAAAGACAACACATTCTTCTGGGTTGCCCAGTTTTAAAGAAACATAATATGAATATTCAAGCATGCAAAATATTGTGTGGTGATTGGTCGATGGTTGATGGCCAGCTCCTCCCCGTTTGGGTTTTCCCCTGCTCAGCACAGGTGTCTGGACCACGACGAGTTGTTATTCGCGTTCCCCGTCGGCCTTGAGATGTCCTCCCTGTCTGGACATCCTGTTCCACAATACTTTGAAGAAAACAAATTCATGTAGTCTGCACATCCCTTTCCACTTATTAATCGACCACACTACTACTAGAAATTATATTGATATGACTCTTTGTTTGATCATCTGCCCTCTGGGAAGAGGTACAGGAGCCTGCGCTCCCGCACCACCAGACTCACCAATCATCATCATCATCATCGGTTTAAAGTCCGCTTTCCAGGCGCCGCTGGGTTGGACTGGGTTCTCGATATGGCCTTCTTCCACCGGGAACGGTCCATGGCCATCTCGTGGTTGATGCCGAGTGCCTCCATGTCGGCTGCCACGGTCACCTGCCAGGTCTTTTTAGGTCGGCCACTGGGTCTTGTTCCCTCTACGTTATACGACATAACTTTCTTCACCCAGTCGTTCTCGTCCTTCCTCACTACATGTCCGTACCATCGCAGTCTGCCTCTCCTCACCACATCCACTATGGCCTCCACTCCCATCTTCTGTCTCAGCTCTGCACTGCTCTTTTCTTCCCTCATTGAAACACCACACATCCATCTGATCATTCTCATTTCTGCTCTGTTTAGTCTGTCTTCGTGTTCTTTTTTCAGGGCCCATGCCTCACTTCCGTACGTCATACTACCTCTAACACAGGCTGAGTACACTTGGCCTCTCATCTTCAGGGATGGGGCCTTAGATGTTAAAAAGGGCATGAGTTCCCTGAATTTCTTCCACCCGCTTCTCACCCTTGTGGTCACTGCTAGGTCCACCCCCCCATCAGCGTTAATCATGTCTCCAAGATAGCAGAAGCTGTCCACCACCTCGTACATCTCCCCATCTACCACGAGCCCCTCTCGCTCAGCTGGGTTTGCTTGGGCGACTTCTCCCCTACACCGCTTGCAATGGAAGGTCTCACTTGCAGCTAGTAGGCTGCCTTTTACTCCACTGCATCTTCGATGTACCCATCTCTGGCAACCCTTGCACCGGATAGAGTTAGCTTGCACTCCCTTCCCGCAAACTCCACATGGCCATGCTCCTGACTGCGATATCACTCCCAGGCCAGCACCACCGACCATGACCTTTGATTTTGCCGCATTCACCTTCATTCCTTTCACTTCCAGGCATGTCAACAGCTAGATAATCTTTGGGAACAACCGGATGTTATTCTGCCGGTCAGTATCACTGTGCATGCGCTAGCAAACTCGATCGCAAAGAAATGTTTCAGATTTGTGTAGGGTACATTGTGACAGCAAACGAGCAGGTGATCGAGCAAGTGTCTGATACAACAGCATTGTGTTCGTATGGAGCGTGTTTGGAGTGAACACCAGAGAAGAAAGCGTATCTGTAATGGCGGCCTCCGGATCATATCCGGATTAAAAAATATATATATATTTATTTGTACCCATGTATAATGCGCACCTGAGGTAAATTTTAGATTCTAGGCGTCGCCGTATGTCACCTTAAATGGTGACTTAGCTGCAGTGAGGAGACCATAAGCTATTTTGGCTGGCCAGAGATGCCTCAGTTTCTGCAAGGTATAGCAACTTAGAATATAGAAGGGAGCAGCTGTTGTTATGCAGGGGAAAGCGTCTTCTACATGTCCTTCTTAGGACATTTGGGAGCAACGAGTAGACTAAAATACGAACAGCAGCTGCACCCCAAGTCATGACATCAACGGTTCGGGTAGGTATAAGATAGGCTTGTCTGTCAGAGGGGGGAGCTTTTTTGGGGCGAACATCTGTGCCATCGAGAGCTGAACCATCTTTGCTTTTGGGGCCACTCAAACTTTTGGAGAGACATCACTTTGACATCGGTTGAATAAAATATTTTCCCAATCAGCCGTGTGTCACTGGAGTGCTTGGCCGGGACAGCCATTGTCCACCGAGTGTTTTTGGAGACCAGCGAAACAACAAAGACCATTCACCACATTTTTGGCGTCACGAACAGGATTCGTGTTCCCCCGGGGAATTCGCGCCCGCTTCCTGAGCGAGAATCCAGCGGTCGACCAGCGGCTGTCATTAAGGTGAGATGCTTCGCCCGCAGCTGCCGCGATATGCTCGGTTCTTGGACATGTGGGGGGTCGGCCCCTTGAGGGGGGCAGTTACAACTGAATCTGATGTGGCCATGAGCTGTCTCGGGAGTAAGTTGTCTCTCCCAGTCAAAAAGTCGTCATAATTCGACTTTCGAAGGGGGAGTGGCCCCAAATAGAAGCAGCAAAGGAAAAATAAAATAAAAAATAGAAAATAAATAAAAAATAAGAAATAAAAAGTGAACAGTAACTTAGAACTTAATGGGGAATGTGCACAGTGGAGTGAGTGACATGTCTGGTGAGAATGATGAATGATGAAAAAGAAAAAAGCCCGAAGTAGTGTGGCTCGTGACGGGACAGGTTGTCAGGGACATCGCTGTTGACCGTCACAATAAAAGAATGGTAGAAAGTCCCATAAAACGTGGACTTTAGTTTGGCGACAGATCCGATGGAGGATAGAAATTTTAGCTGTGTGAATGAGGCGAAAACACAGATACGATTGAACACTGTTGCGACAGGAAACGACCCGCCCCAGATGCAGTTCCTGGAAAAGCCGAGACACTGCAGTCGCACTCAGTGGCCGTACGGGCCAAGTGCGCACCTGTGGAGAGTTTCGGTGGCCGGGTTAGTCTCCGTCAAAAGTCCGACAAAAAAGGGAGGCTTGCGCTGACCGCGTTTGGCAAATAGGAAAAGTGCGCAGCCTTGGCATCCGTAACTGTGAGCATGAATGTGGAAGTGACCCGGTCAGACCCTTTTTTTTAAGGGTGCCGAAGTGGTCCGGTCAGACCCAGTTATGGGTGCCGAGATCCGGTCAGATTTTAAGGGTACCGAGGAAAATAAAGCGCGCGTAAGCCACGTCGTTTGGACACTGATCGAATTAGAAGTGTGTGGGGGTTACAAGGCTCCTCGATTTAAACGCTGGTGCAAGAAAATGGCAGAGTAAACTCGGTGGGCTGTTATTTTTGAATATCGAGGTAGCTGGTGCGTCATCGCGGCAACGGTCCGATCCCGATTTGTCGAGGCGCACTGTAATAGCATGCACGTCTGTCAAAGTTTGATAAATTTGAGCCGGCGACAAAACCGCTATTGGACGAAGGTTTTGTGCGGCTGCTGTGTGAAAAATGGAAAACGTGGAAAAGAGGCCTCCGGGGGGTTTAGTAGTGATATAACAAGTAATTTGTGTGCACACTTAAGTTAAATTCTGCAGAATAAAGGGGAAATATACAGCGCTATTAGGAACGAAACGAAACGAAACAAAAAGTTAAGTAAGACGTGCGTATTTGTCAGTGCATCTGCTCTGATGACAGTTAAAATGACCAAACTGCTCAACAGCAGTTGGAAAGAAGCAAAATGTGGAATGGATTCGAATCCCGTTGTATGTCTTTTGTGTCCGTGTGTAATCTTTGTGAACTCTGTCAGCTTAATGTTGTCTGTTTGAGCTTCCAAATGAATGGACGCTTGATGTGTGTACTTGTTGGGCCCCGTAAGTGTGTGTGTAGGTGTGTGTGCGTGCGTGTTTGTGTGGGTGCGCGCGTGTCCGTAAGTATGTGGGTGTGTGAATGTGCTCATGAGCGCGCATGGGGGTGAGTTTGAGTGTTTGGAAAACCACCAAAAATAACGGATAGTAGAGTGCACTCTCGTTGCTCTGGGGCGCGTGCACGCCTGCGGTGCCCGCGCGCGGGGGGGAGATCTGGCGGTGGGTAGGGCAGGGAGTGGCCAACCTGTATCTGCCCACTGTGTTTAAGGCTGGCCCCTCCCCGCGCGGTGATGCCGAGGCGGGGCGCAGGGCCGAAGTTATGCCCAATTAAGGGGGCCTGCCCTGCCAGCAACGAGAGAAACTATGATAGAATGGTGGAAGACGGAATGCTGAAGGAGCAAAAGAATGCATGACCAACTGGAGAAATAGGAGCATGCGTGTGTTACCCAAATACGACACTAATATAGATGTGCATGTAAGTTGAGACAACAAGTTGTGGCTGAAGAGGGTAGCCCCCTCGTAAATAATGGGGGACCCCATTAAGGCCAGCTGGCGCCACCTTTAGCATTCTGAAAGGAATGGCAAGGTAGAACTGAAGAAGAGCCCAACTTGTTAATTTAAGTTGTGAAGGAGGACAAATTTAAAACAAATTAGTGATACTGCTCTGTTTCTTTGGAACTCTCCTCAATACTTCTGATTTTCTGTTTGCACAAAAAACCTGAGACGGCAGATACATCCGTTTTCTCCAGGAGGACAAAGAGACACAGACTGAACTTACCGGTCGTCTGGAGAAGAGCTTCGTGGAGCGCCGCATCCAAAATTCTTAAGGCCAGTGTGATTTATCCACAAACTCTTGCAGTTCACTCTCACCAGCAATCAAAGGATTGCATAGCAGACTGACAACAGACTGATCGTCATAAAGATTGTGAATAACTGTTTTTCAGACAAATCATCATCTCAAACATAAGTCGAGTGCTGGTACAGGAATAGTGCGTGCGAGTACACCGAATTAAATATCAAGAAAGCGCATGACAATACGGTCCTAAGGGTCGCATCTGAAGTTGGCAAAATCTTATCTCAATTGTTTAATTGACACTGAATTAAAAAAAAAAAAAAAAAAAATGGGAGAAAGGAGCTTTGCAAGCCCAATAATGACTACCCCCATAGAGGTGGTGTTGAGAAACAACCCGCTTATCAAGGGGGTCAAAGAAATATCTAAGAGATGGAATAAGAGATGGCCGGATATTGAAAGGCCTTGGCCGGTGGAAGGGACTTTTAACAGGGAAGTAATCGAGACTATACGAATACTTGTATCAGCATACAAGGCAGGAAATAAAAAAGGAAAAATAGGAGAAAAAAGGAAGGAAAAAAGAGAATGGGAATTGGGATTGTTGAAAATATTTGACGAAGAAGGACTCAAATTGAACCGAGAGTTCAAACAGAAAAAAGAGAAAATGACAGCTGAAATGCTGAAAAATGTGGAGGAAGCTAGGAAATTAATGGAAAAAGCAAACACGCCTTTTTCACATGTGTCCCCTGTTAAGAATCCCCCACCGTATGATGCGAGTGAAAACAACGGTAATGTCTATCCACAACTCCCGATAATCAACCAAGAAGGAAGTTACCAGCTGGAGACGGAGGATAAAGACATTGTCGAAACAGGAAGAGCGAAGACAACCATCATCATGCACCCCAGCCCTACCCACAAAAGAAATAAAACACGATTTGCGAAGCAAGGCACCTCTGACTACACCAGAAAGGAGGCGCGGTATGGCAGCCAGAGTGACGCTGAAGGAGCAGCTGGGGGTTACGCCCCCATAATTAAAAGCATCTTAAAACGAGCGGAGGAAAAAGGACGCACTCCAGGGAAAAAGATTAGGACAAAAACATATTTTAGCAGTACCGACAGTGGGAGCGACAGTAGTGATGACGAGTGGGGCGGCAAGGTCCCAACGCCCACCTCATGCTCCACCCCCATGGCTATAGAGGATTGGAGACGAACGGCTTTAATAAGCATTAAGACCAAGAAAAAGCAATGCCTGGAGGAATTGGACTGGTGTGGGGAGCCCAGGGAGCAAGAGGAGCTGGAAGAAGAATTGCAAAGATTAGAAGTTGCTGAACGCGAGCTGAAGAAAGAAGCATCCAAGCTGCCGGCGAATCCTTTAAGGCATGGGCGAAAATTAAGGGGAGCACATACAATTCTGCCAGTGTTGGTAAGAGGACAACAGCTGGAATACAAGCCATGGCAGAATTCCGACATGTCAGCCATCCTTGAGAAGCTGCCCACCATTCAGGATGGAGCACACCCTTGGATATCCAAGTTGGAGGAGTGCATGGTGGGGACGCAGTTTGCGGTAGGCGACATCAAGAGGCTCCTGGCTAATGTGGTAGGTCCATACCATGAAAGACCTTTTGGGAGAAGCAGGGCTACATCAATTTACCACAACATCAGCGAATGACTCCGACCTGTTTGCAGCAGTCCGAGGCCAGATGTGGGGAGCACTGAAGGCAGCTTATCCGACCAATGCAAACCCCGATAACATTGTGATCGAACCCCTGGGACCGATGGAGAATGCACGCTCATACGTGGTAAGAGCGCATCAAACTTGGAGACACATTACTGGAAACGACCCGGACACAACCCAAATGGAAAAATCTATCTTGCGGGATAAGATCCAGAAGGGCCTGCCCCTGCAAGTGAGGAGTAAACTGGCTGAAGTAGTGGGACTGGGAAACATGACGACTAATGTCTACACCGATCACGTAGCTCATCAAGTTGATTGGTTCCGCAAGAAGGAGATGGCCCAAAAGGAACAAGACCAAGAAGTGGTGAGGAGGCTGAACCAGGTGCAACTCGCGGACAATAAGAAGGAGAAGAAGCAGACGGTCGTGGTGCAAGCTCCACCGCAACAAATCATATTACAGCCCACGCCCCCGCCTGGACAACCGCCGCAGTCAGCTATGGCAGTGCCCTTCAGTCCAGCCCCTCAATGGGGAAATAGACAGACCCATCTCTGGGGAGCCAAAGCCCGTGGAGACAAAGGATGGGCAGGAAGGCCGAATCTCCCGGGGGGCCTACAACAAAGACCTACTGTGTGTTACAATTGCGGGAAACCAGGCCACATGGCTCGCCACTGCGACAGACCCAACAACAGCTCCCCTGGAGGTGGCTTCAGAGGGGGCGTCAAACAACGAGTCCAAATGCCCCAAGGCCCGGCACACCCCTTTGGGGGCCCGGAGCCCGGATTTTAGGGGTGCCCAGAGTGCCCTAAGGGGGGATGTCAGCTGGTAGTGTCAGGTCCGGAACAGGAGCCAATAATAACAGTGAAAGTAAATGATCAACCATTAACAGCTATGGTTGACAGCGGAGCTGCTTTCACTTGTATCCGGCCCGAAGACGCTACACATCTCCCCATGTCCGGTCATTTCGTGCGGACAATAGGGTTCGAGGGTATTAAACAGCTGATCCCTTCCACAAGACCAGTAAAGCTCTGCTGGCAAGACCACACGATAAGAATACCAGTCCTGGTGTCAGACCGTACACCTATTGCCCTCCTTGGCAGAGATGCTTTGTGTGGATTAAACTGCACCATAAAGTGTTCCCCCGATGGATGTGAGATTGAAATCCCATACCAAGCGTGCCATCAGGTGATGATGCTGTCAGAGTCCAGGAAGTCAACACCCACTGTATTTTGGGTGGGTAAGATCAGCGACGACCTGTTGAAACCATACAAGAAATGGGAAAAGTTTATCCACTCCAATAAACCAGGAGCAAGGACCCCCGAGTACCCGTTTCACTGTACATTACAATACCACAAAGACCTAACGCAGGCCCAGGCAGAAGAGTGGTTACGTCGGCAACCCCATGGAGTGCAATTGAATGGGACTTGTATCGTCCTGGGACCACAGGGAGTGGCCATGAAAATACAGAGAGACATATACATCAACAAGGAATTCAAGGTCAAAAATAGCATCCCACATGTGACCTTGTTGGTGGCAGAGGACTGTGAGCAGCAACATGTGGGGGAGATGATGGTAGAGGCGGAGAGGCGCAAGTTTTCCCCGCTGGAAGGAAACGTTGCGCTGTGGGTGAGCGCTGATAAGCAGTATATGAAGATCATGATCTCAGCGCACGGACACGGACAACCACAAACGGTGCAGCTGTCGCACGACTCCATCCTCAGTATGGCGACTGATCAACTCAAAGAGGACATGTTGCGGCAGGTCCCTGACTACCTGTGGTCGCGCCATAGTACAGATATTGGACTTGTAAAATCAGCGCAACCGGTAAAAGTGGATCTTCGGCCAGGCTGTAGGCCGCCGTGGAAAACACAGTATCCACTGAAAGAGGAAGCAGTTCAAGGGATCGAGACACAGATTGAAGGGCTGCTCGTGGCAAATGTGTTAAGAATAACGCAGACCCCTCTTAGTAATACGCCAATATTGCCCTTGAAAAAACCTGACAACACCCATCGGCTGGTACATGATCTTCGAGCAGTGAACGAGGTGGTAATTGACAATGTAGCCGATGTGCCGGATCCGCACACCCTGCTGGCACAGATACCGCCGGATGCTGAGTGCTTCTCAGTGGTGGACCTTTGTGGCGCCTTTTTCAGTGTCCCACTCAGCTGTGAATCACAAGGACTGTTCGGGTTTACATTCAAGGGGCAGTTTTATCAATATCAGAGACTTCCTATGGGCTATAAACATAGCCCTCATGTGTTTAACAAAGTGTTAAAAGATGACCTCGAAGGGCTGGAACGACAGGTGCAGAGCACTGTTATTCAATATGTGGACGATATTATTGTCTGTGCCGTAGATGTTGAAACGTGTCACAAAGACTCAATCAGACTGTTGCAAATTTTGGCAGAAAATGGTCATAAAGTGTCCCAAAAGAAATTGCAATACTGTAAAAAACAAGTTGACTATTTGGGTCAGAAAATATCATATGGACAGAGACGTATCTCAGATGGCCATTTGGAGGCGATACGGACGGCTCCGAAACCCAGAACCGTCAGGCAAATGTTAACATTTCTGGGAATAGCGGGCTATTCGGCCTCCTGGGTCGAAGAATACGCCAAATTGGTAGGGCCGCTAAGGGCTATGATCAAAGACACAGGCAATAATGACCTCCACCCAACACTGGATTGGACACAGGATGGCCTTGTGGCGTTTGAAACAACCAAGGCAAGGTTGCAAGAGGCCCCGGCATTGGCTTTACCAGACTATTCCAAAAATTTCGTGTTATTCACGTCAATCTCAGCAGGGGGAAAGTTTGCGTGTGCGATTCTTTGTCAGCCTACAGGCACCGGGTCTGGACCCCAACCTGTGGCCTATTATTCAACATCCTATTCCGAGGTGGAGATGGGACTGCCGCCTTGCTATAGAGCTATGGTGGGAGTCTATTTGATGTACGACAAAGCCTCTGCCATAACCATGGGCTATCCTGTGACCATTCTGACTCACCATAGTCTTCGGACTCTGTTAAACCATGGCAAGTACACCTTGACAGAGCCCCGGCTCCGGGACTATTACAGACTTTTGGAGCAAGAGGATGTCACTCTAGCAAGGTGTACTACTGTAAACCCAGCTGAATTTTTGCCAACTTCAGAGGACGGAGACCCTCACGATTGCTTACATGAGTCAGAAAAATACTCGAGATTACGGTCTGATTTGCAAGCCATCCCCTTGGGCGAGGCGGATCTCGAACTCTGGACGGACGGTTCTTGTTATCGAGTCGGGGAAAATTTGTGCGCTGGCTATGCAGTGGTACAAGCGCAAGGTCCTGAGTTTGTGACAATCAAAGCCGAAGTGGTGCCACAACCAGCCTCGGCCCAGCTTGCTGAACTAGTGGGGTTAACGGAAGCGTGCTTGCTCGCGGAAGGGAAAAGAGTGACGATCTATACAGATTCCGCATACGCGCATAGTGTGTGCCACCTGTTTGGTGCTGTGTGGAGGAATCGGGGCTTCAAGAAAACTGACGGTTCCCCCATCCAGCATCATGCGCAGATAATGAGACTGCTGATGGCTATGATGAAGCCCAGTGAAATAGCCATCGCGAAGTGTGCGGCCCACAAGTCCGATGCGTCCAGGGTTACGCAGGGAAACAAGATGGCAGACGAGGCAGCCAGGGCTGTCACGAAGGGAAGCCAGAAGGGAAGAGTTTTGTTAGTAACGCATGAGGTTGACCTCGAGGACAGGGTCACGCTCAGAGATGTACTGTTGATGCAAACGGCCGTTAATCCGATGGACAAACATCTTTGGGCGCAGAGGGGGGCGAGTCAGGACTCTACCGGCGTTTGGAGAAATCACGAGGGTCTGATAGTGGCGCCGCCAGATTTGTTGGGACTGTTAATCCAGGAGGCACATGGGTTAGCCCATGTGTCAAGGGGGGAGGTGAAGCGAAAAATAACCGCAGAATATGGGTTTTGGGCGCCCTATCTACTCGAACAAATCGACCAGGTTATTGGAAGATGTGTAATTTGTTTGAAAAACAATGTGAGGAGAGGGGTAGCCACCCCCACGGGTTACATCCCGACTCCTAATGGCCCCATGAGAGAACTAGTGATAGATTTCGTCGACATGATACAACCTGTTGAAGGGAAAAGATACATGTTGGTGGTCGTAGACCGATTCTCAAGATGGCCGGAGGCCTGTCCAACTAAACGAAAAGATGCTCAGTCTGTGGCCAAGTTCCTGTGCCGTGAAGTCATCAGCAGATGGGGTCTGCCGGATAGGATTTCTTCAGATAACGGGAGAGAGTTTGTGGATAAAACGGTCAAAATCATATTTCAAAAATTGGGAATTAAACAGCGGCTTGGCGCAGTATATCATCCACAAAGCCAAGGCATTTGTGAAAAAATGAACGGCGTTTTAAAAAATAGAATTTCCAAAATTTGTCAACATACAGGCTTGAATTGGATAGCTGCCTTACCACTGGCACTGATGGTCTGCAGGTCGAGTCAACTACGCGATTTGCATTTGACCCCACACGAATTGGCAACCGGTAGACGCATGCCTTCACCATGTTTGCGAACCAGTGGGAAAGGCCCAAGCCTGTCAATTTTGGAGGACGAAATGAAAGCCTATGTCAAACACTTAACCACGATACATAGGAATATTTCCACCTATGTTGTTGACAGGCAGAAACAAGAAGAGGCACAAGAGAGACTCGAGGCAAATACTAAAGACACTGTTCAGCCAGGAGACAAGGTGTATGTGAAAGTGTTCCGGCGCAAGTGGTTCAACGAAAGGCGGCAGGGGCCATTCGAAGTTGTCCGCTGTACCGGAACTGCGGTGCAAGTACAAGGGTCGCCAACTTGGTACCATTTGACACACTGCGTCAAGGTGCCCAAAGATGAAGATCCCCAAAGAGGGAGGCGCGACTGCGAAACTGCAGAACCACTGCCAGAACAAGAATCGCCAGAGGGCCCGGATCGGGACAAAGATGGGCATGATCAAGCTGTGGTGGATAATGTGTCTGCTGAACCTGTCCCTGAGGACATCACGGGCAGCACAGCCGACGACAGAGGAGACCAACAATTCAACGATATCGATCTTGACGACGCACCCGCCCCAGGCGCAGATGACGACCCTCAGCACAACAACACTGAGCCAACTACCGCCGGAGGTAGTGCCCCCAGAGAACAACGCCACCCAGCAGGACCCAGCGGCGGACGCCCAGTCCGCCACAGAGTCCGGCCGGAGCGGTACATTGAGCAATGTTGAGGGAGTGTTGGGGGGGGCTGCAATACTGCCATGCAATTGCAGAAAGGAAGAAGGGTCCCTGTGCAGACGCACCGCCGAATGGGAAGACAACACCGGTAACATACTTGCCCTGGCCGGGCGAACACATGCGGACAATGTGCTGTTATTAAATACATATAGACGGTTTGAGGTGCTAGGAGATTGTGCTCTACTTCTGACAAAAATTGGCATAGATGATTTCGGGTACTATACGTGTACTTGTCTCAAACGGGGGGCGAGAAAGGCAGACCGCACGGGCGGCCATAAGACGGTGGACAGCGTTAATTTCGTGACGTTGGTGGAGAGAAAAGAAATTGCGAAACAGCATCCATACAGCCCCGTCGCGGAAGGGGTCAAAAAGGAAGAAGCAGTCACCATAAAAAATGTCGCCTTACCCTTGACAACAATTGGTGACAGCTTTGAAACACAGTCTGCCGCTTCAGGGACGCTCATGTCGGAGGTAGAGGCTGTAGAGCCGACGCCTGACGTTCCAGAAAATGTTAACGAAGCGCTTGCGGAATCGAACTGGTCCCCGGCAGAGGTGCAAGCCAATTTGCATGCCATGGCGAGACGGGAGATTGCATGGAAGGCTTATGGGTTCGATGCCTTGGCATTACCTGGGGTCGATGAATGGGCAGGAAGGAACATGTGGTATCAACTGATGGTGCATTCGATTAAATCGTCTAAGGCGGTGAGTGGGCCGTGTTTAGTAAGAGTGAAATCACCAAGTACGCTTAAGGCCGTGTTCCAGACCATACCGGTGCCGGTATCCGACAATTGCCAGCTTAGATTATTGCTTTGGTTGGTATACGAACAGTCGTGGAAGGCACCTGAAACCGACGCGCAGGTCAGGAAGATTTTCAAGCCCACAGGGGAGTGCGCCTGGATAAGCGAACTTCCCTACTTGGATTTGCTCGCCGTGCATGAGGACATCCAAGTCGCGGTGCCAGAATCCATAGATGTGCCATCTGTAAAGGTGCCCACCTGTTTTTGCTCTAATGTGACACATGGAGGGCCGGGGGTGCCTATGGGGGTGGCAGACTGCGACTATTACTCCATGCAATTCCCAGGAGAAGCATGGGGGCAGAGGGGAGCCGTCCATCCGGTGACCTTTGCTCTACCAGACTCCTATCAGGCGATTACTGTGATGGTGGCGAATCGCACGGTGCCTGGGAACACGACTGTAGGGAATCTTAGAGACATCTGGTGGGTTTGTGGAACTAGAGCTTATTTGTTTTTGCCGTATGGATGGATGGGTTGCTGCTATTCTGCCACCCTGAAGCTTCCGTTCGAGGTGTTGGCGATTAGGAAGGGCCACAAGCCTGAGGAGAAGGCTTTTAGGGAGGTCCCTAGTAGGGCTAAGAGGGAGATGGCAGCGTTTCATACTACGGACGCGTATCATTGGAGAATTAGCTTGGGAGAAAAATGGGGCCTTGGGATTTTTCCCTGGTATGGGGTCACATTTTTGGCAGATCACATTGATAACATCACGTATACCCTTCAGGGGTTCGCGAATGAGACGATCAAGGGTTTCAGACAGTTGTCGCTTACCCAAAGGAGCCATCGGCTGACTCTGCTTAAACACGACATGGCTTTGGATTATATCTTGGCAAGGCAAGGGGGGTTGTGCGTAGCCCTAAATTTGACGGACGACGCTTGCTACACTTTGATCCCAGATAACACTGACAACATCACCAGTATCATCGACGCGCTTAGAGTCATTCGGGATTCTTTTGGGCCGTCTGAGGGCGCTGGTTGGTCAGCGACGGGGTGGATACAGAATAGACTGGGACCTGTGGGAACGATAGTGGCGCAGGTGCTGGGGGCACTCGGGATATCGCTGTGTGTAATGTTTTGTTTTTGCACTGTGATATTGACTTGTGCAAAGGCCATGATATTACGGTGGATAGGTGTGGTAATGCCGAGGGACCAGACCCAGATGCCGTTACTCCCGTTCGACCGCGATGCAGATCTGAAATGCGTGGATGGGATGCTAATAAATGATAGGTACTCGGATTAAATTTAACAGATTGGCGACGTGAGTACAAAGGTAGGGAGGACTGAGAGTAGCGATAGAAAACACTAAAAATAAAAAAAGGACCGGGGATAGGACAGTGATGTGAGCGGAAAACCAGGTGTAGGGAACAAGAACACAGCACCAATGTCTTGGTATTCCGATTTTCAATTTTCTTTTGCTGTGTTGCATGATTCCAGTGTGATGTGGTCCACCGTACAGTGTTGCCCGGCCCTTGACAGACTTTACCACCTTCGTTATGTCAAAGTTGCATGTGTGCTTTGTGTTTCGTGCCATTGCCATCACTGGATACTGGCAGAAGTTCTCATTCGTTGCAGAACCCCTGGATGTGGACCGGGGCCGTGCAAGGGACTCTATGGACAGTGAACTGGACATAAGGACTTTGTATGGACAGCAGGCCCTGGGCAGGGGTACCTGGCACGACCCACCATGGGAAGATTCGGTGGACTGGACTCTGCCTCAGCACGCACTCACACATGAGAAGGGGGGCTACATTTCGGGGTTTTGAGTCGATAAGCATGTTTTGATACCTCTTTGTTGTATACCTCGTTGTTTTGTTCCGTTTTTATACCTCCTTTTGTTAAATCATGGCATGTTGATTAGGTGGCGATGCGACTTGACCGTTTGGCAGTCGTTGAACGTGTCATTTCTTTTTCTTACTGTTCTGTGAGCTCATACTGTTTTGTGATGTGTGCCAGGACTCCTTGTTACCTGGCTGACGCCAGGTGGAGGGAATCACTGGGGTTGTTAGGAAGGGCCTCCCTCTTTTTCCTTGTCATTAGACTGGCAGTTTTTTTCTCGAGGGAGGGCCGACAGCTTTTTGGGGTTTCTAACGGACCACGCCAAATTCATTACTTCCCAACTTATCGATGGTGTTACGGTATTACCTAAGGGGGGTGGTTATCGTCATTTGGAGGAGGTGGACTTCAATTATCTTTATTTGTGGTTCCTGTGAGGCCTCAGGTTGCTGTCGAGGAGCAGTTGGATACCTAAAGAGTTTGAGCTTTCCTAGACAATGTAACCTTGCGTAGCATGTCTTGAGCGTGATTTAGGCTGCGATTTTCTAGGCCGTATTGTAGACGTGACTGTAAAATTTGGTTGGGTGAAGATTTTTGGATGTTTACCGATGTCATCTTTCTTTTTCGGACCGTTTTCGGGACATTTATAACGTCCCGGAGGGGGGAATGAGGTAAATTTTAGATTCTAGGCGTCGCCGTATGTCACCTTAAATGGTGACTTAGCTGCAGTGAGGAGACCATAAGCTATTTTGGCTGGCCAGAGATGCCTCAGTTTCTGCAAGGTATAGCAACTTAGAATATAGAAGGGAGCAGCTGTTGTTATGCAGGGGAAAGCGTCTTCTACATGTCCTTCTTAGGACATTTGGGAGCAACGAGTAGACTAAAATACGAACAGCAGCTGCACCCCAAGTCATGACATCAACGGTTCGGGCAGGTATAAGATAGGCTTGTCTGTCAGAGGGGGGAGCTTTTTGGGGCGAACATCTGTGCCGTCGAGAGCTGAACCATCTTTGCTTTTGGGGCCACTTAAACTTTTGGAGAGACATCACTTTGACATCGGTTGGATAAAATCTTTTCCCAATCAGCCGTGTGTCACTGGAGTGCTTGGCCGGGACAGCCATTGTCCACCGAGTGTTTTTGGAGACCAGCGAAACAACAAAGACCATTCACCACACACCCCAGATTTTAGGACAATAAATTAGTTAAATTTTGCGCATTATACATGGAAAAAAAACGGTACTTGTATTTCTTCTGCAGACAAGAGGAAGCCCAGCGCATTGATGAGGAGCTCTTCAGTGAGTACGGCTTCAGTGTGGACCAGCTGATGGAGCTCGCAGGGCTCAGTTGTGGTACCACCATCACAAGAGTGAACCACACTGTCCTTCCAGAATGATCATAATGTGAATCTAAGCATCTTCTGCTATTCCTCCCCCGGTTGGGGAGCGTCGGAAGCGGTGTGCGAGGAGGCTGAAGCCAACTCGGCTCGCCCGGCCGTGCCTTCCATTCTTCTGGCGAATATTCGATCGCTGGACAACAACATGGTTGACATTCGCCTGCTGAGATCTACGAACCGGACAGTGCGTAACTGCTGTGTGCTCGTGTTCACTGGGACTTGGTTGACCGTCAACATTCCGGACTCTGCTGTACATCTGGAGCGGCTAGCGGGCGGACCGGGCCATTGTACGAGGGGGAACATCGCGAGAAGGTGGAATGCGCGTCTACATCCGTGACGAATGGTGCCGGGACTCTGTAGTGGGATGCAAGCACTGCTCGCCACTGGCGGAGTTTGTGATCTCCAGGCTGTTGGGGTCCTGAACTCCTTCCCCTTCTGAGTGGCGTCCTGTTAGAGTTAGGGTTAGGGTGCGAAAGGGACTCCAGTCGGATCCGGGTCTGCTGGAGCTCCTCGTGTGCCGTGCAGCTGAAATTGATCTCAACAGGTTAGTCGTTACTGGAAAATGTGTAAATTTTGTAAGATGTGCGATGTTCCACTGTGACACATCCACTGACCTCATCTCCTTTATTGCTGAGTCGGACATATTTGCCGTCCTGCTCCACCTCATCCACGGTGACCTGCCCGCTAGCAGAGGCCTGCTGGGTGATGGGAGTACGAGTCACAGCGCTTCCGGCGAAGCTCGAAGCCTCGCTGTCCGTGTCGTTGGGACGCTTCCTCTTCCCGCTGGCCGACGTGGTCGAGCGTACCGTGCGGACAAACGTGGAGACATTAATTGCTATGGGAGGAAAAGTTGTGGTATGTTTGTAAGCCACACACACCTCTCCTCCTCGCTGTCAAGCACCTACCTGTAGGCAATTATCTCCATATCCAGCACTAGCTTGACATCCATTAGCTCCTGATACTCATCCAGCTCCTGTAGGCACTTATCTCCAGATCCAACGCTAGCTTGAAATCCATTAGCTCCTGATACTTATCCAGCTTCTGCTCCAACCGCTCCCTCATGTCGACCATTTCTCGGTCTTTCTCCCCGAGGAGGTCTCTCTTTGGAGACAGAGCCTCCTCCAGATCTTTCACTTTTGCATCACGGGCTGCAAGCTAGTGTCAACACAGACTTTTTAAACTTTTGCAGCTGAGACAGATTCTAAGGTCCAAATGATAAATGGTTACCTCTTTTTGAAGGTAGAGTTTAATTTGAAGTTCATGCTGGCTTTGCATCTTCATCAAGGCTTCGGGCAGTTTACTTTCATAATCTTCCTGGGGGGCGTTTTCAAAATCCACCATGCGAGACTCGTGCCGGCGTTTGACCTTGCGCAACTCCTACGTGAGACGTGAGAATGACTCAGCTTTATTCTCATGAATTAAAAATAAGCGATAGTGATGATAATCGTGTAATAAACTGGGAATATGGAAAATGGATGGACGCAGTCAAATGTGCTATTTATGTTGATATGCGACTATGGCAGACATGGGCAAACTACGGCCCGCGGGCCACATCCGGCCCACGGGGCCGTTTAATCCGGCCCGCCAAACCTGAATAAAGTGTATTAGAAATGTTTGGGGGGGTCATTTTCCCTACAATTACTATGTTTCCCCAGTAGATGGGAAAGCGCCCGCCCGCCCGCGCATTTACTCCCGGGAGCCGTCAGAAAGCTCGGTGCACACTCACAAGTACATGTGCGTACTCAGTAGTACGTAGTCATTTCATCTATCAGTGCCGAATTTTGAGTGTAGGCTGTGACGTCAATATTCTCGTAATTCGCGTGCTGAGTTTTCAGATACAGTTTTACGCTAAAGCCACCCACAAACCTTCCCCTGGAATCCTTCTATTAAAATGAGTCGCCCAAGAAAAAGCAAGGTGGACACAGTGCCGAGTGTTTAAAAGAGAGTGGCCAATTTGGCTCGACGTACGCGACGTGACGTTCAGCCACATGAACGTCAACAAAGCCAGTCACAGATCTAGGTTAACGGACCGACACCTCGGCTCTATCCTAAGAATTTTCTTTCGGTATGGCGCCGTAAGTGGCTGCCTCCCAGCAGTGTTCTCTCTTTTCCTCTTTATTTCTTTCTTTTCTCCTTTTTCTTTCTGTCTTTTTGTCCATTTGGCGATGCTGGTGCCTTCTACCGCACCTCGGTATCTCTTCGGATCGGATATTTTGTATTATTTTTTTTTCTTCCTGGGACCGGGATCATCGGTCGAGACCGGCGTAACTCTACGGCGGCTTCCTGCTTATCCGGGCAGTGATGACCGGGTCCCTCGCCTTGGCCTTGCAGCCGCAACCCCTGTGGGGAGTCCGCTCCCTCGTGCTCGTCGGAACCAACGACTTTCGCCATGCTAGCCCCGTGGTGACCATCTGCACGTGCACCCGACTGGGTGCCCAGGACGCTGCTCACACGTTTGCCTGCTTTGTGATGTTTTTCACCGATTCACGACCACGGTCCATTGGGCGCCGTTGAACTGGACTGCCCCTACACCTGTCTATGGACCCCGTGGAGGCTATTTAGTGTGTTTTGGGGTGTTCTCTTGTATTGAGGGGTGCTGGTTGGCCACAGTTACTTTTTTTCCTTTGTCTTTTATCTTTGTTTTGCTTTGATGGCTTTTATCTTGAGCACTTTCTGGCTTTCTTTGTGGCGCTGTTGTGTGGCAGCCTTATGAGAGCCTGTTGAGTTGCGCTCATGCCATTTGTGCGTCTTTTGTATACCCACTCTGTGGTATGAATACTGCTGGGGCCTGAATTTCCCCACCCCTGGGGATCAATAAATATTCAATCAATCAATCAATCAATCAACAAATTTTACCCCAGACTATGATGCACTGGCAAAAAAGGGAAACCAACAATACTATTGATTTCTTTATTTAGATGTATTCTTTCACTGATTCTTCAAGATGATGTATTTGGTCAGAATGTTTGCCGTTGGATGTGATGTTGCCTCATTAGATAAACATATTTCATAAATCTGACCTGCAGGCGCTGAAGTGATGGAAAATGTTATACATCATAACAATGTCGTATTTAATAAGAATCACTGATAGTAGTTTTTTGGTGAAATATTTTTTTAATGCTGTTAATAAATGCATTTGTTTTCAAAAAATCCATGCTTAAAGTAAAAAGCTTTTATGCAATGACCTTTACATGTCATTTATATGACCTTTACACACAAACACTACATCCATCTGCTCCTGGTTCGGCCCCCCGGTCAAAATTTAGAACCCAATTCGGCCCGCAAGTCAAAAAGTTTGCCCGCCCCTGGACTATGGGATGGTTAACTGGAAGTCCAATGTTGAGCTGCAATTAGTCACGAGGAGGATTTTCCTTGGGGTGTGGCCCCAGCAGCAAAGCAATTATGTCAGCACTAATATCCAGCATCCATTTTGTTGTTGGCATATTTTTGATAAAATGGCCGGGCCTCACCTTGCTTTCAGCTCCTTGATTTCCTCCCTCAGCTTGCTCACCTCCAGCTCCAGACGTGCACGCTCTTTGGCCTCAGAGTCCAGAGTCGCACGGGCATCCGCCAGCTCAGTCTCAAAAACGGCCTTCAGGCCCGTCAGCTGCCGGGACACCTCTGTTTCGGATTCAGTGATGCGCAAAAGCAAGCCGGCGTTCCCCACTTCCCGGGAACGGGCGTTGTCGACGTAAATGCCCAGAAGGTCGTTGAGCTTGCGGAGATCTTCCACCTCCTGGGAGAGGGCGTTGTTTGCACCTTGAGGAATGTTTTCTGGGGTCGCCATCTCGAGCTTGCGTCTGCTGATCCAGGAAAGACTCAGTGTCATGCATTACACCAATGCCTGATTGCACTTATCAAAGAAACTGCATAGAGGTTTCTTCAAAGTCAAACAAAGGTTCCTTTGTAAATACACATAAAAAAAAACAACTCACTCTTTGCAATGGTTCAAAGAAACTATGCAACGGATGGATCCTAAGGGCGGCTCGGTGGGGCACTGGGTAGCACGTCCGCCTCACAGTTAGGTGGGTGCTGGTTCGATTCCACCTCTGGCCCTACCTGTGTGGAGTTTCCTCCCTCAGCTTGCTCACCTCCAGCTGCAGACGGTCGTTGAGTAGGGGTGTAACGATACATCGATACACATCGATTAATCCATATAATGCTCTACGATTTATTGGCATCGATGCTAAAGGTAAACATCAATTTATATCGCCGTGTTTGACCTCGGACATTAGACGCGACTTTATTTTGAAATCCAGTTCATTGTTGCTTGCTTCCTCTTTCCGGGAGCAGGGAGCACAGGGCTCGAAGCTTATTTTTTGCCCAAGTTGCCCTCGGGCAAGTTGGAGAAAATTTTACTTGCCCGAAACAAAATTTTACTTGCCCGAATTTTTTTGGAGTGGATTTTTACTTGCCCGACACATTTTTGCAATAAAAAAGACAACACTATAAGTTTTGCCTTCATATGCCTTCGTATCCGCCAACCGGAAACAAACTCTGCTGGTGCGCAGGCGCAGAAGAGCCAGGGACGGGTGAGAGAGCATGCATTTAATTACGAAGCGCTTTGCCGTTATCAATGTATTGCAGACTTACACGAGAAACTAACCGCTCCCTAGAAAACAAAATGTCGGACCAGAAGCGGCAGAAGTTGCGAGAAATTATGCACAAAATCGTCTTTTTACAGCTTGAAAACATGGTATTATGGCAGGGCAAGTTCGGGCAAGTGAGGAAAAAATTCTACTTGCCCGTCTGCCATCGCTACTTGCCCCGGGCAATCGGGCAATCGTTAGTTTCGAGCCCTGGAGCAGTGCGCGGCGTTGCTGCACGTGAAAGGGGAGTCGACAACTAGTACGCGGCTCCTGGGCTGGTGCTATGGCTAGTGTCCAAAAAGACGAGGAAATTGGCTCCCCTTTAGGCTTCAAGTCATTCGTTTGGAAGCACTTTGGATTCCAAAGAAAAGATGGCTCAACGAACAAGACACGTGCAGTTTGTAAATCCTGCCATGCGGTGATCAAATATTCAGGGAGCACAAATCTCGCCGCACATTTAAAGAAAAAACACGACATCAAAGTTCAGTGTTAAAGTAAGCAATTTGTATACTACAATACTCTTGTAATTTCCTAAATAAAGAGTTTGCAGTACCTTGTTGATTTTGCGTATGAATTGTTATAAATCAGGATATTGTTCTATAGTTTTTATTAAAAAAAATGTATACATCGATCGTAGAGGACTATATCGCGATATATCGTGAATGAATCGCAGCAGGCTTTAAGATATCGGCAAATATCGTATCGTAGTTCTTTATATCGATATTATATCGTATCGTGACAAACCCCGCGATTTACACCCCTATCGTCGAGGTTGCTGAGATCTTTCTTCTCCACCAATTTGTGCTTTTCAGCAATAACAACCTGCTTTGGCGATCTCCTCTGCCACGATAAAATTCGCTTTCACAGCAGCTTCACTTTGTGATTTTGAACGGGTGAAAAACGTCTGCTGGAATATCAGCTTCTTCTTTACCTTTTCTTTAACTCTTCTACCTTCTGTCATTCTGCTCTGCATTCAGGTCTTTCAGGTTATCCAGATGTTTTGTTTCATAGTGCCGTCTTAGATTAAAATCTTTCAATACAGCCACATTAGCGCCACACATGAGACAAACGGGCTTACCGGCAATGTCAGTAAACATATACTCAACCTTTTTAAAGGCTTTGTTTTCAGAATCAACTTTTCTCTTCGGCATCATGAGGGGCTAGCTTCGCAATAACTTGCAGCAACAAGCACTTGTCCTGATTGCCGCGGAAAAACGCTCAGCAAGGCAGCGAAAGCACTGCATTATGGGATCTGTAGTTTATTGTGTTATCATCGCTTCATATCGTCGGGCCATTAGTAACAATAATATAAAATGATCTCGCGGGCCTTGAGTTTGACACACATATGGTTTAGACTCTTTGCAAACGCTTTTCTTTATATCTTTAAGCTGTTTGACACTTTTACTTGCTTTCTATCAGAGTTGTTTTACTCCTGCTTCGGCAATGTTTCATTTCTACACCCAAGCGATCATTGAATTCATTTTTGTCCTATTTTTCGAATTTAGCAACTGTGTAACATTGCGGCTACTGCAAGACGTCAAAACGAAGGTATTAAGGTCATTTCAAGAAGACGTACCAGTTCGAACTTAAGACTCAAACTCAACGTTTGGGTTTAGTTAGCTTTTATCATGTGTTCAGGTTTTACATTTTAAGTTACATTTGTTTTATTTTACTTAATTTTATTGCACTATAGTGCAGTGCGGCACTGTACTTTATTTTTATCTTAACATGTAGTTTGCTTATGTGACCACACGGCGGCGCCTCTCACCCGCGACAAGCTCTGATCAACTTTATTTGATGCTAGTTTCGAGCTTTACGTTATTCTTTGGAGAATAATTGAGCGGGTTAATGTCTGAAAGACAAAAACAGTTCATATTTTCTATTATTCTGTCTGCAGTTGGAACATTGCAGCACTTGACATGTGCCCCTCATCGGCCATTTAAATCCACTTGTGAAAAAATAAAAAATGTTGCCATTCTTTTTAATCTGCAAAAAAAAAAAAAAAAAAGAAAAATTCCAAAAATGTTATTGATCATATATTGCCTGATTTGAACCTTGTCTCCTGAATATTACCGTTTTTTTCCGTGTATAGTGCGCAAAATTTAACGAATTTATTGTCCTAAAATCTGGGGTGCGCATTATACATGGGTACAAAAATTTCTTTTTTTTTTTAATTTTTTTTTTTTTTTTTTTTTAGTTAAAACAAAACCAACAACAGGACTGACCGACAAAGTCGTGGAACAAAAAGACAGGGGGACATTACCAAAGACAGGAACAGAAAGCAAACAGACATCATGACAGTAACACATGCAATGATCCGACGGTGAGCGAGGGGCAGACAGGACTTAAATACAAAACACGTTACATCGATTGAAGTGACAAATGTCCCTCGAAATGAAACTTGAAATCACCAAGTTTTGGTTTCCAAGGGTGTTTTTATTCCTCTTCAACGTCTCTCCCATACAGAGCCGCCTTTTTCACGTCCGCACGCCTCTTTCCCGTGCGCGCACGGAGCGCGGTGGTGCGTTTATGGGCAGTCTGAGAAATCAACGCCAACAAAAAAGATTACATCCAGCCTAGTTAAGACCATACCAAAGACTATAAAAATGGGACCCATTGCCTCCCTGCGTGTGTGACGATCATTGGGACTTAAAAAAAAAAAAAGAAAATCATAAAAAAAAATTCATAAAAATTGGGTGCGTATTATACATGGGTACAGGCTTTTTTTCAGCATCAGCATGCCATTTTTAGAGTGCGTATTATACATGGGGGCGCACTATACACGGAAAAAAACGGTAATTCAGGAGGCAAGGTTGAAATCTTCTTTGCGAGTTGCATACTTTGGATCCGAATCTGACGTGAGGCCGTGGTACTAGTGGTGCGCGGGGCGTGGAATCACGAAAGGGCTGAACTGGAAGGCTTGGAACCGCCTCCCAAAGAAAAAGGATGCAACTTGCAACTATTTGAACCTTTTTTTTCCCCATTGAATCCTTTCAATGTGTTAGGCTACGGATTTTAGTTATTGATCTGACTCCAAATTGCGATCAACACTTAACACAAGAGTTGTTATGTCCAAATCCACACAATGTCGCACCTAACAATTTTGCGAGTTCGTTCGGTCAAAGAGAAGACCAGTAGATCAATTAGGCCGAATTGACCAATTGTGTAATCCTGACAAAGCAAGCTAATACAGGCGCCTGGGTCTCGGGTCCTTAACACAAAAAACTTGTGTGCCTTCTGTGACCATCAAAAGACAACACATTCTTCTGGGTTGCCCAGTTTTAAAGAAACATAATATGAATATTCAAGCATGCAAAATATTGTGTGGTGATTGGTCGATGGTTGATGGCCAGCTCCTCCCCGTTTGGGTTTTCCCCTGCTCAGCACAGGTGTCTGGACCACGACGAGTTGTTATTCGCGTTCCCCGTCGGCCTTGAGATGTCCTCCCTGTCTGGACATCCTGTTCCACAATACTTTGAAGAAAACAAATTCATGTAGTCTGCACATCCCTTTCCACTTATTAATTGACCACACTACTACTAGAAATTATATTGATATGACTCTTTGTTTGATCATCTGCCCTCTGGGAAGAGGTACAGGAGCCTGCGCTCCCGCACCACCAGACTCACCAACAGCTAGATAATCTTTGGGAACAACCGGATGTTATTCTGCCGGTCAGTATCACTGCGCATGCGCTAGCAAACTCGATCGCAAAGAAATGTTTCGGATTTGTGTAGGGTACATTGTGACAGCAAACGAGCAGGTGATCGAGCAAGTGTCTGATACAACAGCATTGTGTTCGTATGGAGCGTGTTTGAAGTGAACACCAGAGAAGAAAGCGTATCTGTAATGGCGGCCTCCGGATCATATCCGGATTAAAAAAATATATATATTTATTTGTACCCATGTATAATGCGCACCCCAGATTTTAGGACAATAAATTAGTTAAATTTTGCGCATTATACATGGAAAAAAAACGGTACTTGTATTTCTTCTGCAGACAAGAGGAAGCCCAGCGCATTGATGAGGAGCTCTTCAGTGAGTACGGCTTCAGTGTGGACCAGCTGATGGAGCTCGCAGGGCTCAGTTGTGGTACCACCATCACAAGAGTGAACCACACTGTCCTTCCAGAATGATCATAATGTGAATCTAAGCATCTTCTGCTATTCCTCCCCCGGTTGGGGAGCGTCGGAAGCGGTGTGCGAGGAGGCTGAAGCCAACTCGGCTCGCCCGGCCGTGCCTTCCATTCTTCTGGCGAATATTCGATCGCTGGACAACAACATGGTTGACATTCGCCTGCTGAGATCTACGAACCGGACAGTGCGTAACTGCTGTGTGCTCGTGTTCACTGGGACTTGGTTGACCGTCAACATTCCGGACTCTGCTGTACATCTGGAGCGGCTAGCGGGCGGACCGGGCCATTGTACGAGTTTGTGATCTCCAGGCTGTTGGGGTCCTGAACTCCTTCCCCTTCTGAGTGGCGTCCTGTTAGAGTTAGGGTTAGGGTGCGAAAGGGACTCCAGTCGGATCCGGGTCTGCTGGAGCTCCTCGTGTGCCGTGCAGCTGAAATTGATCTCAACAGGTTAGTCGTTACTGGAAAATGTGTAAATTTTGTAAGATGTGCGATGTTCCACTGTGACACATCCACTGACCTCATCTCCTTTATTGCTGAGTCGGACATATTTGCCGTCCTGCTCCACCTCATCCACGGTGACCTGCCCGCTAGCAGAGGCCTGCTGGGTGATGGGAGTACGAGTCACAGCGCTTCCGGCGAAGCTCGAAGCCTCGCTGTCCGTGTCGTTGGGACGCTTCCTCTTCCCGCTGGCCGACGTGGTCGAGCGTACCGTGCGGACAAACGTGGAGACATTAATATCTATGAGAGGAAAAGTTGTGGTATGTTTGTAAGCCACACACACCTCTCCTCCTCGCTGTCAAGCACCTACCTGTAGGCAATTATCTCCATATCCAGCGCTAGCTTGACATCCATTAGCTCCTGATGCTCATCCAGCTCCTGTAGGCACTTATCTCCAGATCCAACGCTAGCTTGAAATCCATTAGCTCCTGATACTTATCCAGCTTCTGCTCCAACCGCTCCCTCATGTCGACCATTTCTCGGTCTTTCTCCCCGAGGAGGTCTCTCTTTGGAGACAGAGCCTCCTCCAGATCTTTCACTTTTGCATCACGGGCTGCAAGCTAGTGTCAACACAGACTTTTTAAACTTTTGCAGCTGAGACAGATTCTAAGGTCCAAATGATAAATGGTTACCTCTTTTTGAAGGTAGAGTTTAATTTGAAGTTCATGCTGGCTTTGCATCTTCATCAAGGCTTCGGGCAGTTTACTTTCATAATCTTCCTGGGGGGCGTTTTCAAAATCCACCATGCGAGACTCGTGCCGGCGTTTGACCTTGCGCAACTCCTACGTGAGACGTGAGAATGACTCAGCTTTATTCTCATGAATTAAAAATAAGCGATAGTGATGATAATCGTGTAATAAACTGGGAATATGGAAAATGGATGGACGCAGTCAAATGTGCTATTTATGTTGATATGCGACTATGGCAGACATGGGCAAACTACGGCCCGCGGGCCACATCCGGCCCACGGGGCCGTTTAATCCGGCCCGCCAAACCTGAATAAAGTGTATTATAAATGTTTGAGGGGGTCATTTTCCCTACAATTACTATGTTTCCCCAGTAGATGGGAAAGCGCCCGCCCGCCCGCGCATTTACTCCCGGGAGCCGTCAGAAAGCTCGGTGCACACTCACAAGTACATGTGCGTACTCAGTAGTACGTAGTCATTTCATCTATCAGTGCCGAATTTTGAGTGTAGGCTGTGACGTCAATATTCTCGTAATTCGCGTGCTGAGTTTTCAGATACAGTTTTACGCTAAAGCCATCCACAAACCTTCCCCTGGAATCCTTCTATTAAAATGAGTCGCCCAAGAAAAAGCAAGGTGGACACAGTGCCAAGTGTTTAAAAGAGAGTGGCCAATTTGGCTCGACGTACGCGACGTGACGTTCAGCCACATGAACGTCAACAAAGCCGGTCACAGATCTAGGTTAACGGACCGACACCTCGGCTCTATCCTAAGAATTACCACAACAAATTTTACCCCAGACTATGATGCACTGGCAAAAAAGGGAAACCAACAATACTATTGATTTCTTTATTTAGATGTATTCTTTCACTGATTCTTCAAGATGATGTATTTGGTCAGAATGTTTGCCGTTGGATGTGATGTTGCCTCATTAGATAAACATATTTCATAAATCTGACCTGCAGGCGCTGAAGTGATGGAAAATGTTATACATCATAACAATGTCGTATTTAATAAGAATCACTGATAGTAGTTTTTTGGTGAAATATTTTTTTAATGCTGTTAATAAATGCATTTGTTTTCAAAAAATCCATGCTAAAAGTAAAAAGCTTTTATGCAATGACCTTTACATGTCATTTATATGACCTTTACACACAAACACTACATCCATCTGCTCCTGGTTCGGCCCCCCGGTCAAAATTTAGAACCCAATTCGGCCCGCAAGTCAAAAAGTTTGCCCGCCCCTGGACTATGGGATGGTTAACTGGAAGTCCAATGTTGAGCTGCAATTAGTCACGAGGAGGATTTTCCTTGGGGTGTGGCCCCAGCAGCAAAGCAATTATGTCAGCACTAATATCCAGCATCCATTTTGTTGTTGGCATATTTTTGATAAAATGGCCGGGCCTCACCTTGCTTTCAGCTCCTTGATTTCCTCCCTCAGCTTGCTCACCTCCAGCTCCAGACGTGCACGCTCTTTGGCCTCAGAGTCCAGAGTCGCACGGGCATCCGCCAGCTCCGTCTCGAAAACGGCCTTCAGGCCCGTCAGCTGCCGGGACACCTCTGTTTCGGATTCAGTGATGCGCAAAAGCAAGCCGGCGTTCCCCACTTCCCGGGAACGGGCGTTGTCGACGTAAATGCCCAGAAGGTCGTTGAGCTTGCGGAGATCTTCCACCTCCTGGGAGAGGGCGTTGTTTGCACCTTGAGGAATGTTTTCTGGGGTCGCCATCTCGAGCTTGCGTCTGCTGATCCAGGAAAGACTCAGTGTCATGCATTACACCAATGCCTGATTGCACTTATCAAAGAAACTGCATAGAGGTTTCTTCAAAGTCAAACAAAGGTTCCTTTGTAAATACACATAAAAAAAAACAACTCACTCTTTGCAATGGTTCAAAGAAACTATGCAACGGATGGATCCTAAGGGCGGCTCGGTGGGGCACTGGGTAGCACGTCCGCCTCACAGTTAGGTGGGTGCTGGTTCGATTCCACCTCTGGCCCTACCTGTGTGGAGTTTCCTCCCTCAGCTTGCTCACCTCCAGCTGCAGACGGTCGTTGAGTAGGGGTGTAACGATACATCGATACACATCGATTAATCCATATAATGCTCTACGAATTATTGGCATCGATGCTAAAGGTAAACATCGATTTATATCGCCGTGTTTGACCTCGGACATTAGACGCGACTTTATTTTGAAATCCAGTTCATTGTTGCTTGCTTCCTCTTTCCGGGAGCAGGGAGCACAGGGCTCGAAGCTTATTTTTTGCCCAAGTTGCCCTCGGGCAAGTTGGAGAAAATTTTACTTGCCCGAAACAAAATTTTACTTGCCCGAATTTTTTTGGAGTGGATTTTTACTTGCCCGACACATTTTTGCAATAAAAAAGACAACACTATAAGTTTTGCCTTCATATGCCTTCGTATCCGCCAACCGGAAACAAGCTCTGCTGGTGCGCAGGCGCAGAAGAGCCAGGGACGGGTGAGAGAGCATGCATTTAATTACGAAGCGCTTTGCCGTTATCAATGTATTGCAGACTTACACGAGAAACTAACCGCTCCCTAGAAAACAAAATGTCGGACCAGAAGCGGCAGAAGTTGCGAGAAATTATGCACAAAATCGTCTTTTTACAGCTTGAAAACATGGTATTATGGCAGGGCAAGTTCGGGCAAGTGAGGAAAAAATTCTACTTGCCCGTCTGCCATCGCTACTTGCCCCGGGCAATCGGGCAATCGTTAGTTTCGAGCCCTGCGTCACAGCCTACACTCAAAATTCGGCACTGATAGATGAAATGACTACGTACTACTGAGTACGCACATGTACTTGTGAGTGTGCACCGAGCTTTCTGACGGCTCCCGGGAGTAAATGCGCGGGCGGGCGCTTTCCCATCTACTGGGGAAACATAGTAATTGTAGGGAAAATGACCCCCCCAAACATTTATAATACACTTTATTCAGGTTTGGCGGGCCGGATTAAACGGCCCCGTGGGCCGGATGTGGCCCGCGGGCCGTAGTTTGCCCATGTCTGCCATAGTCGCATATCAACATAAATAGCACATTTGACTGCGTCCATCCATTTTCCATATTCCCAGTTTATTACACGATTATCATCACTATCGCTTATTTTTAATTCATGAGAATAAAGCTGAGTCATTCTCACGTCTCACGTAGGAGTTGCGCAAGGTCAAACGCCGGCACGAGTCTCGCATGGTGGATTTTGAAAACGCCCCCCAGGAAGATTATGAAAGTAAACTGCCCGAAGCCTTGATGAAGATGCAAAGCCAGCATGAACTTCAAATTAAACTCTACCTTCAAAAAGAGGTAACCATTTATCATTTGGACCTTAGAATCTGTCTCAGCTGCAAAAGTTTAAAAAGTCTGTGTTGACACTAGCTTGCAGCCCGTGATGCAAAAGTGAAAGATCTGGAGGAGGCTCTGTCTCCAAAGAGAGACCTCCTCGGGGAGAAAGACCGAGAAATGGTCGACATGAGGGAGCGGTTGGAGCAGAAGCTGGATAAGTATCAGGAGCTAATGGATTTCAAGCTAGCGTTGGATCTGGAGATAAGTGCCTACAGGAGCTGGATGAGCATCAGGAGCTAATGGATGTCAAGCTAGCGCTGGATATGGAGATAATTGCCTACAGGTAGGTGCTTGACAGCGAGGAGGAGAGGTGTGTGTGGCTTACAAACATACCACAACTTTTCCTCTCATAGATATTAATGTCTCCACGTTTGTCCGCACGGTACGCTCGACCACGTCGGCCAGCGGGAAGAGGAAGCGTCCCAACGACACGGACAGCGAGGCTTCGAGCTTCGCCGGAAGCGCTGTGACTCGTACTCCCATCACCCAGCAGGCCTCTGCTAGCGGGCAGGTCACCGTGGATGAGGTGGAGCAGGACGGCAAATATGTCCGACTCAGCAATAAAGGAGATGAGGTCAGTGGATGTGTCACAGTGGAACATCGCACATCTTACAAAATGTACACATTTTCCAGTAACGACTAACCTGTTGAGATCAATTTCAGCTGCACGGCACACGAGGAGCTCCAGCAGACCCGGATCCGACTGGAGTCCCTTTCGCACCCTAACCCTAACTCTAACAGGACGCCACTCAGAAGGGGAAGGAGTTCAGGACCCCAACAGCCTGGAGATCACAAACTCGTACAATGGCCCGGTCCGCCCGCTAGCCGCTCCAGATGTACAGCAGAGTCCGGAATGTTGACGGTCAACCAAGTCCCAGTGAACACGAGCACACAGCAGTTACGCACTGTCCGGTTCGTAGATCTCAGCAGGCGAATGTCAACCATGTTGTTGTCCAGCGATCAAATATTCGCCAGAAGAATGGAAGGCACGGCCGGGCGAGCCGAGTTGGCTTCAGCCTCCTCGCACACCGCTTCCGACGCTCCCCAACCGGGGGAGGAATAGCAGAAGATGCTTAGATTCACATTATGATCATTCTGGAAGGACAGTGTGGTTCACTCTTGTGATGGTGGTACCACAACTGAGCCCTGCGAGCTCCATCAGCTGGTCCACACTGAAGCCGTACTCACTGAAGAGCTCCTCATCAATGCGCTGGGCTTCCTCTTGTCTGCAGAAGAAATACAAGTACCGTTTTTTTTCCATGTATAATGCGCAAAATTTAACTAATTTATTGTCCTAAAATCTGGGGTGCGCATTATACATGGGTACAAATAAATATATATATTTTTTTAATCCGGATATGATCCGGAGGCCGCCATTACAGATACGCTTTCTTCTCTGGTGTTCACTTCAAACACGCTCCATACGAACACAATGCTGTTGTATCAGACACTTGCTCGATCACCTGCTCGTTTGCTGTCACAATGTACCCTACACAAATCCGAAACATTTCTTTGCGATCGAGTTTGCTAGCGCATGCGCAGTGATACTGACCGGCAGAATAACATCCGGTTGTTCCCAAAGATTATCTAGCTGTTGGTGAGTCTGGTGGTGCGGGAGCGCAGGCTCCTGTACCTCTTCCCAGAGGGCAGATGATCAAACAAAGAGTCATATCAATATAATTTCTAGTAGTAGTGTGGTCGATTAATAAGTGGAAAGGGATGTGCAGACTACATGAATTTGTTTTCTTCAAAGTATTGTGGAACAGGATGTCCAGACAGGGAGGACATCTCAAGGCCGACGGGGAACGCGAATAACAACTCGTCGTGGTCCAGACACCTGTGCTGAGCAGGGGAAAACCCAAACGGGGAGGAGCTGGCCATCAACCATCGACCAATCACCACACAATATTTTGCATGCTTGAATATTCATATTATGTTTCTTTAAAACTGGGCAACCCAGAAGAATGTGTTGTCTTTTGATGGTCACAGAAGGCACACAAGTTTTTTGTGTTAAGGACCCGAGACCCAGGCGCCTGTATTAGCTTGCTTTGTCAGGATTACACAATTGGTCAATTCGGCCTAATTGATCTACTGGTCTTCTCTTTGACCGAACGAACTCGCAAAATTGTTAGGTGCGACATTGTGTGGATTTGGACATAACAACTCTTGTGTTAAGTGTTGATCGCAATTTGGAGTCAGATCAATAACTAAAATCCGTAGCCTAACACATTGAAAGGATTCAATGGGGAAAAAAAAGGTTCAAATAGTTGCAAGTTGCATCCTTTTTCTTTGGGAGGCGGTTCCAAGCCTTCCAGTTCAGCCCTTTCGTGATTCCACGCCCCGCGCACCACTAGTACCACGGCCTCACGTCAGATTCGGATCCAAAGTATGCAACTCGCAAAGAAGATTTCAACCTTGCCTCCTGAATTACCGTTTTTTTCCGTGTATAGTGCGCCCCCATGTATAATACGCACCCTAAAAATGGCATGCTGATGCTGAAAAAAAGCCTGTACCCATGTATAATACGCACCCAATTTTTATGAATTTTTTTTTATGATTTTTTTTTTTTTTTTTTAAGTCCCAATGATCGTCACACACGCAGGGAGGCAATGGGTCCCATTTTTATAGTCTTTGGTATGGTCTTAACTAGGCTGGATGTAATCTTTTTTGTTGGCGTTGATATCTCCGACTGCCCATAAACGCACCACCGCGCTCCGTGCGCGCACGGGAAAGAGGCGTGCGGACGTGAAAAAGGCGGCTCTGTATGGGAGAGACGTTGAAGAGGAATAAAAACACCCTTGGAAACCAAAACTTGGTGATTTCAAGTTTCATTTCGAGGGACATTTGTCACGTCTCGTCCCCAGTTTTGCTATGTGTCTAGGTTGCCATAGTTTCTGTTCGCGTCGCCCCTCTCTTCCTGTGTCACCTCAATCGATGTAACGTGTTTTGTATTTAAGTCCTGTCTGCCCCTCGCTCACCGTCGGATCATTGCATGTGTTACTGTCATGATGTCTGTTTGCTTTCTGTTCCTGTCTTTGGTAATGTCCCCCTGTCTTTTTGTTCCACGACTTTGTCGGTCAGTCCTGTTGTTGGTTTTGTTTTAACTAAAAAAAAAAAAAAAAAAAATTAAAAAAAAAAAAAAATTTTGTACCCATGTATAATGCGCACCCCAGATTTTAGGACAATAAATTCGTTAAATTTTGCGCACTATACACGGAAAAAAACGGTAATATTCAGGAGACAAGGTTCAAATCAGGCAATATATGATCAATAACATTTTTGGAATTTTTCTTTTTTTTTTTTTTTTTTGCAGATTAAAAAGAATGGCAACATTTTTTATTTTTTCACAAGTGGATTTAAATGGCCGATGAGGGGCATTGAACTCCAACATGTCAAGTGCTGCAATGTTCCAACTGCAGACAGAATAATAGAAAATATGAACTGTTTTTGTCTTTCAGACATTAACCCGCTCAATTATTCTCCAAAGAATAACGTAAAGCTCGAAACTAGCATCAAATAAAGTTGATCAGAGCTTGTCGCGGGTGAGAGGCGCCGCCGTGTGGTCACATAAGCAAACTACATGTTAAGATAAAAATAAAGTACAGTGCCGCACTGCACTATAGTGCAATAAAATTAAGTAAAATAAAACAAATGTAACTTAAAATGTAAAACCTGAACACATGATAAAAGCTAACTAAACCCAAACGTTGAGATTGAGTCTTAAGTTCGAACTGGGACGTCTTCTTGAAATGACCTTAATACCTTTGTTTTGACGTCTTGCAGTAGCCGCAATGTTACACAGTTGCTAAATTCGAAAAATAGGACAAAAATGAATTCAATGATCGCTTGGGTGTAGAAATGAAACATTGCCGAAGCAGGAGTAAAACAACTCTGATAGAAAGCAAGTAAAAGTGTCAAACAGCTTAAAGATATAAAGAAAAGCGTTTGCAAAGAGTCTAAACCATATGTGTGTCAAACTCAAGGCCCGCGAGATCATTTTATATTATTGTTACTAATGGCCCGACGATATGAAGCGATGATAACACAATAAACTACAGATCCCATAATGCAGTGCTTTCGCTGCCTTGCTGAGCGTTTTTCCGCGGCAATCAGGACAAGTGCTTGTTGCTGCAAGTTATTGCGAAGCTAGCCCCTCATGATGCCGAAGAGAAAAGTTGATTCTGAAAACAAAGCCTTTAAAAAGGTTGAGTATATGTTTACTGACATTGCCGGTAAGCCCGTTTGTCTCATGTGTGGCGCTAATGTGGCTGTATTGAAAGATTTTAATCTAAGACGGCACTATGAAACAAAACATCTGGATAACCTGAAAGACCTGAATGCAGAGCAGAATGACAGAAGGTAGAAGAGTTAAAGAAAAGGTAAAGAAGAAGCTGATATTCCAGCAGACGTTTTTCACCCGTTCAAAATCACAAAGTGAAGCTGCTGTGAAAGCGAATTTTATCGTGGCAGAGGAGATCGCCAAAGCAGGTTGTTATTGCTGAAAAGCACAAATTGGTGGAGAAGAAAGATCTCAGCAACCTCGACGATAGGGGTGTAAATCGCGGGGTTTGTCACGATACGATATAATATCGATATAAAGAACTACGATACGATATTTGCCGATATCTTAAAGCCTGCTGCGATTCATTCACGATATATCGCGATATAGTCCTCTACGATCGATGTATACATTTTTTTTAATAAAAACTATAGAACAATATCCTGATTTATAACAATTCATACGCAAAATCAACAAGGTACTGCAAACTCTTTATTTAGGAAATTACAAGAGTATTGTAGTATACAAATTGCTTACTTTAACACTGAACTTTGATGTCGTGTTTTTTCTTTAAATGTGCGGCGAGATTTGTGCTCCCTGAATATTTGATCACCGCATGGCAGGATTTACAAACTGCACGTGTCTTGTTCGTTGAGCCATCTTTTCTTTGGAATCCAAAGTGCTTCCAAACGAATGACTTGAAGCCTAAAGGGGAGCCAATTTCCTCGTCTTTTTGGACACTAGCCATAGCACCAGCCCAGGAGCCGCGTACTAGTTGTCGACTCCCCTTTCACGTGCAGCAACGCCGCGCACTGCTCCAGGGCTCGAAACTAACGATTGCCCGATTGCCCGGGGCAAGTAGCGATGGCAGACGGGCAAGTAGAATTTTTTCCTCACTTGCCCGAACTTGCCCTGCCATAATACCATGTTTTCAAGCTGTAAAAAGACGATTTTGTGCATAATTTCTCGCAACTTCTGCCGCTTCTGGTCCGACATTTTGTTTTCTAGGGAGCGGTTAGTTTCTCGTGTAAGTCTGCAATACATTGATAACGGCAAAGCGCTTCGTAATTAAATGCATGCTCTCTCACCCGTCCCTGGCTCTTCTGCGCCTGCGCACCAGCAGAGCTTGTTTCCGGTTGGCGGATACGAAGGCATATGAAGGCAAAACTTATAGTGTTGTCTTTTTTATTGCAAAAATGTGTCGGGCAAGTAAAAATCCACTCCAAAAAAATTCGGGCAAGTAAAATTTTGTTTCGGGCAAGTAAAATTTTCTCCAACTTGCCCGAGGGCAACTTGGGCAAAAAATAAGCTTCGAGCCCTGTGCTCCCTGCTCCCGGAAAGAGGAAGCAAGCAACAATGAACTGGATTTCAAAATAAAGTCGCGTCTAATGTCCGAGGTCAAACACGGCGATATAAATTGATGTTTACCTTTAGCATCGATGCCAATAAATCGTAGAGCATTATATGGATTAATCGATGTGTATCGATGTATCGTTACACCCCTACTCAACGACCGTCTGCAGCTGGAGGTGAGCAAGCTGAGGGAGGAAACTCCACACAGGTAGGGCCAGAGGTGGAATCGAACCAGCACCCACCTAACTGTGAGGCGGACGTGCTACCCAGTGCCCCACCGAGCCGCCCTTAGGATCCATCCGTTGCATAGTTTCTTTGAACCATTGCAAAGAGTGAGTTGTTTTTTTTTATGTGTATTTACAAAGGAACCTTTGTTTGACTTTGAAGAAACCTCTATGCAGTTTCTTTGATAAGTGCAATCAGGCATTGGTGTAATGCATGACACTGAGTCTTTCCTGGATCAGCAGACGCAAGCTCGAGATGGCGACCCCAGAAAACATTCCTCAAGGTGCAAACAACGCCCTCTCCCAGGAGGTGGAAGATCTCCGCAAGCTCAACGACCTTCTGGGCATTTACGTCGACAACGCCCGTTCCCGGGAAGTGGGGAACGCCGGCTTGCTTTTGCGCATCACTGAATCCGAAACAGAGGTGTCCCGGCAGCTGACGGGCCTGAAGGCCGTTTTTGAGACGGAGCTGGCGGATGCCCGTGCGACTCTGGACTCTGAGGCCAAAGAGCGTGCACGTCTGGAGCTGGAGGTGAGCAAGCTGAGGGAGGAAATCAAGGAGCTGAAAGCAAGGTGAGGCCCGGCCATTTTATCAAAAATATGCCAACAACAAAATGGATGCTGGATATTAGTGCTGACATAATTGCTTTGCTGCTGGGGCCACACCCCAAGGAAAATCCTCCTCGTGACTAATTGCAGCTCAACATTGGACTTCCAGTTAACCATCCCATAGTCCAGGGGCGGGCAAACTTTTTGACTTGCGGGCCGAATTGGGTTCTAAATTTTGACCGGGGGGCCGAACCAGGAGCAGATGGATGTAGTGTTTGTGTGTAAAGGTCATATAAATGACATGTAAAGGTCATTGCATAAAAGCTTTTTACTTTTAGCATGGATTTTTTGAAAACAAATGCATTTATTAACAGCATTAAAAAAATATTTCACCAAAAAACTACTATCAGTGATTCTTATTAAATACGACATTGTTATGATGTATAACATTTTCCATCACTTCAGCGCCTGCAGGTCAGATTTATGAAATATGTTTATCTAATGAGGCAACATCACATCCAACGGCAAACATTCTGACCAAATACATCATCTTGAAGAATCAGTGAAAGAATACATCTAAATAAAGAAATCAATAGTATTGTTGGTTTCCCTTTTTTGCCAGTGCATCATAGTCTGGGGTAAAATTTGTTGATTGATTGATTGATTGATTGAATATTTATTGATCCCCAGGGGTGGGGAAATTCAGGCCCCAGCAGTATTCATACCACAGAGTGGGTATACAAAAGACGCACAAATGGCATGAGCGCAACTCAACAGGCTCTCATAAGGCTGCCACACAACAGCGCCACAAAGAAAGCCAGAAAGTGCTCAAGATAAAAGCCATCAAAGCAAAACAAAGATAAAAGACAAAGGAAAAAAAGTAACTGTGGCCAACCAGCACCCCTCAATACAAGAGAACACCCCAAAACACACTAAATAGCCTCCACGGGGTCCATAGACAGGTGTAGGGGCAGTCCAGTTCAACGGCGCCCAATGGACCGTGGTCGTGAATCGGTGAAAAACATCACAAAGCAGGCAAACGTGTGAGCAGCGTCCTGGGCACCCAGTCGGGTGCACGTGCAGATGGTCACCACGGGGCTAGCATGGCGAAAGTCGTTGGTTCCGACGAGCACGAGGGAGCGGACTCCCCACAGGGGTTGCGGCTGCAAGGCCAAGGCGAGGGACCCGGTCATCACTGCCCGGATAAGCAGGAAGCCGCCGTAGAGTTACGCCGGTCTCGACCGATGATCCCGGTCCCAGGAAGAAAAAAAAATAATACAAAATATCCGATCCGAAGAGATACCGAGGTGCGGTAGAAGGCACCAGCATCGCCGAATGGACAAAAAGACAGAAAGAAAAAGGAGAAAAGAAAGAAATAAAGAGGAAAAGAGAGAACACTGCTGGGAGGCAGCCACTTACGGCGCCATACCGAAAGAAAATTCTTAGGGTAGAGCCGAGGTGTCGGTCCGTTAACCTAGATCTGTGACTGGCTTTGTTGACGTTCATGTGGCTGAACGTCACGTCGCGTACGTCGAGCCAAATTGGCCACTCTCTTTTAAACACTCGGCACTGTGTCCACCTTGCTTTTTCTTGGGCGACTCATTTTAATAGAAGGATTCCAGGGGAAGGTTTGTGGGTGGCTTTAGCGTAAAACTGTATCTGAAAACTCAGCACGCGAATTACGAGAATATTGACGTCACAGCCTACACTCAAAATTCGGCACTGATAGATGAAATGACTACGTACTACTGAGTACGCACATGTACTTGTGAGTGTGCACCGAGCTTTCTGACGGCTCCCGGGAGTAAATGCGCGGGCGGGCGGGCGCTTTCCCATCTACTGGGGAAACATAGTAATTGTAGGGAAAATGACCCCCCCAAACATTTCTAATACACTTTATTCAGGTTTGGCGGGCCGGATTAAACGGCCCCGTGGGCCGGATGTGGCCCGCGGGCCGTAGTTTGCCCATGTCTGCCATAGTCGCATATCAACATAAATAGCACATTTGACTGCGTCCATCCATTTTCCATATTCCCAGTTTATTACACGATTATCATCACTATCGCTTATTTTTAATTCATGAGAATAAAGCTGAGTCATTCTCACGTCTCACGTAGGAGTTGCGCAAGGTCAAACGCCGGCACGAGTCTCGCATGGTGGATTTTGAAAACGCCCCCCAGGAAGATTATGAAAGTAAACTGCCCGAAGCCTTGATGAAGATGCAAAGCCAGCATGAACTTCAAATTAAACTCTACCTTCAAAAAGAGGTAACCATTTATCATTTGGACCTTAGAATCTGTCTCAGCTGCAAAAGTTTAAAAAGTCTGTGTTGACACTAGCTTGCAGCCCGTGATGCAAAAGTGAAAGATCTGGAGGAGGCTCTGTCTCCAAAGAGAGACCTCCTCGGGGAGAAAGACCGAGAAATGGTCGACATGAGGGAGCGGTTGGAGCAGAAGCTGGATAAGTATCAGGAGCTAATGGATTTCAAGCTAGCGTTGGATCTGGAGATAAGTGCCTACAGGAGCTGGATGAGTATCAGGAGCTAATGGATGTCAAGCTAGTGCTGGATATGGAGATAATTGCCTACAGGTAGGTGCTTGACAGCGAGGAGGAGAGGTGTGTGTGGCTTACAAACATACCACAACTTTTCCTCTCATAGCAATTAATGTCTCCACGTTTGTCCGCACGGTACGCTCGACCACGTCGGCCAGCGGGAAGAGGAAGCGTCCCAACGACACGGACAGCGAGGCTTCGAGCTTCGCCGGAAGCGCGGTGACTCGTACTCCCATCACCCAGCAGGCCTCTGCTAGCGGGCAGGTCACCGTGGATGAGGTGGAGCAGGACGGCAAATATGTCCGACTCAGCAATAAAGGAGATGAGGTCAGTGGATGTGTCACAGTGGAACATCGCACATCTTACAAAATTTACACATTTTCCAGTAACGACTAACCTGTTGAGATCAATTTCAGCTGCACGGCACACGAGGAGCTCCAGCAGACCCGGATCCGACTGGAGTCCCTTTCGCACCCTAACCCTAACTCTAACAGGACGCCACTCAGAAGGGGAAGGAGTTCAGGACCCCAACAGCCTGGAGATCACAAACTCCGCCAGTGGCGAGCAGTGCTTGCATCCCACTACAGAGTCCCGGCACCATTCGTCACGGATGTAGACGCGCATTCCACCTTCTCGCGATGTTCCCCCTCGTACAATGGCCCGGTCCGCCCGCTAGCCGCTCCAGATGTACAGCAGAGTCCGGAATGTTGACGGTCAACCAAGTCCCAGTGAACACGAGCACACAGCAGTTACGCACTGTCCGGTTCGTAGATCTCAGCAGGCGAATGTCAACCATGTTGTTGTCCAGCGATCGAATATTCGCCAGAAGAATGGAAGGCACGGCCGGGCGAGCCGAGTTGGCTTCAGCCTCCTCGCACACCGCTTCCGACGCTCCCCAACCGGGGGAGGAATAGCAGAAGATGCTTAGATTCACATTATGATCATTCTGGAAGGACAGTGTGGTTCACTCTTGTGATGGTGGTACCACAACTGAGCCCTGCGAGCTCCATCAGCTGGTCCACACTGAAGCCGTACTCACTGAAGAGCTCCTCATCAATGCGCTGGGCTTCCTCTTGTCTGCAGAAGAAATACAAGTACCGGTTTTTTTCCATGTATAATGCGCAAAATTTAACTAATTTATTGTCCTAAAATCTGGGGTGTGTGGTGAATGGTCTTTGTTGTTTCGCTGGTCTCCAAAAACACTCGGTGGACAATGGCTGTCCCGGCCAAGCACTCCAGTGACACACGGCTGATTGGGAAAAGATTTTATTCAACCGATGTCAAAGTGATGTCTCTCCAAAAGTTTGAGTGGCCCCAAAAGCAAAGATGGTTCAGCTCTCGACGGCACAGATGTTCGCCCCAAAAAGCTCCCCCCTCTGACAGACAAGCCTATCTTATACCTGCCCGAACCGTTGATGTCATGACTTGGGGTGCAGCTGCTGTTCGTATTTTAATCTACTCGTTGCTCCCAAATGTCCTAAGAAGGACATGTAGAAGACGCTTTCCCCTGCATAACAACAGCTGCTCCCTTCTATATTCCAAGTTGCTATACCTTGCAGAAACTGAGGCATCTCTGGCCAGCCAAAATAGCTTATGGTCTCCTCACTGCAGCTAAGTCACCATTTAAGGTGACATACGGCGACGCCTAGAATCTAAAATTTACCTCATTCCCCCCTCCGGGACGTTATAAATGTCCCGAAAACGGTCCGAAAAAGAAAGATGACATCGGTAAACATCCAAAAATCTTCACCCAACCAAATTTTACAGTCACGTCTACAATACGGCCTAGAAAATCGCAGCCTAAATCACGCTCAAGACATGCTACGCAAGGTTACATTGTCTAGGAAAGCTCAAACTCTTTAGGTATCCAACTGCTCCTCGACAGCAACCTGAGGCCTCACAGGAACCACAAATAAAGATAATTGAAGTCCACCTCCTCCAAATGACGATAACCACCCCCCTTAGGTAATACCGTAACACCATCGATAATTTGGGAAGTAATGAATTTGGCGTGGTCCGTTAGAAACCCCAAAAAGCTGTCGGCCCTCCCTCGAGAAAAAAACTGCCAGTCTAATGACAAGGAAAAAGAGGGAGGCCCTTCCTAACAACCCCAGTGATTCCCTCCACCTGGCGTCAGCCAGGTAACAAGGAGTCCTGGCACACATCACAAAACAGTATGAGCTCACAGAACAGTAAGAAAAAGAAATGACACGTTCAACGACTGCCAAACGGTCAAGTCGCATCGCCACCTAATCAACATGCCATGATTTAACAAAAGGAGGTATAAAAACGGAACAAAACAACGAGGTATACAACAAAGAGGTATCAAAACATGCTTATCGACTCAAAACCCCGAAATGTAGCCCCCCTTCTCATGTGTGAGTGCGTGCTGAGGCAGAGTCCAGTCCACCGAATCTTCCCATGGTGGGTCGTGCCAGGTACCCCTGCCCAGGGCCTGCTGTCCATACAAAGTCCTTATGTCCAGTTCACTGTCCATAGAGTCCCTTGCACGGCCCCGGTCCACATCCAGGGGTTCTGCAACGAATGAGAACTTCTGCCAGTATCCAGTGATGGCAATGGCACGAAACACAAAGCACACATGCAACTTTGACATAACGAAGGTGGTAAAGTCTGTCAAGGGCCGGGCAACACTGTACGGTGGACCACATCACACTGGAATCATGCAACACAGCAAAAGAAAATTGAAAATCGGAATACCAAGACATTGGTGCTGTGTTCTTGTTCCCTACACCTGGTTTTCCGCTCACATCACTGTCCTATCCCCGGTCCTTTATTTATTTTTAGTGTTTTCTATCGCTACTCTCAGTCCTCCCTACCTTTGTACTCACGTCGCCAATCTGTTAAATTTAATCCGAGTACCTATCATTTATTAGCATCCCATCCACGCATTTCAGATCTGCATCGCGGTCGAACGGGAGTAACGGCATCTGGGTCTGGTCCCTCGGCATTACCACACCTATCCACCGTAATATCATGGCCTTTGCACAAGTCAATATCACAGTGCAAAAACAAAACATTACACACAGCGATATCCCGAGTGCCCCCAGCACCTGCGCCACTATCGTTCCCACAGGTCCCAGTCTATCCTGTATCCACCCCGTCGCTGACCAACCAGCGCCCTCAGACGGCCCAAAAGAATCCCGAATGACTCTAAGCGCGTCGATGATACTGGTGATGTTGTCAGTGTTATCTGGGATCAAAGTGTAGCAAGCGTCGTCCGTCAAATTTAGGGCTACGCACAACCCCCCTTGCCTTGCCAAGATATAATCCAAAGCCATGTCGTGTTTAAGCAGAGTCAGCCGATGGCTCCTTTGGGTAAGCGACAACTGTCTGAAACCCTTGATCGTCTCATTCGCGAACCCCTGAAGGGTATACGTGATGTTATCAATGTGATCTGCCAAAAATGTGACCCCATACCAGGGAAAAATCCCAAGGCCCCATTTTTCTCCCAAGCTAATTCTCCAATGATACGCGTCCGTAGTATGAAACGCTGCCATCTCCCTCTTAGCCCTACTAGGGACCTCCCTAAAAGCCTTCTCCTCAGGCTTGTGGCCCTTCCTAATCGCCAACACCTCGAACGGAAGCTTCAGGGTGGCAGAATAGCAGCAACCCATCCATCCATACGGCAAAAACAAATAAGCTCTAGTTCCACAAACCCACCAGATGTCTCTAAGATTCCCTACAGTCGTGTTCCCAGGCACCGTGCGATTCGCCACCATCACAGTAATCGCCTGATAGGAGTCTGGTAGAGCAAAGGTCACCGGATTGACGGCTCCCCTCTGCCCCCATGCTTCTCCTGGGAATTGCATGGAGTAATAGTCGCAGTCTGCCACCCCCATAGGCACCCCCGGCCCTCCATGTGTCACATTAGAGCAAAAACAGGTGGGCACCTTTACAGATGGCACATCTATGGATTCTGGCACCGCGACTTGGATGTCCTCATGCACGGCGAGCAAATCCAAGTAGGGAAGTTCGCTTATCCAGGCGCACTCCCCTGTGGGCTTGAAAATCTTCCTGACCTGCGCGTCGGTTTCAGGTGCCTTCCACGACTGTTCGTATACCAACCAAAGCAATAATCTAAGCTGGCAATTGTCGGATACCGGCACCGGTATGGTCTGGAACACGGCCTTAAGCGTACTTGGTGATTTCACTCTTACTAAACACGGCCCACTCACCGCCTTAGACGATTTAATCGAATGCACCATCAGTTGATACCACATGTTCCTTCCTGCCCATTCATCGACCCCAGGTAATGCCAAGGCATCGAACCCATAAGCCTTCCATGCAATCTCCCGTCTCGCCATGGCATGCAAATTGGCTTGCACCTCTGCCGGGGACCAGTTCGATTCCGCAAGCGCTTCGTTAACATTTTCTGGAACGTCAGGCGTCGGCTCTACAGCCTCTACCTCCGACATGAGCGTCCCTGAAGCGGCAGACTGTGTTTCAAAGCTGTCACCAATTGTTGTCAAGGGTAAGGCGACATTTTTTATGGTGACTGCTTCTTCCTTTTTGACCCCTTCCGCGACGGGGCTGTATGGATGCTGTTTCGCAATTTCTTTTCTCTCCACCAACGTCACGAAATTAACGCTGTCCACCGTCTTATGGCCGCCCGTGCGGTCTGCCTTTCTCGCCCCCCGTTTGAGACAAGTACACGTATAGTACCCGAAATCATCTATGCCAATTTTTGTCAGAAGTAGAGCACAATCTCCTAGCACCTCAAACCGTCTATATGTATTTAATAACAGCACATTGTCCGCATGTGTTCGCCCGGCCAGGGCAAGTATGTTACCGGTGTTGTCTTCCCATTCGGCGGTGCGTCTGCACAGGGACCCTTCTTCCTTTCTGCAATTGCATGGCAGTATTGCAGCCCCCCCCAACACTCCCTCAACATTGCTCAATGTACCGCTCCGGCCGGACTCTGTGGCGGACTGGGCGTCCGCCGCTGGGTCCTGCTGGGTGGCGTTGTTCTCTGGGGGCACTACCTCCGGCGGTAGTTGGCTCAGTGTTGTTGTGCTGAGGGTCGTCATCTGCGCCTGGGGCGGGTGCGTCGTCAAGATCGATATCGTTGAATTGTTGGTCTCCTCTGTCGTCGGCTGTGCTGCCCGTGATGTCCTCAGGGACAGGTTCAGCAGACACATTATCCACCACAGCTTGATCATGCCCATCTTTGTCCCGATCCGGGCCCTCTGGGGATTCTTGTTCTGGCAGTGGTTCTGCAGTTTCGCAGTCGCGCCTCCCTCTTTGGGGATCTTCATCTTTGGGCACCTTGACGCAGTGTGTCAAATGGTACCAAGTTGGCGACCCTTGTACTTGCACCGCAGTTCCGGTACAGCGGACAACTTCGAATGGCCCCTGCCGCCTTTCGTTGAACCACTTGCGCCGGAACACTTTCACATACACCTTGTCTCCTGGCTGAACAGTGTCTTTAGTATTTGCCTCGAGTCTCTCTTGTGCCTCTTCTTGTTTCTGCCTGTCAACAACATAGGTGGAAATATTCCTATGTATCGTGGTTAAGTGTTTGACATAGGCTTTCATTTCGTCCTCCAAAATTGACAGGCTTGGGCCTTTCCCACTGGTTCGCAAACATGGTGAAGGCATGCGTCTACCGGTTGCCAATTCGTGTGGGGTCAAATGCAAATCGCGTAGTTGACTCGACCTGCAGACCATCAGTGCCAGTGGTAAGGCAGCTATCCAATTCAAGCCTGTATGTTCACAAATTTTGGAAATTCTATTTTTTAAAACGCCGTTCATTTTTTCACAAATGCCTTGGCTTTGTGGATGATATACTGCGCCAAGCCGCTGTTTAATTCCCAATTTTTGAAATATGATTTTGACCGTTTTATCCACAAACTCTCTCCCGTTATCTGAAGAAATCCTATCCGGCAGACCCCATCTGCTGATGACTTCACGGCACAGGAACTTGGCCACAGACTGAGCATCTTTTCGTTTAGTTGGACAGGCCTCCGGCCATCTTGAGAATCGGTCTACGACCACCAACATGTATCTTTTCCCTTCAACAGGTTGTATCATGTCGACGAAATCTATCACTAGTTCTCTCATGGGGCCATTAGGAGTCGGGATGTAACCCGTGGGGGTGGCTACCCCTCTCCTCACATTGTTTTTCAAACAAATTACACATCTTCCAATAACCTGGTCGATTTGTTCGAGTAGATAGGGCGCCCAAAACCCATATTCTGCGGTTATTTTTCGCTTCACCTCCCCCCTTGACACATGGGCTAACCCATGTGCCTCCTGGATTAACAGTCCCAACAAATCTGGCGGCGCCACTATCAGACCCTCGTGATTTCTCCAAACGCCGGTAGAGTCCTGACTCGCCCCCCTCTGCGCCCAAAGATGTTTGTCCATCGGATTAACGGCCGTTTGCATCAACAGTACATCTCTGAGCGTGACCCTGTCCTCGAGGTCAACCTCATGCGTTACTAACAAAACTCTTCCCTTCTGGCTTCCCTTCGTGACAGCCCTGGCTGCCTCGTCTGCCATCTTGTTTCCCTGCGTAACCCTGGACGCATCGGACTTGTGGGCCGCACACTTCGCGATGGCTATTTCACTGGGCTTCATCATAGCCATCAGCAGTCTCATTATCTGCGCATGATGCTGGATGGGGGAACCGTCAGTTTTCTTGAAGCCCCGATTCATCCACACAGCACCAAACAGGTGGCACACACTATGCGCGTATGCGGAATCTGTATAGATCGTCACTCTTTTCCCTTCCGCGAGCAAGCACGCTTCCGTTAACCCCACTAGTTCAGCAAGCTGGGCCGAGGCTGGTTGTGGCACCACTTCGGCTTTGATCGTCACAAACTCAGGACCTTGCGCTTGTACCACTGCATAGCCAGCGCACAAATTTTCCCCGACTCGATAACAAGAACCGTCCGTCCAGAGTTCGAGATCCGCCTCGCCCAAGGGGATGGCTTGCAAATCAGACCGTAATCTCGAGTATTTTTCTGACTCATGTAAGCAATCGTGAGGGTCTCCGTCCTCTGAAGTTGGCAAAAATTCAGCTGGGTTTACAGTAGTACACCTTGCTAGAGTGACATCCTCTTGCTCCAAAAGTCTGTAATAGTCCCGGAGCCGGGGTTCTGTCAAGGTGTACTTGCCATGGTTTAACAGAGTCCGTAGACTATGGTGAGTCAGAATGGTCACAGGATAGCCCATGGTTATGGCAGAGGCTTTGTCGTACATCAAATAGACTCCCACCATAGCTCTATAGCAAGGCGGCAGTCCCATCTCCACCTCGGAATAGGATGTTGAATAATAGGCCACAGGTTGGGGTCCAGACCCGGTGCCTGTAGGCTGACAAAGAATCGCACACGCAAACTTTCCCCCTGCTGAGATTGATGTGAATAACACGAAATTTTTGGAATAGTCTGGTAAAGCCAATGCCGGGGCCTCTTGCAACCTTGCCTTGGTTGTTTCAAACGCCACAAGGCCATCCTGTGTCCAATCCAGTGTTGCGTGGAGGTCATTATTGCCTGTGTCTTTGATCATAGCCCTTAGCGGCCCTACCAATTTGGCGTATTCTTCGACCCAGGAGGCCGAATAGCCCGCTATTCCCAGAAATGTTAACATTTGCCTGACGGTTCTGGGTTTCGGAGCCGTCCGTATCGCCTCCAAATGGCCATCTGAGATACGTCTCTGTCCATATGATATTTTCTGACCCAAATAGTCAACTTGTTTTTTACAGTATTGCAATTTCTTTTGGGACACTTTATGACCATTTTCTGCCAAAATTTGCAACAGTCTGATTGAGTCTTTGTGACACGTTTCAACATCTACGGCACAGACAATAATATCGTCCACATATTGAATAACAGTGCTCTGCACCTGTCGTTCCAGCCCTTCGAGGTCATCTTTTAACACTTTGTTAAACACATGAGGGCTATGTTTATAGCCCATAGGAAGTCTCTGATATTGATAAAACTGCCCCTTGAATGTAAACCCGAACAGTCCTTGTGATTCACAGCTGAGTGGGACACTGAAAAAGGCGCCACAAAGGTCCACCACTGAGAAGCACTCAGCATCCGGCGGTATCTGTGCCAGCAGGGTGTGCGGATCCGGCACATCGGCTACATTGTCAATTACCACCTCGTTCACTGCTCGAAGATCATGTACCAGCAGATGGGTGTTGTCAGGTTTTTTCAAGGGCAATATTGGCGTATTACTAAGAGGGGTCTGCGTTATTCTTAACACATTTGCCACGAGCAGCCCTTCAATCTGTGTCTCGATCCCTTGAACTGCTTCCTCTTTCAGTGGATACTGTGTTTTCCACGGCGGCCTACAGCCTGGCCGAAGATCCACTTTTACCGGTTGCGCTGATTTTACAAGTCCAATATCTGTACTATGGCGCGACCACAGGTAGTCAGGGACCTGCCGCAACATGTCCTCTTTGAGTTGATCAGTCGCCATACTGAGGATGGAGTCGTGCGACAGCTGCACCGTTTGTGGTTGTCCGTGTCCGTGCGCTGAGATCATGATCTTCATATACTGCTTATCAGCGCTCACCCACAGCGCAACGTTTCCTTCCAGCGGGGAAAACTTGCGCCTCTCCGCCTCCACCATCATCTCCCCCACATGTTGCTGCTCACAGTCCTCTGCCACCAACAAGGTCACATGTGGGATGCTATTTTTGACCTTGAATTCCTTGTTGATGTATATGTCTCTCTGTATCTTCATGGCCACTCCCTGTGGTCCCAGGACGATACAAGTCCCATTCAATTGCACTCCATGGGGTTGCCGACGTAACCACTCTTCTGCCTGGGCCTGCGTTAGGTCTTTGTGGTATTGTAATGTACAGTGAAACGGGTACTCGGGGGTCCTTGCTCCTGGTTTATTGGAGTGGATAAACTTTTCCCATTTCTTGTATGGTTTCAACAGGTCGTCGCTGATCTTACCCACCCAAAATACAGTGGGTGTTGACTTCCTGGACTCTGACAGCATCATCACCTGATGGCACGCTTGGTATGGGATTTCAATCTCACATCCATCGGGGGAACACTTTATGGTGCAGTTTAATCCACACAAAGCATCTCTGCCAAGGAGGGCAATAGGTGTACGGTCTGACACCAGGACTGGTATTCTTATCGTGTGGTCTTGCCAGCAGAGCTTTACTGGTCTTGTGGAAGGGATCAGCTGTTTAATACCCTCGAACCCTATTGTCCGCACGAAATGACCGGACATGGGGAGATGTGTAGCGTCTTCGGGCCGGATACAAGTGAAAGCAGCTCCGCTGTCAACCATAGCTGTTAATGGTTGATCATTTACTTTCACTGTTATTATTGGCTCCTGTTCCGGACCTGACACTACCAGCTGACATCCCCCCTTAGGGCACTCTGGGCACCCCTAAAATCCGGGCTCCGGGCCCCCAAAGGGGTGTGCCGGGCCTTGGGGCATTTGGACTCGTTGTTTGACGCCCCCTCTGAAGCCACCTCCAGGGGAGCTGTTGTTGGGTCTGTCGCAGTGGCGAGCCATGTGGCCTGGTTTCCCGCAATTGTAACACACAGTAGGTCTTTGTTGTAGGCCCCCCGGGAGATTCGGCCTTCCTGCCCATCCTTTGTCTCCACGGGCTTTGGCTCCCCAGAGATGGGTCTGTCTATTTCCCCATTGAGGGGCTGGACTGAAGGGCACTGCCATAGCTGACTGCGGCGGTTGTCCAGGCGGGGGCGTGGGCTGTAATATGATTTGTTGCGGTGGAGCTTGCACCACGACCGTCTGCTTCTTCTCCTTCTTATTGTCCGCGAGTTGCACCTGGTTCAGCCTCCTCACCACTTCTTGGTCTTGTTCCTTTTGGGCCATCTCCTTCTTGCGGAACCAATCAACTTGATGAGCTACGTGATCGGTGTAGACATTAGTCGTCATGTTTCCCAGTCCCACTACTTCAGCCAGTTTACTCCTCACTTGCAGGGGCAGGCCCTTCTGGATCTTATCCCGCAAGATAGATTTTTCCATTTGGGTTGTGTCCGGGTCGTTTCCAGTAATGTGTCTCCAAGTTTGATGCGCTCTTGCCACGTATGAGCGTGCATTCTCCATCGGTCCCAGGGGTTCGATCACAATGTTATCGGGGTTTGCATTGGTCGGATAAGCTGCCTTCAGTGCTCCCCACATCTGGCCTCGGACTGCTGCAAACAGGTCGGAGTCATTCGCTGATGTTGTGGTAAATTGATGTAGCCCTGCTTTTCCCAAAAGGTCTTTCATGGTATGGACTCCTACCACATTAGCCAGGAGCCTCTTGATGTCGCCTACCGCAAACTGCGTCCCCACCATGCACTCCTCCAACTTGGTGGGCAGCTTCTCAAGGATGGCTGACATGTCGGAATTCTGCCATGGCTTGTATTCCAGCTGTTGTCCTCTTACCAACACTGGCAGAATTGTATGTGCTCCCCTTAATTTTCGCCCATGCCTTAAAGGATTCGCCGGCAGCTTGGATGCTTCTTTCTTCAGCTCGCGTTCAGCAACTTCTAATCTTTGCAATTCTTCTTCCAGCTCCTCTTGCTCCCTGGGCTCCCCACACCAGTCCAATTCCTCCAGGCATTGCTTTTTCTTGGTCTTAATGCTTATTAAAGCCGTTCGTCTCCAATCCTCTATTGCCATGAGGGTGGAGCATGAGGTGGGCGTTGGGACCTTGCCGCCCCACTCGTCATCACTACTGTCGCTCCCACTGTCGGTACTGCTAAAATATGTTTTTGTCCTAATCTTTTTCCCTGGAGTGCGTCCTTTTTCCTCCGCTCGTTTTAAGATGCTTTTAATTATGGGGGCGTAACCCCCAGCTGCTCCTTCAGCGTCACTCTGGCTGTCATACCGCGCCTCCTTTCTGGTGTAGTCAGAGGTGCCTTGCTTCGCAAATCGTGTTTTATTTCTTTTGTGGGTAGGGCTGGGGTGCATGATGATGGTTGTCTTCGCTCTTCCTGTTTCGACAATGTCTTTATCCTCCGTCTCCAGCTGGTAACTTCCTTCTTGGTTGATTATCGGGAGTTGTGGATAGACATTACCGTTGTTTTCACTCGCATCATACGGTGGGGGATTCTTAACAGGGGACACATGTGAAAAAGGCGTGTTTGCTTTTTCCATTAATTTCCTAGCTTCCTCCACATTTTTCAGCATTTCAGCTGTCATTTTCTCTTTTTTCTGTTTGAACTCTCGGTTCAATTTGAGTCCTTCTTCGTCAAATATTTTCAACAATCCCAATTCCCATTCTCTTTTTTCCTTCCTTTTTTCTCCTATTTTTCCTTTTTTATTTCCTGCCTTGACAAGTATTCGTATAGTCTCGATTACTTCCCTGTTAAAAGTCCCTTCCACCGGCCAAGGCCTTTCAATATCCGGCCAACTCTTATTCCATCTCTTAGATATTTCTTTGACCCCCTTGATAAGCGGGTTGTTTCTCAACACCACCTCTATGGGGGTAGTCATTATTGGGCTTGCAAAGCTCCTTTCTCCCATTTTTTTTTTTTTTTTTTTTTTTTTAATTCAGTGTCAATTAAACAATTGAGATAAGATTTTGCCAACTTCAGATGCGACCCTTAGGACCGTATTGTCATGCGCTTTCTTGATATTTAATTCGGTGTACTCGCACGCACTATTCCTGTACCAGCACTCGACTTATGTTTGAGATGATGATTTGTCTGAAAAACAGTTATTCACAATCTTTATGACGATCAGTCTGTTGTCAGTCTGCTATGCAATCCTTTGATTGCTGGTGAGAGTGAACTGCAAGAGTTTGTGGATAAATCACACTGGCCTTAAGAATTTTGGATGCGGCGCTCCACGAAGCTCTTCTCCAGACGACCGGTAAGTTCAGTCTGTGTCTCTTTGTCCTCCTGGAGAAAACGGATGTATCTGCCGTCTCAGGTTTTTTATGCAAACAGAAAATCAGAAGTATTGAGGAGAGTTCCAAAGAAACAGAGCAGTATCACTAATTTGTTTTAAATTTGTCCTCCTTCACAACTTAAATTAACAAGTTGGGCTCTTCTTCAGTTCTACCTTGCCATTCCTTTCAGAATGCTAAAGGTGGCGCCAGCTGGCCTTAATGGGGTCCCCCATTATTTACGAGGGGGCTACCCTCTTCAGCCACAACTTGTTGTCTCAACTTACATGCACATCTATATTAGTGTTGTATTTGGGTAACACACGCATGCTCCTATTTCTCCAGTTGGTCATGCATTCTTTTGCTCCTTCAGCATTCCGTCTTCCACCATTCTATCATAGTTTCTCTCGTTGCTGGCAGGGCAGGCCCCCTTAATTGGGCATAACTTCGGCCCTGCGCCCCGCCTCGGCATCACCGCGCGGGGAGGGGCCAGCCTTAAACACAGTGGGCAGATACAGGTTGGCCACTCCCTGCCCTACCCACCGCCAGATCTCCCCCCCGCGCGCGGGCACCGCAGGCGTGCACGCGCCCCAGAGCAACGAGAGTGCACTCTACTATCCGTTATTTTTGGTGGTTTTCCAAACACTCAAACTCACCCCCATGCGCGCTCATGAGCACATTCACACACCCACATACTTACGGACACGCGCGCACCCACACAAACACGCACGCACACACACCTACACACACACTTACGGGGCCCAACAAGTACACACATCAAGCGTCCATTCATTTGGAAGCTCAAACAGACAACATTAAGCTGACAGAGTTCACAAAGATTACACACGGACACAAAAGACATACAACGGGATTCGAATCCATTCCACATTTTGCTTCTTTCCAACTGCTGTTGAGCAGTTTGGTCATTTTAACTGTCATCAGAGCAGATGCACTGACAAATACGCACGTCTTACTTAACTTTTTGTTTCGTTTCGTTTCGTTCCTAATAGCGCTGTATATTTCCCCTTTATTCTGCAGAATTTAACTTAAGTGTGCACACAAATTACTTGTTATATCACTACTAAACCCCCCGGAGGCCTCTTTTCCACGTTTTCCATTTTTCACACAGCAGCCGCACAAAACCTTCGTCCAATAGCGGTTTTGTCGCCGGCTCAAATTTATCAAACTTTGACAGACGTGCATGCTATTACAGTGCGCCTCGACAAATCGGGATCGGACCGTTGCCGCGATGACGCACCAGCTACCTCGGTATTCAAAAATAACAGCCCACCGAGTTTACTCTGCCATTTTCTTGCACCAGCGTTTAAATCGAGGAGCCTTGTAACCCCCACACACTTCTAATTCGATCAGTGTCCAAACGACGTGGCTTACGCGCGCTTTATTTTCCTCGGTACCCTTAAAATCTGACCGGATCTCGGCACCCATAACTGGGTCTGACCGGACCACTTCGGCACCCTTAAAAAAAAGGGTCTGACCGGGTCACTTCCACATTCATGCTCACAGTTACGGATGCCAAGGCTGCGCACTTTTCCTATTTGCCAAACGCGGTCAGCGCAAGCCTCCCTTTTTTGTCGGACTTTTGACGGAGACTAACCCGGCCACCGAAACTCTCCACAGGTGCGCACTTGGCCCGTACGGCCACTGAGTGCGACTGCAGTGTCTCGGCTTTTCCAGGAACTGCATCTGGGGCGGGTCGTTTCCTGTCGCAACAGTGTTCAATCGTATCTGTGTTTTCGCCTCATTCACACAGCTAAAATTTCTATCCTCCATCGGATCTGTCGCCAAACTAAAGTCCACGTTTTATGGGACTTTCTACCATTCTTTTATTGTGACGGTCAACAGCGATGTCCCTGACAACCTGTCCCGTCACGAGCCACACTACTTCGGGCTTTTTTCTTTTTCATCATTCATCATTCTCACCAGACATGTCACTCACTCCACTGTGCACATTCCCCATTAAGTTCTAAGTTACTGTTCACTTTTTATTTCTTATTTTTTATTTATTTTCTATTTTTTATTTTATTTTTCCTTTGCTGCTTCTATTTGGGGCCACTCCCCCTTCGAAAGTCGAATTATGACGACTTTTTGACTGGGAGAGACAACTTACTCCCGAGACAGCTCATGGCCACATCAGATTCAGTTGTAACTGCCCCCCTCAAGGGGCCGACCCCCCACATGTCCAAGAACCGAGCATATCGCGGCAGCTGCGGGCGAAGCATCTCACCTTAATGACAGCCGCTGGTCGACCGCTGGATTCTCGCTCAGGAAGCGGGCGCGAATTCCCCGGGGGAACACGAATCCTGTTCGTGACGCCAAAAATGTGGTGAATGGTCTTTGTTGTTTCGCTGGTCTCCAAAAACACTCGGTGGACAATGGCTGTCCCGGCCAAGCACTCCAGTGACACACGGCTGATTGGGAAAATATTTTATTCAACCGATGTCAAAGTGATGTCTCTCCAAAAGTTTGAGTGGCCCCAAAAGCAAAGATGGTTCAGCTCTCGATGGCACAGATGTTCGCCCCAAAAAAGCTCCCCCCTCTGACAGACAAGCCTATCTTATACCTGCCCGAACCGTTGATGTCATGACTTGGGGTGCAGCTGCTGTTCGTATTTTAGTCTACTCGTTGCTCCCAAATGTCCTAAGAAGGACATGTAGAAGACGCTTTCCCCTGCATAACAACAGCTGCTCCCTTCTATATTCTAAGTTGCTATACCTTGCAGAAACTGAGGCATCTCTGGCCAGCCAAAATAGCTTATGGTCTCCTCACTGCAGCTAAGTCACCATTTAAGGTGACATACGGCGACGCCTAGAATCTAAAATTTACCTCAGGTGCGCATTATACATGGGTACAAATAAATATATATATATTTTTTAATCCGGATATGATCCGGAGGCCGCCATTACAGATACGCTTTCTTCTCTGGTGTTCACTCCAAACACGCTCCATACGAACACAATGCTGTTGTATCAGACACTTGCTCGATCACCTGCTCGTTTGCTGTCACAATGTACCCTACACAAATCCGAAACATTTCTTTGCGATCGAGTTTGCTAGCGCATGCGCAGTGATACTGACCGGCAGAATAACATCCGGTTGTTCCCAAAGATTATCTAGCTGTTGGTGAGTCTGGTGGTGCGGGAGCGCAGGCTCCTGTACCTCTTCCCAGAGGGCAGATGATCAAACAAAGAGTCATATCAATATAATTTCTAGTAGTAGTGTGGAAAGGGATGTGCAGACTACATGAATTTGTTTTCTTCAAAGTATTGTGGAACAGGATGTCCAGACAGGGAGGACATCTCAAGGCCGACGGGGAACGCGAATAACAACTCGTCGTGGTCCAGACACCTGTGCTGAGCAGGGGAAAACCCAAACGGGGAGGAGCTGGCCATCAACCATCGACCAATCACCACACAATATTTTGCATGCTTGAATATTCATATTATGTTTCTTTAAAACTGGGCAACCCAGAAGAATGTGTTGTCTTTTGATGGTCACAGAAGGCACACAAGTTTTTTGTGTTAAGGACCCGAGACCCAGGCGCCTGTATTAGCTTGCTTTGTCAGGATTACGCAATTGGTCAATTCGGCCTAATTGATCTACTGGTCTTCTCTTTGACCGAACGAACTCGCAAAATTGTTAGGTGCGACATTGTGTGGATTTGGACATAACAACTCTTGTGTTAAGTGTTGATCGCAATTTGGAGTCAGATCAATAACTAAATTCCGTAGCCTAACACATTGAAAGGATTCAATGGGGAAAAAAAAGGTTCAAATAGTTGCAAGTTGCATCCTTTTTCTTTGGGAGGCGGTTCCAAGCCTTCCAGTTCAGCCCTTTCGTGATTCCACGCCCCGCGCACCACTAGTACCACGGCCCCACGTCAGATTCGGATCCAAAGTATGCAACTCGCAAAGAAGATTTCAACCTTGCCTCCTGAATTACCGTTTTTTTCCGTGTATAGTGCGCCCCCATGTATAATACGCACCCTAAAAATGGCATGCTGATGCTGAAAAAAAGCCTGTACCCATGTATAATACGCACCCAATTTTTATGAATTTTTTTTTATGATTTTTTTTTTTTTTTAAGTCCCAATGATCGTCACACACGCAGGGAGGCAATGGTCCCATTTTTATAGTCTTTGGTGTGGTCTTAACTAGGCTGGATGTAATCTTTTTTGTTGGCGTTGATTTCTCCGACTGCCCATAAACGCACCACCGCGCTCCGTGCGCGCACGGGAAAGAGGCGTGCGGACGTGAAAAAGGCGGCTCTGTATGGGAGAGACGTTGAAGAGGAATAAAAACACCCTTGGAAACCAAAACTTGGTGATTTCAAGTTTCATTTCGAGGGACATTTGTCACGTCTCGTCCCCAGTTTTGCTATGTGTCTAGGTTGCAATAGTTTCTGTTCGCGTCGCCCCTCTCTTCCTGTGTCACCTCAATCGATGTAACGTGTTTTGTATTTAAGTCCTGTCTGCCCCTCGCTCACCGTCGGATCATTGCATGTGTTACTGTCATGATGTCTGTTTGCTTTCTGTTCCTGTCTTTGGTAATGTCACCCTGTCTTTTTGTTCCACGACTTTGTCGGTCAGTCCTGTTGTCGGTTTTGTTTTCTAAAAAAAAAAAAAAAAAAAAAAAAAAAATAATTTTTTGTACCCATGTATAATGCGCACCCCAGATTTTAGGACAATAAATTCGTTAAATTTTGCGCACTATACACGGAAAAAAACGGTAATATTCAGGAGACAAGGTTCAAATCAGGCATTTTTGGAATTTTTCTTTTTTTTTTTTTTTTTTGCAGATTAAAAAGAATGGCAACATTTTTTATTTTTTCACAAGTGGATTTAAATGGCCGATGAGGGGCATTGAACTCCAACATGTCAAGTGCTGCAATGTTCCAACTGCAGACAGAATAATAGAAAATATGAACTGTTTTTGTCTTTCAGACATTAACCCCGCTCAATTATTCTCCAAAGAATAACGTAAAGCTCGAAACTAGCATCAAATAAAGTTGATCAGAGCTTGTCGCGGGTGAGAGGCGCCGCCGTGTGGTCACATAAGCAAACTACATGTTAAGATAAAAATAATGTACAGTGCCGCACTGCACTATAGTGCAATAAAATTAAGTAAAATAAAACAAATGTAACTTAAAATGTAAAACCTGAACACATGATAAAAGCTAACTAAACCCAAACGTTGAGATTGAGTCTTAAGTTCGAACTGGGACGTCTTCTTGAAATGACCTTAATACCTTTGTTTTGACGTCTTGCAGTAGCCGCAATGTTACACAGTTGCTAAATTCGAAAAATAGGACAAAAATGAATTCAATGATCGCTTGGGTGTAGAAATGAAACATTGCCGAAGCAGGAGTAAAACAACTCTGATAGAAAGCAAGTAAAAGTGTCAAACAGCTTAAAGATATAAAGAAAAGCGTTTGCAAAGAGTCTAAACCATATGTGTGTCAAACTCAAGGCCCGCGAGATCATTTTATATTATTGTTACTAATGGCCCGACGATATGAAGCGATGATAACACAATAAACTACAGATCCCATAATGCAGTGCTTTCGCTGCCTTGCTGAGCGTTTTTCCGCGGCAATCAGGACAAGTGCTTGTTGCTGCAAGTTATTGCGAAGCTAGCCCCTCATGATGCCGAAGAGAAAAGTTGATTCTGAAAACAAAGCCTTTAAAAAGGTTGAGTATATGTTTACTGACATTGCCGGCCGGTAAGCCCGTTTGTCTCATGTGTGGCGCTAATGTGGCTGTATTGAAAGATTTTAATCTAAGACGGCACTATGAAACAAAACATCTGGATAACCTGAAAGACCTGAATGCAGAGCAGAATGACAGAAGGTAGAAGAGTTAAAGAAAAGGTAAAGAAGAAGCTGATATTCCAGCAGACGTTTTTCACCCGTTCAAAATCACAAAGTGAAGCTGCTGTGAAAGCGAATTTTATCGTGGCAGAGGAGATCGCCAAAGCAGGTTGTTATTGCTGAAAAGTACAAATTGGTGGAGAGGAAAGATCTCAGCAACCTCGACGATAGGGGTGTAAATCGCGGGTTTTGTCACGATACGATATAATATCGATATAAAGAACTACGATACGATATTTGCCGATATCTTAAAGCCTGCTGCCATTCATTCACGATATATCGCGATATAGTCCTCTACGATCGATGTATAAATTTTTTTTAATAAAAACTATAGAACAATATCCTGATTTATAACAATTCATACGCAAAATCAACAAGGTACTGCAAACTCTTTATTTAGGAAATTACAAGAGTATTGTAGTATACAAATTGCTTACTTTAACACTGAACTTTGATGTCGTGTTTTTTCTTTAAATGTGCGGCGAGATTTGTGCTCCCTGAATATTTGATCACCGCATGGCAGGATTTACAAACTGCACGTGTCTTGTTCGTTGAGCCATCTTTTCTTTGGAATCCAAAGTGCTTCCAAACGAATGACTTGAAGCCTAAAGGGGAGCCAATTTCCTCGTGTTTTTGGACACTAGCCATAGCACCAGCCCAGGAGCCGCGTACTAGTTGTCGACTCCCCTTTCACGTGCAGCAACGCCGCGCACTGCTCCCTGCTCCCGGAAAGAGGAAGCAAGCAACAATGAACTGGATTTCAAAATAAAGTCGCGTCTAATGTCCGGGGTCAAACACGGCGATATAAATCAATGTTTACCTTTAGCATCGATGCCAATAAATCGTAGAGCATTATATGGATTAATCGATCTGTATCGATGTATCGTTACACCCCTACTCAACGACCGTCTGCAGCTGGAGGTGAGCAAGCTGAGGGAGGAAACTCCACACAGGTAGGGCCAGAGGTGGAATCGAACCAGCACCCACCTAACTGTGAGGCGGACGTGCTACGCAGTGCCCCACCGAGCCGCCCTTAGGATCCATCCGTTGCATAGTTTCTTTGAACCATTGCAAAGAGTGAGTTTTTTTTTTTTATGTGTATTTACAAAGGAACCTTTGTTTGACTTTGAAGAAACCTCTATGCAGTTTCTTTGATAAGTGCAATCAGGCATTGGTGTAATGCATGACACTGAGTCTTTCCTGGATCAGCAGAAGCAAGCTCGAGACGGCGACCCCAGAAAACATTCCTCAAGGTGCAAACAACGCCCTCTCCCAGGAGGTGGAAGATCTCCGCAAGCTCAACGACCTTCTGGGCATTTACGTCGACAACGCCCGTTCCCGGGAAGTGGGGAACGCCGGCTTGCTTTTGCGCATCACTGAATCCGAAACAGAGGTGTCCCGGCAGCTGACGGGCCTGAAGGCCGTTTTCGAGACGGAGCTGGCGGATGCCCGTGCGACTCTGGACTCTGAGGCCAAAGAGCGTGCACGTCTGGAGCTGGAGGTGAGCAAGCTGAGGGAGGAAATCAAGGAGCTGAAAGCAAGGTGAGGCCCGGCCATTTTATCAAAAATATGCCAACAACAAAATGGATGCTGGATATTAGTGCTGACATAATTGCTTTGCTGCTGGGGCCACACCCCAAGGAAAATCCTCCTCGTGACTAATTGCAGCTCAACATTGGACTTCCAGTTAACCATCCCATAGTCCAGGGGCGGGCAAACTTTTTGACTTGCGGGCCGAATTGGGTTCTAAATTTTGACCGGGGGGCCGAACCAGGAGCAGATGGATGTAGTGTTTGTGTGTAAAGGTCATATAAATGACATGTAAAGGTCATTGCATAAAAGCTTTTTACTTTTAGCATGGATTTTTTGAAAACAAATGCATTTATTAACAGCATTAAAAAAATATTTCACCAAAAAACTACTATCAGTGATTCTTATTAAATACGACATTGTTATGATGTATAACATTTTCCATCACTTCAGCGCCTGCAGGTCAGATTTATGAAATATGTTTATCTAATGAGGCAACATCACATCCAACGGCAAACATTCTGACCAAATACATCATCTTGAAGAATCAGTGAAAGAATACATCTAAATAAAGAAATCAATAGTATTGTTGGTTTCCCTTTTTTGCCAGTGCATCATAGTCTGGAGTAAAATTTGTTGTGGTAATTCTTAGGATAGAGCCGAGGTGTCGGTCCGTTAACCTAGATCTGTGACTGGCTTTGTTGACGTTCATGTGGCTGAACGTCACGTCGCGTACGTCGAGCCAAATTGGCCACTCTCTTTTAAACACTCGGCACTGTGTCCACCTTGCTTTTTCTTGGGCGACTCATTTTAATAGAAGGATTCCAGGGGAAGGTTTGTGGGTGGCTTTAGCGTAAAACTGTATCTGAAAACAGCACGCGAATTACGAGAATATTGACGTCACAGCCTACACTCAAAATTCGGCACTGATAGATGAAATGACTACGTACTACTGAGTACGCACATGTACTTGAGAGTGTGCACCGAGCTTTCTGACGGCTCCCGGGAGTAAATGCGCGGGCGGGCGGGCGCTTTCCCATCTACTGGGGAAACATAGTAATTGTAGGGAAAATGACCCCCCCAAACATTTATAATACACTTTATTCAGGTTTGGCGGGCCGGATTAAACGGCCCCGTGGGCCGGATGTGGCCCGCGGGCCGTAGTTTGCCCATGTCTGCCATAGTCGCATATCAACATAAATAGCACATTTGACTGCGTCCATCCATTTTCCATATTCCCAGTTTATTACACGATTATCATCACTATCGCTTATTTTTAATTCATGAGAATAAAGCTGAGTCATTCTCACGTCTCACGTAGGAGTTGCGCAAGGTCAAACGCCGGCACGAGTCTCGCATGGTGGAGTTTGAAAACGCCCCCCAGGAAGATTATGAAAGTAAACTGCCCGAAGCCTTAATGAAGATGCGAAGCCAGCATGAACTTCAAATTAAACTCTACCTTCAAAAAGAGGTAACCATTTATCATTTGGACCTTAGAATCTGTCTCAGCTGCAAAAGTTTAAAAAGTCTGTGTTGACACTAGCTTGCAGCCCGTGATGCAAAAGTGAAAGATCTGGACGAGGCTCTGTCTCCAAAGAGGGGACACCATGCGTAGCCTCCTCAGGGAGAAAGACCGAGAAATGGCCGACATGTGGGAGCGGATGCACCAGCAGCTGGATGAGTATCAGGAGCTAATGGAGTTGGAAAACGCCCCCCAGGAAGATTATGAAAGCAAACTGCCCGACGCCTTGATGAAGATGGGAAGCCGGCATGAACTTCAAATTAAACTCTACATTCAAAAAGAGGGAACCATTTATCATTTGGACCTCAGAATCTGTCTCAGCTGCAAAAGTCTAAAAAGTCTGTGTTGACACTAGCTTGCAGCCCGTGATGCAAAAGTGAAAGATCTGGAGGAGGCTCTGTCTCCAAAGACGGGACACCATGTGTAGCCTCCTCGGGGAGAAAGACCGAGAAATGGCCAACATGCGGGAGTGGATGCACCAGCAGCTGGATGAGTATCAGGAGCTCATGGAGTTAGAAAACGCCCCCCAGGACGATTATGAAAGCAAACTGCCCGACGCCTTGATGAAGATGCGAAGCCAGCATGAACTTCAAATTAAACTCTACCTTCAAAAAGAGATAACCATTTATCATTTGGACCATAGAATCTGTCTCAGCTGCAAAAGTCTAAAAAGTCTGTGTTGACACTAGCTTGCAGCCCGTGATGCAAAAGTGAAATATCTGGAGGAGGCTCTGTCTCCAAAGAGGGGACACCATGTGTAGCCTCCTCGGGGAGAAAGACCGAGAAATGGCCAACATGCGGGAGTGGATGCACCAGCAGCTGGATGAGTATCAGGAGCTCATGGAGTTAGAAAACGCCCCCCAGGACGATTATGAAAGCAAACTGCCCGACGCCTTGATGAAGATGCGAAGCCAGCATGAACTTCAAATTAAACTCTACCTTCAAAAAGAGATAACCATTTATCATTTGGACCTTAGAATCTGTCTCATCTGCAAAAGTCTAAAAAGTCTGTGTTGACACTAGCTTGCAGCCCGTGATGCAAAAGTGAAAGATCTGGAGGAGGCTCTGTCTCCAAAGAGGGGACACCATGCGTAGCCTCCTCGGGGAGAAAGACCGAGAAATGGCCGACATGCGGGAGCGGATGCACCAGCAGCTGGATGAGTATCAGGAGCTAATGGAGTTAGAAAACGCCCCCCAGGACGATTATGAAAGCAAACTGCCCGACGCCTTGATGAAGATGCAAAGCCAGCATGAACTTCAAATTAAACTCTACATTCAAAAAGAGGTAACCATTTATCATTTGGACCTTAGAATCTGTCTCATCTGCAAAAGTCTAAAAAGTCTGTGTTGACACTAGCTTGCAGCCCGTGATGCAAAAGTGAAAGATCTGGAGGAGGCTCTGTTTTCAAAGAGGGGACACCATGTGTAGCCTCCTCGGGGAGAAAGACCGAGAAATGGCCGACATGCGGGAGCGGATGCACCAGCAGCTGGATGAGTATCAGGAGCTAATGGAGTTGGAAAACGCCCTCTAGTACAATTATGAAAGCAAACTGCCCGACGCCTTGACGAAGATGCGAAGCCAGCATGAACTTCAAATTTAACTCTACATTCAAAAAGAGGTAACCATTTATCATTTGGACCTTAGAATCTGTCTCAGCTGCAAAAGTCTAAAAATCTGTGTTGACACTAGCTTGCAGCCCGTGATGCAAAAGTGAAAGATCCGGAGGAGGCTCTGTCTCCAAAGAGGGTACACCATGCGTAGCCTCCTCGGGGAGAAAGACCGAGAAATGGCCGACATGCGGGAGCGGATGAACCAGCAGCTGGATGAGTATCAGGACCTAATGGAGTTGGAAAACGCCCCCCAGGAAGATTATGAAAGCAAACTGCCCGACGCCTTGATGAAGATGCGAAGCCAGCATGAACTTCAAATTAAACTCTACCTTCAAAAAGAGATAACCATTTATCATTTGGACCATAGAATCTGTCTCAGCTGCAAAAGTCTAAAAAGTCTGTGTTGACACTAGCTTGCAGCCCGTGATGCAAAAGTGAAAGATCTGGAGGAGGCTCTGTCTCCAAAGAGGGGACACCATGTGTAGCCTCCTCGGGGAGAAAGACCGAGAAATGGCCGACATGCGGGAGCGGATGAACCAGCAGCTGGAGGAGTATCAGGAGCTAATGGAGTTGGAAAACGCCCCCCAGGAAGATTATGAACGCAAACTGCCCGACGCCTTGATGAATATGCGAAGCCAGCATGAACTTCAAATTAAACTCTACATTCAAAAAGAGATAACCATTTATCATTTGGACCTTAGAATCTGTCTCAGCTGCAAAAGTCTAAAAAGTCTGTGTTGACACTAGCTTGCAGCCCGTGATGCAAAAGTGAAAGATCTGGACGAGGCTCTGTCTCCAAAGAGGGGACACCATGCGTAGCCTCCTCGGGGAGAAAGACCGAGAAATGGCCGACATGCGGGAGCGGATGAACCAGCAGCTGGATGAGTATCAGGAGCTAATGGAGTTGGAAAACGCACCCCAGGAAGATTATGAACGCAAACTGCCCGACGCCTTGATGAAGTTGCGAAGCCAGCATGAACTTCAAATTAAACTCTACATTCAAAAAGAGATAACCATTTATCATTTGGACCTTAGGATCTGTCTCAGCTGCAAAAGTCTAAAAAGTCTGTGTTGACACTAGCTTGCAGCCCGTGATGCAAAAGTGAAAGATCTGGAGGAGGGTCTGTCTCCAAAGAGGGAACACCATGCGTAGCCTCCTCGGGGAGAAAGACCGAGAAATGGCCGACATGCGGGAGCGGATGCACCAGCAGCTGGATGAGTATCAGGAGCTAATTGAGTTGGAAAACGCCCCCCAGGAAGTTTATGAAAGCAAACTGCCCGACGCCTTGATGAAGATGCGAAGCCAGCATGAACTTCAAATTAAACTCTACATTCAAAAAGAGGGAACCATTTATCATTTGGACCTCAGAATCTGTCTCAGCTGCAAAAGCTTAAAAAGTCTGTGTTGACACTAGCTTGCAGCCCGTGATGCAAAATTGAAGGATCTGGAGGAGGCTCTGTCTCCAAAGAGGGGACACCATGTGTAGCCCCCTCGGGGAGAAAGACCGAGAAATGGCCGACATGCGGGAGCGGATGCACCAGCAGCTGGATGAGTATCAGGAGCTAATGGAGTTGGAAAACGCCCCCCAGGAAGATTATGAAAGCAAACTGCCCGACGCCTTGATGAAGATGGGAAGCCGGCATGAACTTCAAATTAAACTCTACATTCAAAAAGAGGTAACCATTTATCATTTTGACCTTAGAATCTGTCTCAGCTGCAAAAGTTTAAAAAGTCTGTGTTGACACCAGCTTGCAGCCCGTGATGCAAAAGTGAAAGATCTGGAGGAGGCTCTGTCTCCAAAGATAGACCTCTTCGGGGAGAAAGACGGAGAAATGGTCGACATGAGGGAGCGGTTAGAGCAGAAGCTGGATAAGTATCAGGAGCTAATGGATTTCAAGCTAGCGTTGGATCTGGAGATAAGTGCCTACAGGAGCTGGATGAGTATCAGGAGCTAATGGATGTCAAGCTAGCGCTGGATATGGAGATAATTGCCTACAGGTAGGTGCTTGACAGCGAGGAGGAGAGGTGTGTGTGGCTTACAAACATACCACAACTTTTCCTCTCATAGCAATTAATGTCTCCACGTTTGTCCGCACGGTACGCTCGACCACGTCGGCCAGCGGGAAGAGGAAGCGTCCCAACGACACGGACAGCGAGGCTTCGAGCTTCGCTGGAAGCGCTGTGACTCGTACTCCCATCACCCAGCAGGCCTCTGCTAGCGGGCAGGTCACCGTGGATGAGGTGGAGCAGGACGGCAAATATGTCCGACTCAGCAATAAAGGAGATGAGGTCAGTGGATGTGTCACAGTGGAACATCGCACATCTTACAAAATTTACACATTTTCCAGTAACGACTAACCTGTTGAGATCAATTTCAGCTGCACGGCACACGAGGAGCTCCAGCAGACCCGGATCCGACTGGAGTCCCTTTCGCACCCTAACCCTAACTCTAACAGGACGCCACTCAGAAGGGGAAGGAGTTCAGGACCCCAACAGCCTGGAGATCACAAACTCCGCCAGTGGCGAGCAGTGCTTGCATCCCACTACAGAGTCCCGGCACCATTCGTCACGGATGTAGACGCGCATTCCACCTTCTCGCGATGTTCCCCCTCGTACAATGGCCCGGTCCGCCCGCTAGCCGCTCCAGATGTACAGCAGAGTCCGGAATGTTGACGGTCAACCAAGTCCCAGTGAACACGAGCACACAGCAGTTACGCACTGTCCGGTTCGTAGATCTCAGCAGGCGAATGTCAACCATGTTGTTGTCCAGCGATCGAATATTCGCCAGAAGAATGGAAGGCACGGCCGGGCGAGCTGAGTTGGCTTCAGCCTCCTCGCACACCGCTTCCGACGCTCCCCAACCGGGGGAGGAATAGCAGAAGATGCTTAGATTCACATTATGATCATTCTGGAAGGACAGTGTGGTTCACTCTTGTGATGGTGGTACCACAACTGAGCCCTGCGAGCTCCATCAGCTGGTCCACACTGAAGCCGTACTCACTGAAGAGCTCCTCATCAATGCGCTGGGCTTCCTCTTGTCTGCAGAAGAAATACAAGTACCGTTTTTTTTCCATGTATAATGCGCAAAATTTAACTAATTTATTGTCCTAAAATCTGGGGTGCGCATTATACATGGGTACAAATAAATATATATATATTTTTTAATCCGGATATGATCCGGAGGCCGCCATTACAGATACGCTTTCTTCTCTTCACTTCAAACACGCTCCATACGAACACAATGCTGTTGTATCAGACACTTGCTCGATCACCTGCTCGTTTGCTGTCACAATGTACCCTACACAAATCCGAAACATTTCTTTGCGATCGAGTTTGCTAGCGCATGCGCAGTGATACTGACCGGCAGAATAACATCCGGTTGTTCCCAAAGATTATCTAGCTGTTGGTGAGTCTGGTGGTGCGGGAGCGCAGGCTCCTGTACCTCTTCCCAGAGGGCAGATGATCAAACAAAGAGTCATGTCAATATAATTTCTAGTAGTAGTGTGGTCGATTAATAAGTGGAAAGGGATGTGCAGACTACATGAATTTGTTTTCTTCAAAGTATTGTGGAACAGGATGTCCAGACAGGGAGGACATCTCAAGGCCGACGGGGAACGCGAATAACAACTCGTCGTGGTCCAGACACCTGTGCTGAGCAGGGGAAAACCCAAACGAGGAGGAGCTGGCCATCAACCATCGACCAATCACCACACAATATTTTGCATGCTTGAATATTCATATTATGTTTCTTTAAAACTGGGCAACCCAGAAGAATGTGTTGTCTTTTGATGGTCACAGAAGGCACACAAGTTTTTTGTGTTAAGGACCCGAGACCCAGGCGCCTGTATTAGCTTGCTTTGTCAGGATTACACAATTGGTCAATTCGGCCTAATTGATCTACTGGTCTTCTCTTTGACCGAACGAACTCGCAAAATTGTTAGGTGCGACATTGTGTGGATTTGGACATAACAACTCTTGTGTTAAGTGTTGATCGCAATTTGGAGTCAGATCAATAACTAAAATCCGTAGCCTAACACATTGAAAGGATTCAATGGGGAAAAAAAAGGTTCAAATAGTTGCAAGTTGCATCCTTTTTCTATGGGAGGCGGTTCCAAGCCTTCCAGTTCAGCCCTTTTGTGATTCCACGCCCCGCGCACCACTAGTACCACGGCCCCACGTCAGATTCGGATCCAAAGTATGCAACTCGCAAAGAAGATTTCAACCTTGCCTCCTGAATTACCGTTTTTTTCCGTGTATAGTGCGTCCCCATGTATAATACGCACCCTAAAAATGGCATGCTGATGCTGAAAAAAAGCCTGTACCCATGTATAATATGCACCCAATTTTTATGAATTTTTCTTTATGATTTATTTATTTTATTTTTTTTTTTTTAAGTCCCAATGATCGTCACACACGCAGGGAGGCAATGGGTCCCATTTTTATAGTCTTTGGTATGGTCTTAACTAGGCTGGATGTAATTTTTTTTGTTGGCGTTGATTTCTCCGACTGCCCATAAACGCACCACCGCGCTCCGTGCGCGCACGGGAAAGAGGCGTGCGGACGTGAAAAAGGCGGCTCTGTATGGGAGAGACGTTGAAGAGGAATAAAAACACCCTTGGAAACCAAAACTTGGTGATTTCAAGTTTCATTTCGAGGGACATTTGTCACGTCTCGTCCCCAGTTTTGCTATGTGTCTAGGTTGCCATAGTTTCTGTTCGCGTCGCCCCTCTCTTCCTGTGTCACCTCAATCGATGTAACGTGTTTTGTATTTAAGTCCTGTCTGCCCCTCGCTCACCGTCGGATCATTGCATGTGTTACTGTCATGATGTCTGTTTGCTTTCTGTTCCTGTCTTTGGTAATGTCACCCTGTCTTTTTGTTCCACGACTTTGTCGGTCAGTCCTGTTGTTGGTTTTGTTTTCTAAAAAAAAAAAAAAAAAAAAAAATTAAAAAAAAAAAAATCAAAAATTTTTTGTACCCATGTATAATGCGCACCCCAGATTTTAGGTAAAAACGGTAATATTCAGGAGACAAGGTTCAAATCAGGCAATATATGATCAATAACATTATTGGAATTGTTCTTTTTTTTTTTTTTTTTTGCAGATTAAAAAGAATGGCAACATTTTTTATTTTTTCACAAGTGGATTTAAATGGCCGATGAGGGGCATTGAACTCCAACATGTCAAGTGCTGCAATGTTCCAACTGCAGACAGAATAATAGAAAATATGAACTGTTTTTGTCTTTCAGACATTAACCCGCTCAATTATTCTCTAAAGAATAACGTAAAGCTCGAAACTAGCATCAAATAAAGTTGATCAGAGCTTGTCGCGGGTGAGAGGCGCCGCCGTGTGGTCACATAAGCAAACTACATGTTAAGATAAAAATAAAGTACAGTGCCGCACTGCACTATAGTGCAATAAAATTAAGTAAAATAAAACAAATGTAACTTAAAATGTAAAACCTGAACACATGATAAAAGCTAACTAAACCCAAACGTTGAGATTGAGTCTTAAGTTCGAACTGGTACGTCTTCTTGAAATGACCTTAATACCTTTGTTTTGACGTCTTGCAGTAGCCGCAATGTTACACAGTTGCTAAATTCGAAAAATAGGACAAAAATGAATTCAATGATCGTTTGGGTGTAGAAATGAAACATTGCCGAAGCAGGAGTAAAACAACTCTGATAGAAAGCAAGTAAAAGTGTCAAACAGCTTAAAGATATAAAGAAAAGCGTTTGCAAAGAGTCTAAACCATATGTGTGTCAAACTCAAGGCCCGCGAGATCATTTTATATTATTGTTACTAATGGCCCGACGATATGAAGCGATGATAACACAATAAACTACAGATCCCATAATGCAGTGCTTTCGCTGCCTTGCTGAGCGTTTTTCCGCGGCAATCAGGACAAGTGCTTGTTGCTGCAAGTTATTGCGGAGCTAGCCCCTCATGATGCCGAAGAGAAAAGTTGATTCTGAAAACAAAGCCTTTAAAAAGGTTGAGTATATGTTTACTGACATTGCCGGTAAGCCCGTTTGTCTCATGTGTGGCGCTAATGTGGCTGTATTGAAAGATTTTAATCTAAGACGGCACTATGAAACAAAACATCTGGATAACCTGAAAGACCTGAATGCAGAGCAGAATGACAGAAGGTAGAAGAGTTAAAGAAAAGGTAAAGAAGAAGCTGATATTCCAGCAGACGTTTTTCACCCGTTCAAAATCACAAAGTGAAGCTGCTGTGAAAGCGAATTTTATCGTGGCAGAGGAGATCGCCAAAGCAGGTTGTTATTGCTGAAAAGCACAAATTGGTGGAGAAGAAAGATCTCAGCAACCTCGACGATAGGGGTGTAAATCGCGGGTTTTGTCACGATACGATATAATATCGATATAAAGAACTACGATACGATATTTGCCGATATCTTAAAGCCTGCTGCGATTCATTCACGATATATCGCGATATAGTCCTCTGCGATCGATGTATACATTTTTTTTAATAAAAACTATAGAACAATATCCTGATTTATAACAATTCATACGCAAAATCAACAAGGTACTGCAAACTCTTTATTTAGGAAATTACAAGAGTATTGTAGTATACAAATTGCTTACTTTAACACTGAACTTTGATGTCGTGTTTTTTCTTTAAATGTGCGGCGAGATTTGTGCTCCCTGAATATTTGATCACCGCATGGCAGGATTTACAAACTGCTCGTGTCTTGTTCGTTGAGCCATCTTTTCTTTGGAATCCAAAGTGCTTCCAAACGAATGACTTGAAGCCTAAAGGGGAGCCAATTTCCTCGTCTTTTTGGACACTAGCCATAGCACCAGCCCAGGAGCCGCGTACTAGTTGTCGACTCCCCTTTCACGTGCAGCAACGCCGCGCACTGCTCCCTGCTCCCGGAAAGAGGAAGCAAGCAACAATGAACTGGATTTCAAAATAAAGTCGCGTCTAATGTCCGAGGTCAAACACGGCGATATAAATCGATGTTTACCTTTAGCATCGATGCCAATAAATCGTAGAGCATTATATGGATTAATCGATGTGTATCGATGTATCGTTACACCCCTACTCAACGACCGTCTGCAGCTGGAGGTGAGCAAGCTGAGGGAGGAAACTCCACACAGGTAGGGCCAGAGGTGGAATCGAACCAGCACCCACCTAACTGTGAGGCGGACGTGCTACCCAGTGCCCCACCGAGCCGCCCTTAGGATCCATCCGTTGCATAGTTTCTTTGAACCATTGCAAAGAGTGAGTTGTTTTTTTTTTTATGTGTATTTACAAAGGAACCTTTGTTTGACTTTGAAGAAACCTCTATGCAGTTTCTTTGATAAGTGCAATCAGGCATTGGTGTAATGCATGACACTGAGTCTTTCCTGGATCAGCAGAAGCAAGCTCGAGACGGCGACCCCAGAAAACATTCCTCAAGGTGCAAACAACGCCCTCTCCCAGGAGGTGGAAGATCTCCGCAAGCTCAACGACCTTCTGGGCATTTACGTCGACAACGCCCGTTCCCGGGAAGTGGGGAACGCCGGCTTGCTTTTGCGCATCACTGAATCCGAAACAGAGGTGTCCCGGCAGCTGACGGGCCTGAAGGCCGTTTTCGAGACGGAGCTGGCGGATGCCCGTGCGACTCTGGACTCTGAGGCCAAAGAGCGTGCACGTCTGGAGCTGGAGGTGAGCAAGCTGAGGGAGGAAATCAAGGAGCTGAAAGCAAGGTGAGGCCCGGCCATTTTATCAAAAATATGCCAACAACAAAATGGATGCTGGATATTAGTGCTGACATAATTGCTTTGCTGCTGGGGCCACACCCCAAGGAAAATCCTCCTCGTGACTAATTGCAGCTCAACATTGGACTTCCAGTTAACCATCCCATAGTCCAGGGGCGGGCAAACTTTTTGACTTGCGGGCCGAATTGGGTTCTAAATTTTGACCGGGGGGCCGAACCAGGAGCAGATGGATGTAGTGTTTGTGTGTAAAGGTCATATAAATGACATGTAAAGGTCATTGCATAAAAGCTTTTTACTTTTAGCATGGATTTTTTGAAAACAAATGCATTTATTAACAGCATTAAAAAAATATTTCACCAAAAAACTACTATCAGTGATTCTTATTAAATACGACATTGTTATGATGTATAACATTTTCCATCACTTCAGCGCCTGCAGGTCAGATTTATGAAATATGTTTATCTAATGAGGCAACATCACATCCAACGGCAAACATTCTGACCAAATACATCATCTTGAAGAATCAGTGAAAGAATACATCTAAATAAAGAAATCAATAGTATTGTTGGTTTCCCTTTTTTGCCAGTGCATCATAGTCTGGAGTAAAATTTGTTGTGGTAATTCTTAGGATAGAGCCGAGGTGTCGGTCCGTTAACCTAGATCTGTGACTGGCTTTGTTGACGTTCATGTGGCTGAACGTCACGTCGCGTACGTCGAGCCAAATTGGCCACTCTCTTTTAAACACTCGGCACTGTGTCCACCTTGCTTTTTCTTGGGCGACTCATTTTAATAGAAGGATTCCAGGGGAAGGTTTGTGGGTGGCTTTAGCGTAAAACTGTATCTGAAAACAGCACGCGAATTACGAGAATATTGACGTCACAGCCTACACTCAAAATTCGGCACTGATAGATGAAATGACTACGTACTACTGAGTACGCACATGTACTTGAGAGTGTGCACCGAGCTTTCTGACGGCTCCCGGGAGTAAATGCGCGGGCGGGCGGGCGCTTTCCCATCTACTGGGGAAACATAGTAATTGTAGGGAAAATGACCCCCCCAAACATTTATAATACACTTTATTCAGGTTTGGCGGGCCGGATTAAACGGCCCCGTGGGCCGGATGTGGCCCGCGGGCCGTAGTTTGCCCATGTCTGCCATAGTCGCATATCAACATAAATAGCACATTTGACTGCGTCCATCCATTTTCCATATTCCCAGTTTATTACACGATTATCATCACTATCGCTTATTTTTAATTCATGAGAATAAAGCTGAGTCATTCTCACGTCTCACGTAGGAGTTGCGCAAGGTCAAACGCCGGCACGAGTCTCGCATGGTGGAGTTTGAAAACGCCCCCCAGGAAGATTATGAAAGTAAACTGCCCGAAGCCTTAATGAAGATGCGAAGCCAGCATGAACTTCAAATTAAACTCTACCTTCAAAAAGAGGTAACCATTTATCATTTGGACCTTAGAATCTGTCTCAGCTGCAAAAGTTTAAAAAGTCTGTGTTGACACTAGCTTGCAGCCCGTGATGCAAAAGTGAAAGATCTGGACGAGGCTCTGTCTCCAAAGAGGGGACACCATGCGTAGCCTCCTCAGGGAGAAAGACCGAGAAATGGCCGACATGTGGGAGCGGATGCACCAGCAGCTGGATGAGTATCAGGAGCTAATGGAGTTGGAAAACGCCCCCCAGGAAGATTATGAAAGCAAACTGCCCGACGCCTTGATGAAGATGGGAAGCCGGCATGAACTTCAAATTAAACTCTACATTCAAAAAGAGGGAACCATTTATCATTTGGACCTCAGAATCTGTCTCAGCTGCAAAAGTCTAAAAAGTCTGTGTTGACACTAGCTTGCAGCCCGTGATGCAAAAGTGAAAGATCTGGAGGAGGCTCTGTCTCCAAAGACGGGACACCATGTGTAGCCTCCTCGGGGAGAAAGACCGAGAAATGGCCAACATGCGGGAGTGGATGCACCAGCAGCTGGATGAGTATCAGGAGCTCATGGAGTTAGAAAACGCCCCCCAGGACGATTATGAAAGCAAACTGCCCGACGCCTTGATGAAGATGCGAAGCCAGCATGAACTTCAAATTAAACTCTACCTTCAAAAAGAGATAACCATTTATCATTTGGACCATAGAATCTGTCTCAGCTGCAAAAGTCTAAAAAGTCTGTGTTGACACTAGCTTGCAGCCCGTGATGCAAAAGTGAAATATCTGGAGGAGGCTCTGTCTCCAAAGAGGGGACACCATGTGTAGCCTCCTCGGGGAGAAAGACCGAGAAATGGCCAACATGCGGGAGTGGATGCACCAGCAGCTGGATGAGTATCAGGAGCTCATGGAGTTAGAAAACGCCCCCCAGGACGATTATGAAAGCAAACTGCCCGACGCCTTGATGAAGATGCGAAGCCAGCATGAACTTCAAATTAAACTCTACCTTCAAAAAGAGATAACCATTTATCATTTGGACCTTAGAATCTGTCTCATCTGCAAAAGTCTAAAAAGTCTGTGTTGACACTAGCTTGCAGCCCGTGATGCAAAAGTGAAAGATCTGGAGGAGGCTCTGTCTCCAAAGAGGGGACACCATGCGTAGCCTCCTCGGGGAGAAAGACCGAGAAATGGCCGACATGCGGGAGCGGATGCACCAGCAGCTGGATGAGTATCACGAGCTAATGGAGTTAGAAAACGCCCCCCAGGACGATTATGAAAGCAAACTGCCCGACGCCTTGATGAAGATGCAAAGCCAGCATGAACTTCAAATTAAACTCTACATTCAAAAAGAGGTAACCATTTATCATTTGGACCTTAGAATCTGTCTCATCTGCAAAAGTCTAAAAAGTCTGTGTTGACACTAGCTTGCAGCCCGTGATGCAAAAGTGAAAGATCTGGAGGAGGCTCTGTTTTCAAAGAGGGGACACCATGTGTAGCCTCCTCGGGGAGAAAGACCGAGAAATGGCCGACATGCGGGAGCGGATGCACCAGCAGCTGGATGAGTATCAGGAGCTAATGGAGTTGGAAAACGCCCTCTAGTACAATTATGAAAGCAAACTGCCCGACGCCTTGACGAAGATGCGAAGCCAGCATGAACTTCAAATTTAACTCTACATTCAAAAAGAGGTAACCATTTATCATTTGGACCTTAGAATCTGTCTCAGCTGCAAAAGTCTAAAAATCTGTGTTGACACTAGCTTGCAGCCCGTGATGCAAAAGTGAAAGATCCGGAGGAGGCTCTGTCTCCAAAGAGGGTACACCATGCGTAGCCTCCTCGGGGAGAAAGACCGAGAAATGGCCGACATGCGGGAGCGGATGAACCAGCAGCTGGATGAGTATCAGGACCTAATGGAGTTGGAAAACGCCCCCCAGGAAGATTATGAAAGCAAACTGCCCGACGCCTTGATGAAGATGCGAAGCCAGCATGAACTTCAAATTAAACTCTACCTTCAAAAAGAGATAACCATTTATCATTTGGACCATAGAATCTGTCTCAGCTGCAAAAGTCTAAAAAGTCTGTGTTGACACTAGCTTGCAGCCCGTGATGCAAAAGTGAAAGATCTGGAGGAGGCTCTGTCTCCAAAGAGGGGACACCATGTGTAGCCTCCTCGGGGAGAAAGACCGAGAAATGGCCGACATGCGGGAGCGGATGAACCAGCAGCTGGAGGAGTATCAGGAGCTAATGGAGTTGGAAAACGCCCCCCAGGAAGATTATGAACGCAAACTGCCCGACGCCTTGATGAATATGCGAAGCCAGCATGAACTTCAAATTAAACTCTACATTCAAAAAGAGATAACCATTTATCATTTGGACCTTAGAATCTGTCTCAGCTGCAAAAGTCTAAAAAGTCTGTGTTGACACTAGCTTGCAGCCCGTGATGCAAAAGTGAAAGATCTGGACGAGGCTCTGTCTCCAAAGAGGGGACACCATGCGTAGCCTCCTCGGGGAGAAAGACCGAGAAATGGCCGACATGCGGGAGCGGATGAACCAGCAGCTGGATGAGTATCAGGAGCTAATGGAGTTGGAAAACGCACCCCAGGAAGATTATGAACGCAAACTGCCCGACGCCTTGATGAAGTTGCGAAGCCAGCATGAACTTCAAATTAAACTCTACATTCAAAAAGAGATAACCATTTATCATTTGGACCTTAGGATCTGTCTCAGCTGCAAAAGTCTAAAAAGTCTGTGTTGACACTAGCTTGCAGCCCGTGATGCAAAAGTGAAAGATCTGGAGGAGGGTCTGTCTCCAAAGAGGGAACACCATGCGTAGCCTCCTCGGGGAGAAAGACCGAGAAATGGCCGACATGCGGGAGCGGATGCACCAGCAGCTGGATGAGTATCAGGAGCTAATTGAGTTGGAAAACGCCCCCCAGGAAGTTTATGAAAGCAAACTGCCCGACGCCTTGATGAAGATGCGAAGCCAGCATGAACTTCAAATTAAACTCTACATTCAAAAAGAGGGAACCATTTATCATTTGGACCTCAGAATCTGTCTCAGCTGCAAAAGCTTAAAAAGTCTGTGTTGACACTAGCTTGCAGCCCGTGATGCAAAATTGAAGGATCTGGAGGAGGCTCTGTCTCCAAAGAGGGGACACCATGTGTAGCCCCCTCGGGGAGAAAGACCGAGAAATGGCCGACATGCGGGAGCGGATGCACCAGCAGCTGGATGAGTATCAGGAGCTAATGGAGTTGGAAAACGCCCCCCAGGAAGATTATGAAAGCAAACTGCCCGACGCCTTGATGAAGATGGGAAGCCGGCATGAACTTCAAATTAAACTCTACATTCAAAAAGAGGTAACCATTTATCATTTTGACCTTAGAATCTGTCTCAGCTGCAAAAGTTTAAAAAGTCTGTGTTGACACCAGCTTGCAGCCCGTGATGCAAAAGTGAAAGATCTGGAGGAGGCTCTGTCTCCAAAGATAGACCTCTTCGGGGAGAAAGACGGAGAAATGGTCGACATGAGGGAGCGGTTAGAGCAGAAGCTGGATAAGTATCAGGAGCTAATGGATTTCAAGCTAGCGTTGGATCTGGAGATAAGTGCCTACAGGAGCTGGATGAGTATCAGGAGCTAATGGATGTCAAGCTAGCGCTGGATATGGAGATAATTGCCTACAGGTAGGTGCTTGACAGCGAGGAGGAGAGGTGTGTGTGGCTTACAAACATACCACAACTTTTCCTCTCATAGCAATTAATGTCTCCACGTTTGTCCGCACGGTACGCTCGACCACGTCGGCCAGCGGGAAGAGGAAGCGTCCCAACGACACGGACAGCGAGGCTTCGAGCTTCGCTGGAAGCGCTGTGACTCGTACTCCCATCACCCAGCAGGCCTCTGCTAGCGGGCAGGTCACCGTGGATGAGGTGGAGCAGGACGGCAAATATGTCCGACTCAGCAATAAAGGAGATGAGGTCAGTGGATGTGTCACAGTGGAACATCGCACATCTTACAAAATTTACACATTTTCCAGTAACGACTAACCTGTTGAGATCAATTTCAGCTGCACGGCACACGAGGAGCTCCAGCAGACCCGGATCCGACTGGAGTCCCTTTCGCACCCTAACCCTAACTCTAACAGGACGCCACTCAGAAGGGGAAGGAGTTCAGGACCCCAACAGCCTGGAGATCACAAACTCCGCCAGTGGCGAGCAGTGCTTGCATCCCACTACAGAGTCCCGGCACCATTCGTCACGGATGTAGACGCGCATTCCACCTTCTCGCGATGTTCCCCCTCGTACAATGGCCCGGTCCGCCCGCTAGCCGCTCCAGATGTACAGCAGAGTCCGGAATGTTGACGGTCAACCAAGTCCCAGTGAACACGAGCACACAGCAGTTACGCACTGTCCGGTTCGTAGATCTCAGCAGGCGAATGTCAACCATGTTGTTGTCCAGCGATCGAATATTCGCCAGAAGAATGGAAGGCACGGCCGGGCGAGCTGAGTTGGCTTCAGCCTCCTCGCACACCGCTTCCGACGCTCCCCAACCGGGGGAGGAATAGCAGAAGATGCTTAGATTCACATTATGATCATTCTGGAAGGACAGTGTGGTTCACTCTTGTGATGGTGGTACCACAACTGAGCCCTGCGAGCTCCATCAGCTGGTCCACACTGAAGCCGTACTCACTGAAGAGCTCCTCATCAATGCGCTGGGCTTCCTCTTGTCTGCAGAAGAAATACAAGTACCGTTTTTTTTCCATGTATAATGCGCAAAATTTAACTAATTTATTGTCCTAAAATCTGGGGTGCGCATTATACATGGGTACAAATAAATATATATATATTTTTTAATCCGGATATGATCCGGAGGCCGCCATTACAGATACGCTTTCTTCTCTTCACTTCAAACACGCTCCATACGAACACAATGCTGTTGTATCAGACACTTGCTCGATCACCTGCTCGTTTGCTGTCACAATGTACCCTACACAAATCCGAAACATTTCTTTGCGATCGAGTTTGCTAGCGCATGCGCAGTGATACTGACCGGCAGAATAACATCCGGTTGTTCCCAAAGATTATCTAGCTGTTGGTGAGTCTGGTGGTGCGGGAGCGCAGGCTCCTGTACCTCTTCCCAGAGGGCAGATGATCAAACAAAGAGTCATGTCAATATAATTTCTAGTAGTAGTGTGGTCGATTAATAAGTGGAAAGGGATGTGCAGACTACATGAATTTGTTTTCTTCAAAGTATTGTGGAACAGGATGTCCAGACAGGGAGGACATCTCAAGGCCGACGGGGAACGCGAATAACAACTCGTCGTGGTCCAGACACCTGTGCTGAGCAGGGGAAAACCCAAACGAGGAGGAGCTGGCCATCAACCATCGACCAATCACCACACAATATTTTGCATGCTTGAATATTCATATTATGTTTCTTTAAAACTGGGCAACCCAGAAGAATGTGTTGTCTTTTGATGGTCACAGAAGGCACACAAGTTTTTTGTGTTAAGGACCCGAGACCCAGGCGCCTGTATTAGCTTGCTTTGTCAGGATTACACAATTGGTCAATTCGGCCTAATTGATCTACTGGTCTTCTCTTTGACCGAACGAACTCGCAAAATTGTTAGGTGCGACATTGTGTGGATTTGGACATAACAACTCTTGTGTTAAGTGTTGATCGCAATTTGGAGTCAGATCAATAACTAAAATCCGTAGCCTAACACATTGAAAGGATTCAATGGGGAAAAAAAAGGTTCAAATAGTTGCAAGTTGCATCCTTTTTCTATGGGAGGCGGTTCCAAGCCTTCCAGTTCAGCCCTTTTGTGATTCCACGCCCCGCGCACCACTAGTACCACGGCCCCACGTCAGATTCGGATCCAAAGTATGCAACTCGCAAAGAAGATTTCAACCTTGCCTCCTGAATTACCGTTTTTTTCCGTGTATAGTGCGTCCCCATGTATAATACGCACCCTAAAAATGGCATGCTGATGCTGAAAAAAAGCCTGTACCCATGTATAATATGCACCCAATTTTTATGAATTTTTCTTTATGATTTATTTATTTTATTTTTTTTTTTTTAAGTCCCAATGATCGTCACACACGCAGGGAGGCAATGGGTCCCATTTTTATAGTCTTTGGTATGGTCTTAACTAGGCTGGATGTAATTTTTTTTGTTGGCGTTGATTTCTCCGACTGCCCATAAACGCACCACCGCGCTCCGTGCGCGCACGGGAAAGAGGCGTGCGGACGTGAAAAAGGCGGCTCTGTATGGGAGAGACGTTGAAGAGGAATAAAAACACCCTTGGAAACCAAAACTTGGTGATTTCAAGTTTCATTTCGAGGGACATTTGTCACGTCTCGTCCCCAGTTTTGCTATGTGTCTAGGTTGCCATAGTTTCTGTTCGCGTCGCCCCTCTCTTCCTGTGTCACCTCAATCGATGTAACGTGTTTTGTATTTAAGTCCTGTCTGCCCCTCGCTCACCGTCGGATCATTGCATGTGTTACTGTCATGATGTCTGTTTGCTTTCTGTTCCTGTCTTTGGTAATGTCACCCTGTCTTTTTGTTCCACGACTTTGTCGGTCAGTCCTGTTGTTGGTTTTGTTTTCTAAAAAAAAAAAAAAAAAAAAAAATTAAAAAAAAAAAAATCAAAAATTTTTTGTACCCATGTATAATGCGCACCCCAGATTTTAGGTAAAAACGGTAATATTCAGGAGACAAGGTTCAAATCAGGCAATATATGATCAATAACATTATTGGAATTGTTCTTTTTTTTTTTTTTTTTTGCAGATTAAAAAGAATGGCAACATTTTTTATTTTTTCACAAGTGGATTTAAATGGCCGATGAGGGGCATTGAACTCCAACATGTCAAGTGCTGCAATGTTCCAACTGCAGACAGAATAATAGAAAATATGAACTGTTTTTGTCTTTCAGACATTAACCCGCTCAATTATTCTCTAAAGAATAACGTAAAGCTCGAAACTAGCATCAAATAAAGTTGATCAGAGCTTGTCGCGGGTGAGAGGCGCCGCCGTGTGGTCACATAAGCAAACTACATGTTAAGATAAAAATAAAGTACAGTGCCGCACTGCACTATAGTGCAATAAAATTAAGTAAAATAAAACAAATGTAACTTAAAATGTAAAACCTGAACACATGATAAAAGCTAACTAAACCCAAACGTTGAGATTGAGTCTTAAGTTCGAACTGGTACGTCTTCTTGAAATGACCTTAATACCTTTGTTTTGACGTCTTGCAGTAGCCGCAATGTTACACAGTTGCTAAATTCGAAAAATAGGACAAAAATGAATTCAATGATCGTTTGGGTGTAGAAATGAAACATTGCCGAAGCAGGAGTAAAACAACTCTGATAGAAAGCAAGTAAAAGTGTCAAACAGCTTAAAGATATAAAGAAAAGCGTTTGCAAAGAGTCTAAACCATATGTGTGTCAAACTCAAGGCCCGCGAGATCATTTTATATTATTGTTACTAATGGCCCGACGATATGAAGCGATGATAACACAATAAACTACAGATCCCATAATGCAGTGCTTTCGCTGCCTTGCTGAGCGTTTTTCCGCGGCAATCAGGACAAGTGCTTGTTGCTGCAAGTTATTGCGGAGCTAGCCCCTCATGATGCCGAAGAGAAAAGTTGATTCTGAAAACAAAGCCTTTAAAAAGGTTGAGTATATGTTTACTGACATTGCCGGTAAGCCCGTTTGTCTCATGTGTGGCGCTAATGTGGCTGTATTGAAAGATTTTAATCTAAGACGGCACTATGAAACAAAACATCTGGATAACCTGAAAGACCTGAATGCAGAGCAGAATGACAGAAGGTAGAAGAGTTAAAGAAAAGGTAAAGAAGAAGCTGATATTCCAGCAGACGTTTTTCACCCGTTCAAAATCACAAAGTGAAGCTGCTGTGAAAGCGAATTTTATCGTGGCAGAGGAGATCGCCAAAGCAGGTTGTTATTGCTGAAAAGCACAAATTGGTGGAGAAGAAAGATCTCAGCAACCTCGACGATAGGGGTGTAAATCGCGGGTTTTGTCACGATACGATATAATATCGATATAAAGAACTACGATACGATATTTGCCGATATCTTAAAGCCTGCTGCGATTCATTCACGATATATCGCGATATAGTCCTCTGCGATCGATGTATACATTTTTTTTAATAAAAACTATAGAACAATATCCTGATTTATAACAATTCATACGCAAAATCAACAAGGTACTGCAAACTCTTTATTTAGGAAATTACAAGAGTATTGTAGTATACAAATTGCTTACTTTAACACTGAACTTTGATGTCGTGTTTTTTCTTTAAATGTGCGGCGAGATTTGTGCTCCCTGAATATTTGATCACCGCATGGCAGGATTTACAAACTGCTCGTGTCTTGTTCGTTGAGCCATCTTTTCTTTGGAATCCAAAGTGCTTCCAAACGAATGACTTGAAGCCTAAAGGGGAGCCAATTTCCTCGTCTTTTTGGACACTAGCCATAGCACCAGCCCAGGAGCCGCGTACTAGTTGTCGACTCCCCTTTCACGTGCAGCAACGCCGCGCACTGCTCCCTGCTCCCGGAAAGAGGAAGCAAGCAACAATGAACTGGATTTCAAAATAAAGTCGCGTCTAATGTCCGAGGTCAAACACGGCGATATAAATCGATGTTTACCTTTAGCATCGATGCCAATAAATCGTAGAGCATTATATGGATTAATCGATGTGTATCGATGTATCGTTACACCCCTACTCAACGACCGTCTGCAGCTGGAGGTGAGCAAGCTGAGGGAGGAAACTCCACACAGGTAGGGCCAGAGGTGGAATCGAACCAGCACCCACCTAACTGTGAGGCGGACGTGCTACCCAGTGCCCCACCGAGCCGCCCTTAGGATCCATCCGTTGCATAGTTTCTTTGAACCATTGCAAAGAGTGAGTTGTTTTTTTTTTATGTGTATTTACAAAGGAACCTTTGTTTGACTTTGAAGAAACCTCTATGCAGTTTCTTTGATAAGTGCAATCAGGCATTGGTGTAATGCATGACACTGAGTCTTTCCTGGATCAGCAGAAGCAAGCTCGAGACGGCGACCCCAGAAAACATTCCTCAAGGTGCAAACAACGCCCTCTCCCAGGAGGTGGAAGATCTCCGCAAGCTCAACGACCTTCTGGGCATTTACGTCGACAACGCCCGTTCCCGGGAAGTGGGGAACGCCGGCTTGCTTTTGCGCATCACTGAATCCGAAACAGAGGTGTCCCGGCAGCTGACGGGCCTGAAGGCCGTTTTCGAGACGGAGCTGGCGGATGCCCGTGCGACTCTGGACTCTGAGGCCAAAGAGCGTGCACGTCTGGAGCTGGAGGTGAGCAAGCTGAGGGAGGAAATCAAGGAGCTGAAAGCAAGGTGAGGCCCGGCCATTTTATCAAAAATATGCCAACAACAAAATGGATGCTGGATATTAGTGCTGACATAATTGCTTTGCTGCTGGGGCCACACCCCAAGGAAAATCCTCCTCGTGACTAATTGCAGCTCAACATTGGACTTCCAGTTAACCATCCCATAGTCCAGGGGCGGGCAAACTTTTTGACTTGCGGGCCGAATTGGGTTGCATCATAGTCTGGAGTAAAATTTGTTGTGGTAATTCTTAGGATAGAGCCGAGGTGTCGGTCCATTAACCTAGATCTGTGACTGGCTTTGTTGACGTTCATGTGGCTGAACGTCACGTCGCGTACGTCGAGCCAAATTGGCCACTCTCTTTTAAACACTCGGCACTGTGTCCACCTTGCTTTTTCTTGGGCGACTCATTTTAATAGAAGGATTCCAGGGGAAGGTTTGTGGGTGGCTTTAGCGTAAAACTGTATCTGAAAACTCAGCACGCGAATTACGAGAATATTGACGTCACAGCCTACACTCAAAATTCGGCACTGATAGATGAAATGACTACGTACTACTGAGTACGCACATGTACTTGTGAGTGTGCACCGAGCTTTCTGACGGCTCCCGGGAGTAAATGCGCGGGCGGGCGCTTTCCCATCTACTGGGGAAACATAGTAATTGTAGGGAAAATGACCCCCCCAAACATTTATAATACACTTTATTCAGGTTTGGCGGGCCGGATTAAACGGCCCCGTGGGCCGGATGTGGCCCGCGGGCCGTAGTTTGCCCATGTCTGCCATAGTCGCATATCAACATAAATAGCACATTTGACTGCGTCCATCCATTTTCCATATTCCCAGTTTATTACACGATTATCATCACTATCGCTTATTTTTAATTCATGAGAATAAAGCTGAGTCATTCTCACGTCTCACGTAGGAGTTGCGCAAGGTCAAACGCCGGCACGAGTCTCGCATGGTGGAGTTTGAAAACGCCCCCCAGGAAGATTATGAAAGTAAACTGCCCGAAGCCTTGATGAAGATGCAAAGCCAGCATGAACTTCAAATTAAACTCTACCTTCAAAAAGAGGTAACCATTTATCATTTGGACCTTAGAATCTGTCTCAGCTGCAAAAGTTTAAAAAGTCTGTGTTGACACTAGCTTGCAGCCCGTGATGCAAAAGTGAAAGATCTGGACGAGGCTCTGTCTCCAAAGAGGGGACACCATGCGTAGCCTCCTCAGGGAGAAAGACCGAGAAATGGCCGACATGTGGGAGCGGATGCACCAGCAGCTGGATGAGTATCAGGAGCTAATGGAGTTGGAAAACGCCCCCCAGGAAGATTATGTAAGCAAACGGATGAATTCTGCAGCAAACTTGAAAACGATGGGAGCAGAAGATCCAATCTGGAGCTTCACCTGCCAGTTCCCCAAATTCTGATCCTAATAGTTGAAATTGATCTCAACAGGTTAGTCGTTACTGGAAAATGTGCAAATTTCGTAAGATGTTCCCCTGTGACACATCCACTGACCTCATCAACTGTATTGCGGAGTCTGACATATTTGCCGTACGAGTCCACCTCATCCAGAGTGACCTGCTGCTCATCCACAGTGACCTGCTGCTCATCCACAGTGACCTGCTGGGCGATTTTAGGACGAGGCACATTGCATCCGCCCAAGCTCAAACCCTCGCTGTCCTTCGGACGTTTCCTCTATTTGCTGGCCGACATGGTTTGGCGTACCCTCGGGACAAACGTGGAGACATTATTTGCTATGAGAGGAAACGTTGTGGTATGTTCTAAAGCTGTAAAAAGACCTCTCCTCCTTGTTCTGGGTCCGCTCCCTCTCTGTAGACAGAGCCTCCTCCAGATCTTTCACTTTTTGGCCGGCTTCCAACTCCACCATGCGAGACTCGTGCTGGCTTTGGACCATGCGCAAGTCCTACGTGAGACGTGAGAATGACTCAGCTTTATTTTCATTAATTAAATAAGCGATAGTGATGGTAATTACCGACCGCGGAATGCAGCTTCTTTTCAAACTCCAGCTCATCTTTAAGGATTTGAATGTGATGCGACTTCCTGAGCAAAAACAATATTAAACCCTCGACGCAGTCAAATGCGCTATTTATATTGATGTGCGACTATGGGATGGTTAACTGAAAGTCCAATTGAGCTGCAATTAGTCACGAGGAGGATTTTCCTTGGGGTGTGGCCCCAGCAGCAAAGCAATTATGTCAGCACTAATATCCACTATCCATTTTGTTGTTGGCATATTTTTGATAAAATGGCCGGGCGGGCCTCACCTTGCTTCCAGCTCGTCAAAATCAATCTTCAGCTTGGACAACTTCACCTGCAGACGTTCACGCTCTGTGGCCTCTGAGTCCAGAGCCGCACGGGCTTTCGCCAGATTGGATTCTTTCTTCGTGTCCCTGTGATGACAGATATACACATAAACTGAGAATATGGAAAATTTCGGGCAGTCGGAGAAATCAGCGTGAACAAACAAATACATACAGCCGAGTTAAAAAAACACCAGAACAATCACCATGACAATTGCGAACACACAGAAAGAAAATAAATAACTGGAACATGACTCAAACACCGGTGATCCCAACATCACCACAACAAATTCAATGTCGGTCACACCCTGAACGTATTTCTTTTCCTGGGCCGCGATGTGACTTTTGACACAAATACCTACGCCGCCACCACGTTTTGTAGCCAAGTCAGGACAGTTTGTGTAAGAATCACTTCGGTTCCTGCAAAACATCGTGTAGCCTTCCAAGCAAGCACGTCCATCGGCCACTGATCCTTGGAGGTGTGTCTCTGTGAAGCACAAAACATCAGCGAAAAGCAGTTCGTGATGAGACACGATATCTTGCACGTGACAAGACAGCCCTTCGGTGTTATGATGGACGACAACCAGATGATTTGCCCGATCTACCGACGGCATCACGTGAAGGAGGGGCATGACGCTCTCTAAAGAATCCTCTGCCATCTCAGCAAGAGCAGCAGTGATTTGTGGATTTGCATGAAGCCTTCTCTCATCCATATGCAGAATATGCAGACCACTGAGCGAAGTCACTCTACTCAGAGCTACGTACCCCATGCCGTGTTCGAAAACACCTTTCAGCGAAACTGCAGCCTGTGACGTTGTCATGCCTTGTACCTTGTGAATCGTGCAGGCAAAAGCAAGCTTGATGGGAAACTGTCGGCGCGTCACTCCAGCCTTGTTCAGCTTCTCCTCCAGTCTGTCAATGTACACGGGGTTAGCAGCACGCGCTGTGTTACTCACATGATCGAGTTCCAACCCAAGTTTCTGGACACGGGCTTCATTTGGATAGTTCACCAATTTGACAACTTTTGCAAACATCCCGTTGCACAGACCTGATTGAACATCAACGTTCCGTGTGATCATAACACGAGCACCCAAGGCAACTTTGATTGAGTCCGGGAGCTCATTCTTAGCGCCTTGCACAGGGGAAGCTTGCCTTGCCATTCTGCCAGTTCCTTTGTCTTTCTTGTAGTCATCCGCGTCAATCTGCACAATGTCCTTATGAAACAGTTCCAGCATCGCAGAGTTATGGCCATCCACCTGTTTATTGGTGGCAAAAACATGCAGAATATGCTTTGGACACATTTCTGGGGAAGTGTACCTCGTGGCAAGGAGAGCTCTGTCCATTTCCGACAGTTCATCTGACTTTTCTTTGACGCGGAGTCGGTTCAGCAGTTCGGCAAAGGCGACATCGTCTTTCTGCCTCATGATGGCGGTGAGCGTGATCTTTTTGAAGTCGTCACGCCAGTGGTCCAGCCGCGTAGGATCGTACACGCACAGAGGTTTGGACTGTCTCACGGGAGGGAGCTGAAAGAAATCTCCAACAGCAAGAACAGACATGCCACCGAAAGGTAAATTAATTCCTTTGATTTGTTTCAACCTGGCATTCACGTAGGCAAAGAGGTCTTTCGACACCATGGAAATCTCATTGATGATGAGTATTTCGGCGATGGACAGCTCGGCTCTGACTTCGTCCAGTTTATTGCCCAGCCCGTGGTACGGGGGTTTGAGACTTCTCGGCAGTTTGAGTAGACAATGCAACGTTGCCCCGGAAATGTTGAACGCCGCCGTGCCAGTGAAAGCTGCGAGAACAACCGTTTGCTTGGAAATGTCGGCCTCCTCAGCCAGTCGTGGTAGTCTCTGCAGTATTTTGGTAGCCTCTGCGTGGATACACTTGATCAGATGCGATTTGCCGGTCCCGGCGCCACCGTTGATGTGGTAGAAGAACTGCTCAATGGGCTTTGAGCTACACACACGTTTTATGCACCAATCTCTGACCTTGTAGAAGACGGACGCTTGCTTTTGGTTCAGGTTACGATACATGTCGCGTAACACTGCGGGATCGATGGCTGCAGCCTCTGTCACGATGGACATTTGCGTTGTTTTGGACCTGACGTTATAGTCCGGGACATTTTCCTCTACGTTGTCGTTCGGTTCATCTCTCGCTTTCATTTCCTCAACGCATTCGAGTCTTTGCAACTCACTCTCGGGAGCCAGGTGGCACCATTCGTTTATGACGAGCCCACTCTCCTCCACCTCTTGGATGGCGTTGTCAATGTCTCGACTGTATTTCTCATACCTTTCTCTGTTCCTTCTGAATATTTGGCACACGCGCTCCACAGAGTCGTTATACGGTAACTGTACACAGGCGTTATCATGAAACAACTGATAGGAAGGACAGCGTTCAGATTTTAATTGGCAATCAGCACGATGAGGCAGGTACAGCTTGAGCAAGGAGCAGTAATATTCCTCCGGATTCTTTTGTTCAGAGTATTTGCAGTATTTGATGACCGCATGTTTTTCTGTTCTTTTCTGGACAAAGCCCATGTCGTTCAGCAGAGGCAAAACATTCTTACCTTTGGCTTGTTTGCCATAAACAATTCTGCACATTGATGCAAAATCAGCCAAGCACATGACTTCAAATTCCTCTGTTTGAGGTCTGGATTTGTATTTTTCCGGCAGGCCAGTCATCCACACTTCATGAGATTCCTGCGTTTTGCCCTCAAGGAGCGAGAGAGGATAACTCATTTTCAGCGCATTGTCACTCGTTTGTACAAATACCACCACCATGCGGGAGGACTGTTTCATATGCAAGCCGCACGCACGTGCGACGCATTCCTGAGCACTCACTTCTCTTTTCTTGGAGTACGCTTGCATAATTTGCTTCATTTCATCGCTCTCGTTGACATTTGCGCAGCGGGAGTTTTCAATGACCGATTTCAGGTATTGGCTCAGACCGTGTTCAGCCTTGCTGATGTAGCTGCAGATGTATGCGATGCAAGAGTAGGCATTCAGGATGTATTGGATGTCCAGGTTTCCATCCCAGGCAAGAAGCAAATGGCGGTTGTAGTTGTTGACCCAGCAGTCTTTCGGTTCTCGCTTAAGCACGACAGAACTCGACGAGGCCGTCATGCGCAAACAGTTCATGTACTCGTCACCGGTGAGCTTACATTTAGCCAGTAGCTGAGGCAAAGTCAGGGATGCCGTTTCAGGCTCATTCAGCAGATTTAGCACGGGAACAAGCTTGGCATTCGACGACAACCGATCGTCATTGCGTTGATCTCGATTGTCGTCGTCGACGGGCGCAGGTCTGACGATCATTGTTTCATCGCACGGTTGTTTGGGGAATCCAAAGCGGCAATTTGCACCTTGGTGTTTGACGCACGATTTGGAGTGACTTTTGCTGTGCATCTGAACCTCTGTGACCTTTTTGTACAATTCCGGTTCCTTCTGCGGGTCCGTTAGCTCGGCCGAGATGTAGCGAGACACAAAATGACGGATGGCTCCATCCGTGGCTTCCTCAAATACAGGGGCACCTCGAACCCATATGAGGCAATGAATGTGAGGACTTCCTCTGTGTTGAAACTCCAGTCGGTAAAAGTAGTCGACGACCTCACCAATCGGTTGCGCCGGAGAGAGGATCAAATCTCTGAACAGAGCTTCCACACGCTTGTCAAACATGCGCATCGTCGTCACAGGATTGCTGCGTAGGATCTCACACTTGGTAGCCCAGTCAAGTTGGGCGAAATTCACTACTTCACCTTGTTGCGCTTTGATGGCGGTGATGACCTCTTCCCAACGCATTTCGGCAGCAGAAAATGTGCAAAAGAACATGGGTGTGCCCAGCTGCCGGATCATAGCAAAAAGATCTTTGGTGGTTTTCTCCCAATAGGCCGGCGTACCTCTCAGCGGTGTCATGAATCGGACAGCATCTTTGCTGCGCACCAGTTTCTCAACTTCACGTTTGTCCTGAAGCATGGCATTGTGTATCCTTCGACCATCCCTGGTAAAAGGCTTACCTTTGCGCAGCTGTATTGTCATGCTCGACGTTGCCTGGTAAATTTCAGTCACAAACTGGGCAAAGAACAAGTAGTTGGTATCTCGAGCAAAGCGTTCATCCACGCAACACAGACGGGTTTTGAAATATTTGCTTAGTGTGAGTTTTATTGCTCTCTCTTCATCGAGGGTGTTGTGACCAGTGGGAAACTGCACCGGAAAAGCCATGGCCTCAAGCTTGGGAGTCTTGAAAAAACTTACTGGGTTGTTTCTTTCTGCAGGAGCAACACAATAAATGCCCTCTGTAAAACTCATAATTTCCTCTGCCACATCATTGGGTTGGAGACATGATTCAAGTATCACTCCACCATTTGGTTGATCACCGTCTTCCGAATTTTCTTGTTGCTGTTTGTTACCACTGTTGTCATGTTGAGAGTCACTGTTCATCCCACACAGAGCATCACTTTCAAATCTGTACATCTCCTCCAGAGCTTCCTCATTGTACTCACTGTCGCTCATTTGCGCTTCATCGGAGCTGCTCTCATCGTCAGTGAGGGTTGGGTCGCAAAGGTCCGCATCGTCGCGAATGGTTATGTCTCTGTACTGTGGATGGACTTGTTTCAGTTTCATCAGAGCGCTCATTAGCTTAGACCAAGTGACAGTTTGAAAAAACTGATGGCCTTTGTAGCAAAGCCGTCTCTTCAGTTTCACTCTCAACATCTGTGACTTACTTCTTAGTCTGGGCAAGACATTGACCGTCTCTTGTACTTCCGATGGCACGCACACCACATTTCCACGAATGGCTCGTTGTTGACCTTTGGGAAGAGGTACAATTTTGGCAAATGATATGCATTTGGAAATGAGGTGTCTCTCCAGTATGTTCAATCCACACAGTTCCTTTGGAATATCAGAGAGTGTGAGATTGTTCGCAACAGCAAGTGCAGGCATTTTACCATCTTTGAGGTGACTATAGCAAGTGTGACATATCCACTCCAGTTTTCTTTCAGCTGGTACGCTGCACGAGGCCTGACATTCATCATCACAGATATGGACAAATTGTCCCGTGAGACAACTTGCAACAACATGTCTGTTTTTCTTATAAAATCTACGTTGACAAGCGCGTACTTGGTTCGGAAACAATGCTCTGTGGCAAACAGTGCAGACAAATGTGGGGCCATTCTTAATTTGGGCTTTGAATACCTCAACAGCTTTCATGAGCACACAGTCATTTCGCTCCCTACATAGTCGGTTTATGACTTAGTATTTTTTCAAAAGCGTACTTACTCTGCGCATTGTTTTGGTCTTCAGTGAATCACATTTTTTTGCCATTATGCGCCTCATGATTTCCTGATGTTTTAATCGGAATTCAGGGTTGTTTAAATAACGGCGTGTCATGTAAGAGCGCTGCCTGTTTCGAAACCCAACATCGTCACGGTAACGTTCTGTGATGTAAGCGCGTCGTCTCATCGTAAAACACTCATCTGTCCTATAACGACGTGAGAAACGGGAAAGGTTTTTCTTCTTAAACTCATGATCCGTCTGACAACGTTGTGTAAAATAGGACTTTTGTTTGGCACAAAAACGCTTGTCCTGTTGATAACGGGTTCTAATATAACCCAATTTCCTTTGTCTTACCTCTGCAATTTGACTGTACTGTTCCCTCTCTTTAGAGTTTTTCATCATTCTCTTTAGTTCCTGTTTTTTACGTCTCACTTCCAATTTTTCTTTTAACTTTTCTTGTGCTTTTATTTGTCGTAGGAACTTTTCTCTACGAGATTTTGGAATTTTTGTCACATTTGCCAGCTGTTTACCTGTAGTGAAAACCACTCCACTGTCGTTATCGGTAAATTCTTGGTGGTGACGTTCACCTGAACACCGTCTAGTGTCGCTCGTCTCAACACATGAGACAATCTCAGCAACAGGTCTGCTTGCGGCAACACTGATTTGCGTCATCCACTGCTTCTGTGTCAGCGTTTTCTCTCGTGTGTCTGTCTGTGCATTAAAACTGAGAGATGAATAGAATTCAAGTCGACGTTGCAATGTGATCAACTGCAATTTTCAAAACCGCAAAGGCTGCAATTTGAAAAAGAAAATGTGCGTATATTTATTTATTGAATGACTACCATTTCAGTCAAACTGTTTTCTAAGTTGTATTTGAGGTAGTGCCCTTTTTTTGTATTGAAGTTAATGTATCGCTTGTGTTTGGTAAATATGTAGAAAGAGAACCTTAAAAAAAATGGCAGATTAAGTCAAAAACAACAATGACATATGTATCGTTGGCTGTTTTTGCTTCGTTTCAGTTTACTTTGGGGTTGAAGAAGGATGACGTGCACCTGCATCAACAACCTCCACCCGAAGACCACGACGAGTTGGCCACCCGAAAGTCAATTTGGTCTGAGATATTTATTTGTTATTGTTACGACATTGTCTTGAAGTCTGTTCCATGTTTTTGTCAATAAATGTCTGACAGTAAAGCCCATAAGTGGCCTTACGATATTTCAGTTTTGCAAATATATATATATATATATATATATATATACGATGTCTTTGAATCTCAGAAAAAGAGATTTCTGTAGTTCAATCTAATAAGTGAAATTCTCAAAAGACACCTGCCAAAGTGTTATAAATCAAGTAGTTCAATTCACAAGTAAGCAAATAGTTTTATTCATGTTTTAAAAAGACATTCCGTTAAAAAATAAATATAATTATCATGCCTTCAAGTATAAAAACAATAATATGTAATAAATATCTTCTTTAAATAATTCATACGACTGTTTGCAATAAATAAGGTCTTAGATTCACAATGGCTTTTTTGAATGAGCAATAAATAGGTTATCTACAGAATAAAAAAATTAAAAAACTCAGTGCGTCATGCAAAAACAAATACATCATCAATCCGTCAGTGGGTTACGACACGTCAGTGCAGATCCAACAACTTAATTCACTTCATGTTTTGCCCAACATTTCCGACGGGCTTCAGTGGCGGACGTGACTACCGCAATAAACTAAACATGGCGAAGACCTTGGCATGTTTTCCCCTTCGCCGTTCTTTGCGCCTCAGCGCCCTCTCGCCGTCAACAATGAAGATGTAGAGCTTCCGCAGGATGTTGTCCGCCGTCATCTTTCTGTGGAAAGCATCGGGGTGGTACAGTGACCTCAATAGGCTCTCTTCCTCATTGCTACTCAGGCCTGTGACCTCTTCTGGTTTTTTCATCTGCCGGACAAGAGTAAGCAACACAATGTCAAAATAGGTATTATAGTAACAGCAAAATTCATTTCCTATCCCTAAATTGTCACACTGGCCAACCTTTTGTTTGATATTGTAGAGCAGGAGTTCAGAGTAGTGTTTGGCCTCAGACAGAATTTTACTGCCGGGATATTCCTTCTCCACGTGCTTGAGAAGAATTATGTAAGTGGACAGACCTTGGGCCAGCCTGTGCAGGCAAGCCTCCTGGAAAAAAGAATATTTAGGTCAGTTAAAAAACAAATATCTATTCAACCTACGCATAAAAGTCAAGCCGATGCTAGCAAACAATTATGGAAAGTGTCAGTGTCTGTATTTTCTCCCACCTCTGGTGGTTTTCCATTTCTGGTTCTTACCTTGCTAAAGTTGGAGCTGGGGCAGTTTGCTGGAAACTGAGGTGCTTTGTAGCGCTCCAGTAAATGAAAGTTGACATTGTTTTGGAATTCATCATCAAACTGATTGTCAGGTTTATTTCAATGACTGAATAACTATTAAGAGAAGAGCAACAGCAAACAAACCACAAGTGAGACAGAATATTAAGTCTTTTCTCGCGAGGAGTGCAGTACAGATAGCTTAATACAATCTCTACACACACTAAATATGTGTAGGCACTCCCGCTCTTTTTATTTGGATTTGCCCTACCCACAGTGTGAGACAAGCCCCTAAAGAAAGGAGGGGGAAAGCATGTGGGCTTTGCCTCGTAAGGAAAAATCACTAGGTGTTTACATACTAATAAAGACATCTGGGAAGAGGAGTTTGAGTGGACTGGATACAGAAGAGAAAACCTTTGACCTCAAGTAAAAACATAGCAAGGGAAGTTTTACGACATTGTGTAGGATGCAACAAACTAAGTTATTTATTACTGGTTATATACATTCCAACCTAATCCTACGATCAAGATAGTTAGGAAACCCTGACTTTAATGGTCACTTGGAGGTTCATCTGGGGTGCAAGACAGCAATGAGGCATGTTGTCTAACAAAGTGGTCATTGTTAGAAAGGAACTGTCCTTCCGTGGTACATCATAAAAACAGCAAGGCCAAACAGCAAGCATATAATGCAGTAATATTGCGGTAAGGCATTGATTAGAGAACGCATGATAACATATATATACATTTTTCTAACAATTCCCTCCTGTTTATCATAAGTTCTCAGAGACCATCTTATCACCTAAAAGCGGCCATTTCAAAAAAGATTTTCAGCCGTAAGAACACAATTCATAAGAACAAATTTACACCCGGGAGGAGATTGAGCCTTAATAATCAATGTCAGAGTCGGGAAACAAACCGGACAGGTTTACCAGAGGAGCCTCAAAGATGGAGCCATCGCTAGAGCGACAACCCTCGTCAGTCGCAAAGTCGTCCCCTTGGAGCAACGAAAAAGTCTCAGCTGCTGGAGAGATAGCAGTTGTAATTAACCTGTTAATTAGAGACCGGAGACACGGAATACAACATCATCCACACAAGGTCAAAACAGCAGAAAAAACGGCAAGGGAGACTAGGACCGAGGAAACCAGGGTACGGTACTGTCTGAACACGTTTAGCCAGTCGTTCCAAACCTCCGTGTTCACTCCACTGCGTTCCTTCATTTTCCCATTCAAGGTCCTCAGGCCCTCAAGGGCCTGGGACAGGCTTCCATCAGCGGCAGTATTATTTGGAATGAATGTGCAGCATTGCTCACCAAACATGGCGCAGACACCACCCTCTTTTGAGAGTAGCATATCAAGGGCCATTCGGTTCTGGAAAGCCATGAGGGAAGTCGCGGCCAGTTGGGAGTAGACCGCCCTGAAACCCGCCTCGGTCCAATTTCCAAGCCTCTGCACGTTGTAATGGATGTAGTTGATCCTGTCGACATTTTTGTTAAGAGTACACCACCAACACAGGGTGGATTCAAAACCAGCTGCTATCTGATTCACCAGCTTACACTTATCCGGTACTCCTCTGGGAACACCAATTGCATCAATTTCGGTCAGATCATCGTCGGCTGTCAAATTCAAAGATATTTTGGTTTTTACCAGCTTTTTCTTTTTTCAGATCTTGGGATGTTGATACATATACAATTTAGCTTGACTACATTCTCTGAAAGCAATGGCTTCTTTTTTCTTTCTTCAATGGATATTACTATAAAGAATGCTCTGTCACACATTTCATAATCCAATATACGTGATAGATTTCACACAATCTTTGATCATTGGTGACGGTACAACATAAGGCAATGGTCACAAACCCATACATATGACATATTAAATTTTGTTTGTCTTTACAGCTTGTTTTGCCATTAGCAATCAATTGCTTCGTTTAGCAGTTTACTCTAATACTAGTTACCTGAAACAAATTATCCACATTCACTTTAGATATATTCATCCCATTCTTTAACATCTACAGCGGTTGTTGACAAAGTACACATATAAACATCATACTTTCATGGCAGTCCAGATCTGACACAGCAGATCATCCTGCAAAGGTCAAATTGATCTTTTAAATCGCTACAATGCAGCATAATTTTTTTTGGAGTGATCAATATAAGTTGTTCACTCATCTCTCCCCTACTCATTATGACTTAGTTCCCACAAATACCATATTGCTGAAGTTAACAAAGTGGCAACAAAGATAGCCACCTTACATGCAATAACGTCATTGTTCCATTTTCTTGTTCCCGGCATTTCTCTAAGAGGTAAGGCTCCCTTTGGGTCACTTTTTCCCGATTGAACGTTACCTCAAAAGAAATTACCCTTTTGTAATTTGCAAGGACCACCTCAACTGACCTTTCTGCTATTTTAATGGCAGTTGATGTAATTATCAATATTCAATGTGGCCCTTCCCCCGTGGAAGAACACCAGCGTTTTGTTTTCAATGCTCTTAATGAGAACGTGCTTTGTTCTTTTTGCCTTTAAAATATTAATTATAAATATAAAATGTAAATGCCAAATTTGAATCATCCTTAGTTTCCCACTTGGTTTTAAAACATGGTAATCTATATTGTCGCCCAAACAATTTTCCATACGGGGTTAACCCACAGTACTTGTAATATTTAGTACAGTTTGACCAGGTCTAAACATTTTGTCCATGATCTTCCATTTTTCCCATGCACATTTTCACACTTTATACCAGTTCTGTCACGAGAATTAATTTCCGAAATCCCATATCTCGGTATTATTTCTTTACATAACGTTTTTGCCACTGTTAAGGCATTCAGTGTTTTTGTTGAAGCCAATTCAAACCATTTTGAGAATGCATCTTTAATGACCAGGCAGTATAACCCTGTGGATTGCATGTTAAACAAGCTCTTCAAAAAATTTTTTTACATAACTGTTTAACTGTTTTGAATATGAATCAAATTCACATGATGTATAAAGCTGACTGAACTGCCCTATTATCCCTCCTCTTGAGCCATGCGACACACAACCATGGCTCAATATTGCTGCCCGCTTGTATAGGATTTTTGGAGGATAGGTCAGTCTTCTGGTCATTTATAGATGCCATTCTCTACTCTTGCCCCTCTCTTTGTCCATGATTGATTGCCCCTCTCTTTGTCCATGATTGAATTTCAATCTATGGACTTTGTCGCTGCACATCTTTAAAAATGTTTCAGTAATTCAATCCGCTTCTTGTGTGTATAAAATTTGAAGCGTCTTTTGCACTGCAGCTATGCGGTTCCGTCCGCAAGCTTGTTACCTCTTGACACCTTATCAGTCTCGTGCGTGCCCTGCACACGTGCACATAGCTATTTGTCGTGGCAATTGGACTGCTTCCACAACTAGCTTAGTTGTAGTTTCTTGTAGTTTCTTTTCAATCAGTTTCTCATCGTTTATCACAAGAATCTTAGTAAGTTGAACAAAAGTCAAAAAGTATGTTTTATTTTACTCAATTGTACGATTTAGAGAATCCATATGTAGTAAAGCGTTGTATTACTACATATGATTTCATCTTCATTTAATTTTGACACACCTTTCAAAATGCTTCTCAGTGTCCCAGTGCACACATGCTTTGCGTGTGTAACTGGTTGTCTCAACCCGTGTTCCACATCCTAATCTTTCCTTCCTCAAGGTGTCAAACCAATCCACTAATTGGAAAAGATAAAAATCAACAAATTAACCATCAGTAAATTAATATAATAGTTAATTGTTGTTGTTTCTTAACTGTAACTAACTCAATCACTCTCTTAACCTCAAATGTAAAAACTTGTGTAGTCCTTACACAACCAATCGACTATTTCTTCTAAATTTAGCTTTGAAATGTTGTTATTTAATCATTTTGCTTCATCCAATCCCAGAAAGCAAGTTCCTTCCATCTCTCAAATTTGGTTTCATCAGGGATAGGCATTAATGCAGTGTGGACCAGTTCCTGCCCACAAAAAATTGCTTGCCTTTCTTTTCTTCTTATTTTCTTTTCAAAATTGCTTTTGTTTTGCGGTGCAAATCAATTCTTTTGTGCACCTACATTAGCCAATTTCAACACATAACACTGACAGTACACAGACAACACAAAAACTTACAGCAGAGACACAGCTCACAAACGATACAAACAAACAACGCTGCGCAAACGTCATCCCCTGTTTTGACGTTTTGGTTATACTTTTGTTTTCCCATCAGTGCCTTTTATCCTTCATGCAAATATTGTCACATCTTCCTTAAGCATCACTCTCTGAGAAAATCACACTGTCCCTGTTTCGCCTGCAGCCACAGCACCCCTCGTGCGAAGGGGGGGGGGGCGCAGCATCAATGTTGATTGGTCACAGGCTGGCCATTTCCTGCAACAACCATGATGCCGGCCCACCGCCCACACGAGCATAGCAAAGGCCCACGCGGACAGCCCCGCGACAACGCGTGAGCGCAGGCACGCCTATCAGTTTCACCTTCTCAAAGGGCAGGCCAACTCTGCTGTTGCCCTCCCCTATCATGTTCACCTTCAACATCTTTCAGTCTTCTACACAACATTTGCTGTCTCATTCTCGTCCTATCAAGCCACCATTCTAGTCACTTTCTGCCACACACGTCTTATTTTCTCTACTGCCACACACTGCTCATCTTAGTTTCTCCAACAAACTTAAACACATCATCGTCCACTTCTCAATTTCCCTATTATTGCTCAACAGCCTCCAGAACATTCTCCATTACTGATTTCTTCCACAGAACACACATCTCACTCGCACTCATACACACACCCATTCATGAGGATCCTCCGCGCGCACACGCACACACACACCAGCACAAAAGGATGACGCACAACATATAAGAACACATAGAAGCACTAAGAACATCTTTTTGCTCGTATTACTTGTCTGATTTATTCTCTATTTCACTTTTAGAAACTACGTGTAATTCTTTTCTATTTATTTAGCAAATTTTAACTTCAATGTTTCTATATCTTACTTTATCCTTTTAACATAAATATCTCCTTATATTTAAGCTAATTTTCTCCTTAATTTTGGCAGCCAGGTTCCCACTTCATTACATGGAAACCTGATCTGTTTTGATTTTGGCCTAGTCATAGTGTTTCTGTTAATTTGTGCAGTCACGTGCCATGTGACCGTTTTCTCCGCAATTCCAGCATTTTATTGGAGGTTGCACAACTCCTCTTCCTCGGCCTCTAAAGCCTCCTTTAGACATTGCTCGCCCTCTCTGGCCTTTCTGTCCTCTGCCTGCATTTTAGTAAAAAGTGTCACTATCCTGATCTACCAGAAAAGTGTGTTTTGAAGCTTTCATTTGTTTTCGTTTTTGTTTGTCTATTACTACTTTTTCCGCATGGAGGGCATGATTTATATATTCCTCCCGCTATGATCTTTAGTTTTGAATTTGTAGCATGTGTTTTCTCTACGTGCTTCTCTACTTTCTCTAGACTTCTCCCTTCTTCTCTAACTCTGTAAATTTTGGTTTTCTCTTGCCTGCCTACTGTTAGGCCCAGTCTCATCATCTTCCTACCTGCAATACAGTGCTTTCTGAGCTCTCTCTCTTTCCCTCTCTTTCTCTCTCTCTCTTTCTCTCTCTCCCAAAACACTACATCATCAGATGCCTTCTTTAATTTCTTTAAGATTTATTTATGTTGTTTCGTTTATGGCACCTCTAAGTCCTAATAATTTGGTTGTCCCTCAAATTTATATTTTTTAACCCATTTATCGAAATCTTTTTTTTTAATCGGTTGGGATCCTGCCTTTCAATTATTTTCCAATCTTTGCATTTTAGTTCATGTCGGGGTAGGGACTTTCGCTTACTATTTAAGAGGAGCGCTCAAATGAGATCACTCTCAGTCAAACCGTTCACAAGCATACCACGCGCGTTTTTTTTTTTTTAAGAACAGAGGAGTCTGCCCCTCCTGCTGCGGAATTTAACTAACATAAAACGTTAGGGGGCTCCACATCCGCCCCTGCAGAATTTAACTGTTTCTAGTTGTACTTGATAGGGTCTAGAATTCTCAAGGTTTTTTTGTTTTGTTTTTTTAATAACAGAGGAGTCCGCCCCTCCTGCTGCAGAATTTAACTAGCTTGAAAGCTAGGGGGCTCCACATCCGCCCCTGCGGAATTTAACTGTTTCTATTTAGTAGAATTAATATTCCTACTCACGGTCTGCTGATTCTCTTCCTCGGAAGATCTCGTCAACCCTCCCGGTGTCCAGCCGGACTGATCGAGACAGTCCCGTCAAAGGGCTTTTGTTTTACCTCGGCCGAGGATTGTCACCTGCGTCGAAGAGCCCGCTGGAACCGTTCAAGGCGTGTCGAGATCCCGGAACGAGCCCCCAATTTCTGTCAGGTTTATTTCAATGACTGAATAACTATTAAGAGAAGAGCAACAGCAAACAAACCACAAGTGAGACAGAATATTAAGTCTTTTCTCGCGAGGAGTGCAGTACAGATAGCTTAATACAATCTCTACACACACTAAATATGTGTAGGCACTCCCGCTCTTTTTATTTGGATTTGCCCTACCCACAGTGTGAGACAAGCCCCTAAAGAAAGGAGGGGGAAAGCATGTGGGCTTTGCCTCGTAAGGAAAAATCACTAGGTGTTTACATACTAATAAAGACATCTGGGAAGAGGAGTTTGAGTGGACTGGATACAGAAGAGAAAACCTTTGACCTCAAGTAAAAACATAGCAAGGGAAGTTTTACGACATTGTGTAGGATGCAACAAACTAAGTTATTTATTACTGGTTATATACATTCCAACCTAATCCTACGATCAAGATAGTTAGGAAACCCTGACTTTAATGGTCACTTGGAGGTTCATCTGGGGTGCAAGACAGCAATGAGGCATGTTGTCTAACAAAGTGGTCATTGTTAGAAAGGAACTGTCCTTCCGTGGTACATCATAAAAACAGCAAGGCCAAACAGCAAGCATATAATGCAGTAATATTGCGGTAAGGCATTGATTAGAGAACGCATGATAACATATATATACATTTTTCTAACACTGATATTGAAATTAGTCACAAGTCAGATATGTTTTACAGCCAGGAGAAGACAATGAAGGTGCTTTCTGAATTTCCACTTACAGCTTTCTGGTGTTCTTTAGCGGTACCCAGAACCGAGTCCCAAACATGAGCAGAGGTCAGCAGGTCAGAGGGCGCCGTTTCCTCCTCACTTGAGGTGTCGCTTGATGGCAAGACGGTGGTCGCTTCTGTCAACGGAGCGCCATTGGCTCGCAGTACTAGAAAAGCCACCAAGCCCACCGCGAGAATTTGCGTGTCTAATGCGGAAGCAGAAGAAAATCATGAATGAATGGCAAAAGAGGAAGAAAATTCAGGAAACATTCATCACTGACTTACACATGTTGGGCATGTTGCGTCGAGATTACTCTTGCCTTGACCGCCTGCTCTCGTGGAACATGTCTTGACTTCTCATTGCACAGCCGTTATATATTCTACTGACCGCAGGGATTTCCGAATACCTTCCGGTTTCAATTATATACTGATGAAACCGATATTACACTCTTTTTTTTTGGTGCATACAGCAGAATGCAATTACACAGAATGAAAAAAGACGAATTTAATCATTTTTAAAGAACAACAACTTTATTTCAATTATTTCAATTAAATTTCACAACAGGTCGGAGCAGATTTTATATGATGGACGACAACCAGGTGATTTGCCCGATCTACCGACGGCATCACGTGAAGGAGGGGCATGACGCTCTCCAAAGAATCCTCTGCCATCTCAGCAAGAGCAGCAGTGATTTGTGGATTTGCATGAAGCCTTCTCTCATCCATATGCAGAATATGCAGACCACTGAGCGAAGTCACTCTACTCAGAGCTACGTACCCCATGCCGTGTTCGAAAACACCTTTCAGCGAAACTGCAGCCTGTGACGTTGTCATGCCTTGTACCTTGTGGATCGTGCAGGCAAAAGCAAGCTTGATGGGAAACTGTCGGCGCGTCACTCCAGCCTTGTTCAGCTTCTCCTCCAGTCTGTCAATTTACACGGGGTTAGCAGCACGCGCTGTGTTACTCACATGATCAAGTTCCAACCCAAGTTTCTGGACACGGGCTTTGTTAGGGTGGTGTTCACTCTAACTTATTTTGCAAGGACCACACTGGAGACAAGTTAGTCGTTTTAGACACCTGCAGGCGGAGAGTTCACTCGTCGCTGTGCTCTCAGCGATAGTCGAATGAAATCTGACTTAGGCCTCGTCAGGCGCTTATTTATTGAGAGAAACAAAGTGGGGTTGAAAGTGGGGGTTTGGGAACACACAGGTTGGGTGAAGAGGGGTCCCCTGCTGATCAAAGCATAGCAGGGGACCTTTTACGACGTTCTGTAAACAAAGCAACTTTGATTGCTTCCTCTGCAGCTAGTCAATAAGTTGAAATGATCTTAGCACTTTGGTAAACTAATTTTGTCTAGACAGGACAAACTAGTTAAATTTTTACAGGTTATATTCCAACATAATCATACGATGAAGATATTCTGCAAACCCTAACATATCCCTCCTGTTTTATCATATGATTATGTCAACCTCGATCAATCAAACGCAAGTAAGAAAATACAATGAAAGCAATAACTTCCAGTGAAGGTGAGGTTTTCCCACAATACTCCAGTCCAAAGTATGTGCAACTCAAAAAACCTGCGGCCAGATTATGTGCAGGAAAAGAGTTACACGGTCCCTCTGCCTTAGGCGACCAGACTGTTATCAATCAAGATAAAAATTGCTCGTGATTGTTCAGCCGTTGGGGGCTTGGCACGCCCACTGGTGGAGGGTGAGCACGATTCTCACCCCCTTCGCAGATCTGCTCCGTCCGGGGAGAACTCGGGAATGTCTGCTGCGTGGTCGTTGTCTTCAGTGGCTCAGGGTGGACTACCTGGCCACCAAGGGGGAAGAGGATTATTCTGCCTCTGTATGAACTGGGGCGGGGACTGTCGATGGCTGGTCTGGTTCCTTGCAGGAACCCTTCACTGGGGCGCACTGGGACAGATGATACCACGATCCTCCTTTGCCGGCCAGCCGGACGGCATTTGAGATGCGCTCCACCAATTTATAGGGTCCAGTCGACGCAGGCTCCGTCCCCCTCCTTCTTGGGAACGTTGGGGTGATCTGGACCTGGATCCGCCACCGAAAGGACAGCAGCACGTCCGGAAAACAGCAAAAAACAGCACCTTTTCTGCAACCTTTGCATTAGTCATTTGAGATGTTCTGCTCCTCTCATCACTGTTTTGGTTGCCCTGGTTACAGAGGCGTTGCTACACCAAAGGGAGGGAAGATTGTGTCTGTAGCAACGTTGATTAGCTAAGGAATGTAGTGTGGTGTGAACTAGCACTTCATTGTCGGCCCGTGACCCCCGCAGAGTCTGTCCATCTGTTCTTCTCCAGTTGTTGGCCGCGAATGAGATCAGATAACTTCTATTGCCGCTTTCCTGTGGAACAATGCAACTAGACCTTTGCTAGACTTTATATATGGCTGACAGGGATCAAAAGACATCCCTGTCACTAAAGAGGAAGAACGTAGATAAAAGGAAAGCCATAAACTCGTAAAGACAAGGCCTACAGGTCTGGCAGGCCAAGGCTTCACTTAAATTATTCCAACATTTCCCTCCTGTTTATCACACATTTGCTAAATTTCTACATTACCAAAAACAACCACTTCTCTTGATTTTCAGTTGTCGGATCACAAGTATGCGCACAAATATTTCCACCAGAGAGGATAAATGTTGCGACATCATTATTCGGAAACACACAGATCTGAGAAAAAGTCTGCAAACTCAAGTGCAAAAATTGCATCATCATCATCGTTATCATCAACATGTTGCTGTTCAGACATTAGGCATCCCCGGGCCATCTCGTCGTCCATGGGCGAGATTGCTGTAGTGATAAGATGATTAAACAGAGCACGGAGACATGGAATACAACAACATCCACACAAGGTGAGTATAGCAGTAATTGAGGACACAAGAGCTTTATACTTCCCAAAAGCAGTCATCCACTTGTTGTGCTCTTTCATCCTCGTGTTGAGGGCTTGCAAGTTTGCAATCATCTTCGTCAGGCTTCCATCAGGGGCGATGTCATTCCGGATGAAAGGTGCAGCATTGTTCCCTGAACATTGCGCAGACCCTTCCTTCCCCAGACAACAACATAACAAGAGCATTGCGGTTCTGGATTGACATTAGGGAAAGCGTGGCTAGCTTTTCGTGCACTGCCTCAAGTCCCGCTTGTGTCCGTTTGCCCAATTTCTGCATGTTGCAATGGATGTAATTTATCCTGTCAACGTTCTTGTTCATCGTCCACCAGCAGCAAATGGAGGACTCCCATCCCGCTTCAATTTGGTCAATTAATTCTTATTAATCAGGAACTCCTCTGGGGACTCTAATTGCATCAATGTCAGTCAGATCATCGTCGCCTCTCAAATTTAAAGACATTATGTTTTTTTTTTGTTTTTTTTTTTTTTTCTTTTCCAGCTTTTTACCAGATCTTGGCATGTCGGTACATATACAATTTTGGTTGACTACATTCTCTAAAAGCAATGGTTTCTTTTCTTTTTCTTCCATTCAACGGATATTATATAGAACACTCTGTCGCACATTTCCACAATCAGTAAACAAACTATCCACATTCATTTTTGAGATATTGATTCCATTCTTTAACATCTACAGCAGTTGTTGACAAACTATTATTTCTTTACATAACGTTTTTGCCACTGTTAAGGCCTTCAGTGTTTATTTTGAAGCCAATTCAATCCATTTTTAGAATGCATCTATTATGACCAGGCATTATAACCCTGTGGATCGTGTTAAGCACATGTTAAACAAGCTCTACAAAAAAAATTTATAAACGTTTTGAATATGAATCAACTTCATATGTTGTATAAAGCTGACTGAACTGCCCTTCCATCCCCCCTGTTGAGCCAGGTGTCAACGGCACGTGACAACACCATGGCTCAATACAGCTGCCCATTTGTATCGTTTCCTTTCCTTTCTCAACGTGACAACCCAATCCACCAATCGAATAAAAAAAAATAAACAAAATAAAAAAAATAACTGCTGGTAAAATAATATAATAGGAGCCTGTTGTAGTTCCATAACTTTAACAAACTCAATCGCTCTCTTATTCTCAAATTTTAAATTTAGCTTTGAAATGTCGGTATTTCATAATTGTACATCATCTAATTCCAGAAAGCAAGTTCTTTCGATCTCTCAAATTTTGTCTAATCAAGGCTAGGCACTAAAGGAGCGTGGACCAGTTACTGCCCATAAACAAATTGCTCGCTTTTTATTTTTATTTTTTTATTTTTCCTTCCTATCTTAACAAAATCGGTTTTGTTTTGCGGTGCAAATCAGATAGACTACAGATAAATAAATTCTTTAGTGCACCTATATTAGGGAATTTCATTCTTTTGACACATAACACAACACACAGACAACACAAAAACAGCAGAGACACAGCTCACAAACAATACCAACAAACAACGCTGCGCAGACGTCATCCTCTATTTTGACGTGTTGGTTATACTTTTTCTTTATCTTTTTTTTCTTTCCTCAGTGCCTTTTATCCTTCGTGCAACTATTGTCACACCTTCCCTAGGCATCACCCTGCTTCAATATCACTTGCCACCACGCACTCAGCACACCCCTGGAGTGGGTACGACCCCACTCCGCGCGCAGCCACAGCAAGGGAAGCAAGAGGGGGGGGGGCCGGCATTTTCATACTGATTTATCCCAGCCTGGCCAGTACTGGGACAATCAATGCCGCCGACCCCCACTCGCGCCAACCCAGCAAACAGCTACCCGCAGAGTCCAGAGCCCCACACCTACATCAGTCTCCCCCACAATCAAATTACAATATCAATCACCACAGGAGCCGGCTCCTACACGCTTCTCACACCACAATACCACACTCCCCCCTCCACAGTCCAGTCTAAGTGGAGACAATGGAAGACAGGAAGGCACAGGTGAGACACCGAAGGAGCAAGCTCCAGCAGTCCTCCCACTAACCAATTACAACATACAACAAAAGCACAAATCACTTATGTCTGTTTGGGAGGATCACAACAGCCAAACGTTACAAATGACAAACCACAAGACACAGGTCTGGGAACCACATCAACGACGCAAACGCCGGGTCAAGGACTGTTCTTCGTCTGTTCTTTGCAACTCTTGTCAAAAGCAACCTTTATTTTTCTTTCGTTTGTATTTGCTCGGGTTTTTTATTTCCCTTCCTAGCATCTAACTTACTCAAAATAATTCTTCCTTCAAAGTCGCTCAACTACTTGCCCATAGCAGTCTCCAACAACTTCAATCATTCAACCTGTATTTTCCCTTCAGTCGGGCATTCAGTCATCAATGCTCATTTGCATCTTACACACAGTCTCCAAAAAGGAGTCTTTCCATCACATTGGTCCCAATTCATCCAAGCACTCCACACAACATTCACATACCATTTTCAATTCAAGGTTCCTGATAGAACAATCCACTAATCCCAAAAAAACTCAATACAATAAAAACGGCTGGCAAATTAATTAAATTAAGTTTTTTCTTTGTTTTGAAATTTAAAGAACTCAATCTCTCAGATTCAGCTTGCATATAGAAGATCGTATAATCTTACAACACAACCAATCAATAATTTCTATTAAATGTAGCATACAATGTCTGTGTATTAGCATGAGCGGTCAAACAAGGGGGGGGGGGAAGCTTGACATGTTGAAAATTTGGCTTTTCCTCTGCCTCTTCCTCCACCCTTTGATTGGTATTGTTTTGCACGACGACACGCTCTCGCCAAGTGGCCCCGTTTCCCACAGTTCCAACAGTCCAAATTTGAGCTGGAGTTTGAATTGAATGGCGGCCTGCGGCCTTGTTGGTCTCTTACTCCTCCTCTGCCCTTTTGGGAGCTTCGGAAGAAGATTGTTGCATCTTCATTTAGATCATTATCATCATCAAATGGGATGCCACTGTGCACCCAGAATTCTTTTCCAAACCTTAATTGAATGGTGGTCTCATCACTTTTTATCTTTCCATTTTTTTGTCTCTTGAGTTTGTTCTCTTCTCTCTTGCGCAGGTTTCAACCACATTCTAGCACAATTCAACTCTCTCTCTTTCCTTCTACACCATACTTTTTCCTCCACTTCGGCATGTATTGCATACAATTAAGACATTTACTCGCCATGAACTTCTCATCTTCTTCAAGAGCTAGAGATCTACCGTTCTTATTTCCCATCTTAATTTGGTATTTTTGGTTTATACAATTTTTTTATTTCCTTTTTTTTTTTCCTTTTCTTTGAGGATCCTCAATGCAGGTTTAAATTGACCCCTCACCAAATTCTCTCTGCAGTCAATTTATCCTACCAGTCGCACACTCAACCACACAACATTCATGCAAACAGCCTGGAACAACGGACAAAAAAAAAGAATCCACGCCCTTCTTCACTTAAGAAAAAGAAGTTCTGTTCTTTTTCTTAGCCCGTTCCTTCCACTGGGACTTGAAACCCAGCTGTTTCATAGCTTGGAAACACCAAAGCCGTATCTCATAGCTTGGAAACACCAAAGCCGTATCTCATAGCTTGGAAACACCAAAGCCGTATCTCATAGCTCGGACAAACCAAAGCCGTATCTGCGCTTTTTTCTATGACTTACTTGTCTCCCTTGGTCCGCTGCAATGTGGGACCCCGTCAAACCACCTCTGACAGACGAAGGCAGACCTAAGATGCTGGCCCAGCGAAGAAATTCTCTTCCCAGGACTTTCTTTTCCAGGTCCCCATAAAGGACGGTGGCTTGTCGACAATGCAAAGTCAAAGTCAAAGTCAGCTTTATTGTCAATCTCTCCACATGTCACAACACACAAAGAGACCGAAATTACGTTTTTCTCTATCCCACGGTGACGAGACACATAACACGATAGACATACATGTACGCGACACAATATAAAAACAAGAAGGCAAAAATTCTAACAATCAATAGTAAGAGTGATGAATAAATAATAAATAAACAGATAACACAATAAATAACGGAGCCAGCAAGCATAGCGCAAAAGTAAAAAACATCATAAACAAAAAGGCACAAACAATAAATAAGAGTAATAACAAATAATAAATAATAAGAGCCAGTGTGCATTCAGACAGTTCAGACAGTAAAAGTACAGGACGCTACGCAGAACGGGGGAGCGAGTTCAGGATCCTAACAGCCTGGAGTATGAAGCTGTTTGAGAGTCTGGAGGTGCGGGAGCGCAGGCTTCTGTACCTCTTCCCAGAGGGCAGAAGCTCGAACAAAGAGTGAGCGGGGTGACTCGCATCACTCACAATCGTGGTCGCCTTGCGGGTGAGATGGGAGGTGTAAATGTCCTTCAAGGAGGGGAGCGAAGCACCAGCAATCTTACCAGCAGTGTTCACTATGCGCTGCAGGGCCTTCAAGTTGTAGTCAGTGCAGCCGCCACCCCAAACAGCAATACAGCTGGAGAGGACGCTCTCAATGGTGCCGCGGTAAAATGCAGTCATGACGGCCGGAGGAGCGCTCGCTCGCCTAAGTTTCCGCAGGAAGTACAGGCGGCGCTGGGCTTTCTTTGCCAGTGATGCGGTGTTGGTGGACCAGGAGAGATCCTCACTGATGTGCACCCCCAGGAACTTGGCGCTGCTCACTCGCTCCACCACAGCACCGTCGATGGTCAGCGGCAGGTGTTGGGTGTGACCCTTCCGGAAGTCCACAACAATCTCCTTGGTCTTGTCGACGTTCAGCAGGAGGTTGTTGTCCCTGCACCACGTGGTCAGAAGGTCAACCTCCAGCCTGTATTGAGTCTCGTCTCCCTTGGTGATGAGACCCACCAGAGTCGTGTCGTCAGCAAACTTCACGATACGGTTGTCGCTGTAGGTTGCAGTGCAGTCATGCGTCAGGAGGGTGAAGAGCAGCGGACTGAGCACGCAGCCTTGGGGGGCCCCCGTGCTCAGCGTGATGCTGGCGGAGATTTTGTCGCCAACACGTACTACCTGTGGCCTCTGACAGAGGAAGTCCAGTAGCCAGTTGCAGAGGTAGGTACTGAGGCCCAGCGCGTCAAGTTTGCTGATGAGGCGTTGTGGCACAATGGTGTTGAAGGCAGAACTGAAGTCCACAAACAGCAATCTCACATACGAGTCCCTCCTCTCCAGGTGGGTGAAGGCCGAGTGGAGGGCAGAGCAGATGGCATCCTCCGAAGACCGCTTGGCTCGGTACGCAAACTGGAAGGGGTCAATGGTGGGCGGGAGAACGGATCGGATGTGCTCCATGACAAGCCGCTCAAAGCACTTCATGATGATGGGCGTAAGTGCCACGGGGCGGTAGTCATTGAAGCAGGACGGAGCGGGTTTCTTCGGCACAGGTACGATGGTGGCAGCTTTGAAACACGACGGGACGATGGCCTGCTGCAGGGAAGTGTTAAAGATGTCCGTGAAGACATCCGTCAGCTCACCAGCGCAGTCCTTCAGCGCCCGACCCGGGATGTTGTCAGGGCCCGCCGCCTTACGGATGTTGATGGCGGCAAGCGCCCTCCTCACGCTGTCGGCGGAGAGGCACAGGGGCAGCTCGTGTGAAGGGGGAGTGGCCTTCAGCGGGCAAGTGCTGTTCTGAGCGTCGAAGCGAGCAAAGAAGCGGTTGAGGTCATTGAGCAGACGGACGTCGCCTTCACAGCTCTGCGGCGCGGGCTTGTAATCCGTGATGGTCTGAATGCCCTGCCAAAGGCTCCGTGCGTCCCTGCTGTCCTTGAAGTGGGCGGTAATTTTGCACGAGAACGCCCTCTTTGCTTCTTTGATGCCCCGGGACAGGACGGCCCTCGCAGTCCTCAAGCCAGCCTCATCCCCTGCTCTAAAGGCTTTGTCCCTGGCCCTCAGAAGCCTGAAGACAGCCCCTGTCAGCCATGGCTTCCGATTAGCCCGAGTGACGATGGATTTTGAGAGAGTCACATCATCAATACACTTCCTGATGTAGGAGGAAACAGAGTCAGTATACTCCTCAATGTCTGTCCGATCGTCGCAAGCGGCAGCCCTCCTAAACATGTTCCAGTCAGTACAGCCAAAGCAGTCACGCAGTGCATCAGAGGCACCCTCAGGCCACACCCGTACCTGCTTGCGAACCGGCCTGGACGCTCTCACCATTTGTCTGTATGCGGGCAAAAGCATAACAGTGATATGGTCAGAAAGTCCAAGATGGGGGAGGGGGGCGGCTTTGAAAGCTCCTTTATGCGAAGAGTAGACCCGGTCCAGGAAGCTGTCGCCACGCGTAGGAAAATTAACATGCTGGTGAAGCCTCGGAAAAACAGACTTCAGGTTAGCATGATTAAAATCCCCAGCGAAGATGGTGAAACCGTCAGGGTGCGCTGTCTCTTGTTCACTGACAGCCTGGTACAGTTCACTAAGAGCCGCGACCCTGTCGCCTTCGATGTTGGAAGGCGGGATGTAAACCGCGACTAGCAGAATCGCGGTAAATTCCCTTGGCAGGTAAAAAGGACGGCACTTAATGATCACGAACTCCGCCAGTGGCGAGCAGTGCTTGCATACCACCACAGAGTCCCGGCACCATTCGTCACGGATGTAGACGCATATTCCACCTCCACGAGATTTCCCCCCTTGTACAATGGCCCGGTCCGCCCGATAGCACGCTAGCCGCTCCAGATGTACGGCAGAGTCCGGAATGTTGACAGTCAACCAAGTCTCAGTGAACACGAGCACACAGCAGTCCCGCACTGTCCGGTTTGTAGATTGCAGCAGGCGAATGTAATCCATTTTGTTGTCCAGCGATCGAACATTCGCCAGAAGAATGGAAGGCACGTCCTCCTCCGTCAGCCAGATGGCGGGTATGAGGGTCCCGGGTTTCGGCACCAAAAATGTTAGGGTGGTGTTCACTCTAACTTATTTTGCAAGGACCACACTGGAGACAAGTTAGTCGTTTTAGACACCTGCAGGCGGAGAGTTCACTCGTCGCTGTGCTCTCAGCGATAGTCGAATGAAATCTGACTCAGGCCTCGTCAGGCGCTTATTTATTGAGAGAAACAAAGTGGGGTTGAAAGTGGGGGTTTGGGAACACACAGGTTGGGTGAAGAGGGGTCCCCTGCTGATCAAAGCATAGCAGGGGACCTTTTACGACGTTCTGTAAACAAAGCAACTTTGATTGCTTCCTCTGCAGCTAGTCAATAAGTTGAAATGATCTTAGTACTTTGGTTAACTAATTTTGTCTAGACAGGACAAACTATTTAAATTATTACAGGTTATATTCCAACATAATCATACGATGAAGATATTCTGCAAACCCTAACAGGCTTCATTTGGATAGTTCACCAATTTGACAACTTTTGCAAACATCCCGTTGCACAGACCTGATTGAACATCAACGTTCCGTGTGATCATAACACGAGCACCCAAGGCAACTTTGATTGAGTCCGGGAGCTCATTCTTAGCGCCTTGCACAGGGGAAGCTTGCCTTGCCATTCTGCCAGTTCCTTTGTCTTTCTTGTAGTCATCCGCGTCAATCTGCACAATGTCCTTATGAAACAGTTCCAGCATCGCAGAGTTATGGCCATCCACCTGTTTATTGGTGGCAAAAACATGCAGAATATGCTTTGGACACATTTCTGGGGAAGTGTACCTCGTGGCAAGGAGAGCTCTGTCCATTTCCGACAGTTCATCTGACTTTTGTTTGACGCGGAGTCGGTTCAGCAGTTCGGCAAAGGCGACATCGTCTTTCTGCCTCATGATGGCGGTGAGCGTGATCTTTTTGAAGTCGTCACGCCAGTGGTCCAGCCGCGTAGGATCGTACACGCACAGAGGTTTGGACTGTCTCACGGGAGGGAGCTGAAAGAAATCTCCAACAGCAAGAACGGACATGCCACCGAAAGGTAAATTAATTCCTTTGATTTGTTTCAACCTGGCATTCACGTAGGCAAAGAGGTCTTTCGACACCATGGAAATCTCATCGATGATGAGTATTTCGGCGATGGACAGCTCGGCTCTGACTTCGTTCAGTTTATTGCCCAGCCCGTGGTACGGGGGTTTGAGACTTCTCGGCAGTTTGAGTAGACAATGCAACGTTGCCCCGGAAATGTTGAACGCCGCCGTGCCAGTGAAAGCTGCGAGAACAACCGTTTGCTTGGAAATGTCGGCCTCCTCAGCCAGTCGTGGTAGTCTCTGCAGTATTCTGGTAGCCTCTGCGTGGATACACTTGATCAGATGCGATTTGCCGGTCCCGGCGCCACCGTTGATGTGGTAGAAGAACTGCTCAATGGGCTTTGAGCTACACACACGTTTTATGCACCAATCTCTGACCTTGTAGAAGACGGACGCTTGCTTTTGGTTCAGGTTACGATACATGTCGCGTAACACTGCGGGATCGATGGCTGCAGCCTCTGTCACGATGGACATTTGCGTTGTTTTGGACCTGACGTTATAGTCCGGGACATTTTCCTCCACGTTGTCGTTCGGTTCATCTCTCGCGTTCATTTCCTCAACGCATTCGAGTCTTTGCAACTCACTCTCGGGAGCCAGGTGGCACCATTCGTTTATGACGAGCCCACTCTCCTCCACCTCTTGGATGGCGTTGTCAATGTCTCGACTGTATTTAAGATAAGATAAGATAAGAGGAACTTTATTAATCTCACGTGTGAGAAACTGCATGTAACAACAGCCCGATTTACAGGAAGGTACAAGTAGGGGGAAAAGGTGCAAAAAAGAGACTTCTGGACCGTAGTCCTCCGGCACAAAAAAAAATAGAATACAATATAAAAAGAAAAATATGGAAAAATAACAACAATTGTAGTAAAACTAAAAATATAAGCTATGAATATTTACAAAAAGAGGATAAAAATGTAGTGGTAAAGTGTCGTAAAGTGTATGAAGTGTATGAGTTTAGTAATGCTAATAAAAGAAATAAAATAAATAGTGCACAGGTTATGGAAGTGAAATAGATCTAGGCATTGTGTGGCAGAGGATATTGCACATTGGAAGAATTGCACGTTATGGGGAAAGTATTGCACAGAAGGATGTGTTTACAGGTTGTCATTGTACAGCCTGATTGCGGTGGGGATGAAGGAGCTGCGGTAGCGTTCCTTCTTACACGGGGGGAGTCTGAGTCTCTGACTGAAGGAGCTGCTCAAGTTCTCCAAGGTCAGATGCAGTGGGTGAGAGGGGTTGTTCCTGATGGATGCTAGCCTGGCTAGCACCCTCCTCTCGCCCACCTCCTCAACAGTGTCTAGAGGGCAGCCCACCACAGAGCTGGCCCTCTTAACCAGTTTGTTGAGCCTCTTCCTATCCCTCTCTGTGCTGCTCGGAGCCCAACAGACCACAGCGTAGAGGATAGCAGAGGCTACCACTGAGTCATAGAAGGTTTTTAGCAGAGGCCTGCTCACTCCAAAGGAGCTGAGTCTCCTCAGGAGATGGAGGCGGCTCTGTCCCTTCTTGTAGACGGCGTTCATGTGATCCGTCCAGTTCAGTTTATTGTTGAGGTGAACACCCAGGTACCTGAAACTGTCCACGACCTCAATGTCCTGACCCTGGATGTTCACCGGTGAGTGGGGAGGTGCTCCTCTCCTAAAGTCAATCACCAGCTCCTTCGTCTTACTGGTGTTCAAGCACAGGTGATTGTGCTCACACCAGTCCACAAAGGCGCTGATGGCCGACAGGTACTCCAGCTCGCCCCCCTTAGACATACAGCCAACTATGGTTGAGTCATCGGAGAACTTCTGGAGATGGCAGATGTCAGTGTTATGCGTGAAGTCCGAGGTGTACAGTGTGAAAAGAAATGGGGACAGGACTGTGCCCTGAGGTGCTCCAGTGCTGCAGACTACCACCTCTGATCGGCAGCCACGCAGTTGCACGTACTGGGGCCGGTTAGTGAGGTAGTCAATGGTCCAGTCAGTGAGGTGATGGTCCACTCCAGTGTCTAGCAGCTTCACTCGTAGCAGGGCCGGCGAGATGGTGTTGAAGGCACTGGAGAAGTCAAAGAACATGACCCTCACAGCGCTGCCGGCGGACTCCAGGTGGGTGAGCGTCCGCTGCAGCAGGTAGATGACGGCGTCTTCCACCCCAATGCCGATCTTGTAGGCAAACTGCAGCGGATCCAGAGTGGGGCTCACCACGGAGCGGAGGTGGCTGAGGACCAGGCGTTCCATCACCTTCATGATGTGGGAAGTGAGGGCGACGGGTCTGAAGTGGTCCGGTTCCTTGGCGTGCGGTGTTTTGGGAACTGGGACGATGGAGGATGTCTTCCATACGCTAGGCACCTTCGCCAGGCTGAGGCTCAGGTTGAGGAGGTGGCATAGAACATGGCAGAGATCATCAGCACATGTCCGTAGCAGCCTGGGGGAGATGCCATCCGGACCCGGGGCCTTTCTCTGTTTCAGCCTCCCCAGCTCTCTCCTCACCTGAGCAGGAGTGAAGGAGAGGGGAGGGGGCTGAGATGAGGTTGAAGGCCGTGGTGAGTCATTGGGGGAGATGGGTGATTGTCCATGTGGTGGGCGGGAGGGTGTTAAGTGGCCATGAAGCAGGGGGGAGTGGGTTGATTGTCCATGAGGCAGGCGGGGGGGTGGATCCAGGTATCCAGGCAATGGGAGGCTGGGGGGGGCAGCGGGCAGGGGGGTGAGAGGGAGTGGGGACAGGCCAAAACGGTTGAAGTGCTGGTTAAGCTCATCCGCCCAGCGTTGATCCCCGTTAATGCTGCCACACGCTCTCCGTCCAGAACCAGACATAGTCCTCAGGCCACGCCACACATCCCGCACGTTCTTCTGTGCGAGTTCCTCCTCCACCTTCCTAGCGAAGTCCCGCTTTGCTTCGCGGATCGTCCTCTGGAGCAGATGCTGCAGCCTCTTCTGCTCCTCTCTGTCCCCGCGTCTAAAAGCCCACCACTTCTTGTTGATAAGGGCTTTCAGATGCGGGGTCATCCAGGGGTGGTTATTTGAGTAGCAACGCACCCTCTTAGTAGGTATTGTGCTCTCAACGCAGAAATTAATATAGTCCGTGATGCAGTCAGTGAGGGCGTCGATGTCCTCGCCATGATCACTGTAGAAAACTTCCCAGTCGGTAGACTCAAGGCAGCTTCTCAGATGCTCGATGGCTTCCTCGCTCCAAACCCTCACTTCCTTTACCTGCGGGGGTTCTCTTCTCACCTTGGGTGAGTATTGGGAGGTGAGTAGTACCAGGTTGTGGTCTGAACGGCCCAGTGGGGGGAGGGCAGAGGCTGTGAATGCTCCCTCAGCATTGCAATAGAAGTGATCCAGTATCTTATTGTCCCTGGTAGCACAGTTTACGTACTGAGTGAAGGTGGGCAGCGTGGAAGACAGAGAGGCATGATTGAAATCACCGGTAATTGCAATGAAGGCCCGTGGATGGTCTGTCTGCAGCTTGCACACGGCGCTGTGAATGACGTCACGCGCGCGCGCCGCATTTGCAGACGGGGGAATGTAGACACACACCAGAATAATATGTCCAAATTCCCTCGGGAGGTAGTAAGGTCTCATGCTTATAGTCAGAAACTCGATGTCCTCGGAGCAGTGTTTCTCTCTGACGTAAACATGGGACTGCTTGCACCACGCTTCATTTATGTAAACCGCGATTCCACCGCCTCTCGTCTTACCGCTCTGAGCTGCGCTCCTATCCGCTCTCTCCAGTCTGAACCCGGGTAGAGAAACAGCGGAGTCCGGGATGGTGTCAGTCAGCCACGATTCAGAAAAACACAGCAGACTCGCGTCCCTGTAAAGTCCGTTGAATCGTGTCAGGGCCGCGAGCTCATCCATCTTCCCGTGTAGCGAGCGGACATTTCCCGTTACAACGGACGGTAAACACGGCTGCTTTTTCCTCTTTCCCGATCCTCTACAGCCTCTCCTCCGTCTCATACCTTTCTCTGTTCCTTCTGACAATTTGGCACACGCGCTCCACAGAGTCGTTATACGGTAACTGTACACAGGCGTTATCATGAAACAACTGATAGGAAGGACAGCGTTCAGATTTTAATTGGCAATCAGCACGATGAGGCAGGTACAGCTTGAGCAAGGAGCAGTAATATTCCTCCGGATTCTTTTGTTCTGAGTATTTGCAGTATTTGATGACCGCATGTTTTTCTGTTCTTTTCTGGACAAAGCCCATGTCGTTCAGCAGAGGCAAAACATTCTTACCTTTGGCTTGTTTGCCATAAACAATTCTGCACATTGATGCAAAATCAGCCAAGCACATGACTTCAAATTCCTCTGTTTGAGGTCTGGATTTGTATTTTTCCGGCAGGCCAGTCATCCACACTTCATGAGATTCCTGCGTTTTGCCCTCAAGGAGCGAGAGAGGATAACTCATTTTCAGCGCATTGTCACTCGTTTGTACAAATACCACCACCATGCGGGAGGACTGTTTCATATGCAAGCCGCACGCACGTGCGACGCATTCCTGAGCACTCACTTCTCTTTTCTTGGAATACGCTTGCATAATTTGCTTCATTTCATCGCTCTCGTTGACATTTGCGCAGCGGGAGTTTTCAATGACCGATTTCAGGTATTGGCTCAGACCGTGTTCAGCCTTGCTGATGTAGCTGCAGATGTATGCGATGCAAGAGTAGGCATTCAGGATGTATTGGATGTCCAGGTTTCCATCCCAGGCAAGAAGCAAATGGCGGTTGTAGTTGTTGACCCAGCAGTCTTTCGGTTCTCGCTTAAGCACGACAGAACTCGACGAGGCCGTCATGCGCAAACAGTTCATGTACTCGTCACCGGTGAGCTTACGTTTAGCCAGTAGCTGAGGCAAAGTCAGGGAGGCCGTTTCAGGCTCATTCAGCAGATTTAGCACGGGAACAAGCTTGGCATTCGACGCCAACCGATCGTCATTGCGTTGATCTCGATTGTCGTCGTCGACGGGCGCAGGTCTGACGATCATTGTTTCATCGCACGGTTGTTTGGGGAATCCAAAGCGGCAATTTGCACCTTGGTGTTTGACGCACGATTTGGAGTGACTTTTGCTGTGCATCTGAACCTCTGTGACCTTTTTGTACAATTCCGGTTCCTTCTGCGGGTCCGTTAGCTCGGCCGAGATGTAGCGAGACACAAAATGACGGATGGCTCCATCCGTGGCTTCCTCAAATACAGGGGCACCTCGAACCCATATGAGGCAATGAATGTGAGGACTTCCTCTGTGTTGAAACTCCAGTCGGTAAAAGTAGTCGACGACCTCACCAATCGGTTGCGCCGGAGAGAGGATCAAATCTCTGAACAGAGCTTCCACACGCTTGTCAAACATGCGCATCGTCGTCACAGGATTGCTGCGTAGGATCTCACACTTGGTAGCCCAGTCAAGTTGGGCGAAATTCACTACTTCACCTTGTTGCGCTTTGATGGCGGTGATGACCTCTTCCCAACACATTTCGGCAGCAGAAAATGTGCAAAAGAACGTGGGTGTGCCCAGCTGCCGGATCATAGCAAAAAGATCTTTGGTGGTTTTCTCCCAATAGGCCGGCGTACCTCTCAGC